>NC_056748.1:439685200-440015200 GCF_019279795.1 Protopterus annectens
CCAGGGTTTATCAGGGAGATAATAGACAGGTGGTTGAGATGCCTGCATCAACTGTATGGAGACCATGCTCAGGCAACTCATGATTTCACATCTCTGCCAAGAGCTGAGTCTTCCTTCTGAGGCAATGCCCAGTAGTGATGGTTACTAGGGTGAATCTCAGCTACTGTGTCAGGTATATTGTCTTTGCTTTACTAGCAATATAATTTTCTAAGAACTTGTTTAAATATTTGCAGTTAGAGCATACTAACAATTTGTTTTTGTCTTTTAGCTTTTCCCGGTTAGGGGTCACCACAGCAGAACTCCGGTTTGCTAATGATTGGCAGTGGATTTTTACGGTGCTGAGTTGCCAGCCCGACACCCAACCTTCAAAGAAGGCACACCCATTCACACATGCACCTACCTTTAAATGTCACTCGACCGCTGGGAGGATATGCAGACTCCGCAAAGAAGCCACTCCAGCTGAGAATTGAACGGGAGAACCTCTTGCTGTGAGGCGACAACACTAACAGCTGCACCACCGCGGCTTATGCAGACATATAATATTTAAATCAAATGTCTTAAAAGCTAAAGCAAATACTTTATACTATAAGCACCATATCATTCAATACCTAAAAGTCTTCTAAATGGTTGTTTTATATCATAGTTGTTTTATATGTGTATGCATTCTAATAAAGACAGAAAAATCTTTTTTATTAGTTTTAACAAGGATGAATAACCTTAAAGAAAAACAAGTCAATAAGACAGGGTGAATGCAAAAGTTGTCCAGCATGCAGATCTCTGTAATGTGAGTGATAGTAGCTCACGTATATAAACACAGACATTCAACCTACCTGTGTGGTTCATCCTAAGGAATGAGATGTAGCAAGGCCTTACTGTTGTGCAGCACCTACCAGAGAGCGTAGACAACAGAGATCTGCTGTCATGACACAGTGCTGGTCCTACCAAGCAATGTGCAATACAATAGCTCAGATGGGTATATTTTTTTTTGCTCAGTGTTGCATCAACAGTAGTGACACACTGAAGTCAGTCTGTTGTTCCCCAAAGTGGATGTAATATTGTCTTTAATTTTTGACTGCACACTCTCATGGGGCAATCTAGGTCAGAGGGTTAACAGTACTTTTAAAGCAAAAAGCCTTAATTCAGTGATATCTAGCCAAGCCCAGTCTCAGACATGTTTTGTTTACTTTTTAGTCGTCATCATTATCACTATCACCACTAATGTCATCCTTTTCTAAAACACTTGTAATGGGGAGGGTCATGGTGGTACCAGGCTGAGAAAGGTAGATCAGGCTTTTGTATAACAACACCAGTCTCCAGCACATCTTTTGGGATCCCAGGTATAACTTTGTAAACTGGGGGATATAATCCCATTATTCCCATGCAAGATGAGGAATATAATTCCTCCAGCATGTCAGTGGGTGTGGTATGATTCTTATAGGAGATTACCAGGCCGCATCATTCATCAAAAGGTGGCAAAAACACTTTAGCTGACTCATCTCACCATTCAGGAACAGTGAATGTGTGGTCCTTCTGGTTACTGAATTATCCCAGATACTATGTGAAGAAACATAATTTTTGCTGCCTGCATCCACAATTCCTCCTTCTGGTGGTTACCCAAACGTCATGGCCATTGGTGAGGCTGGTAATATAGACTGGCTGGAAACTGAGAGTTTCTTCATATGACATATCTCTTGCTTCTGCATCACTGCCTTGCACAACAACATCTGCAGTACTATTGCTGTATTACCAATCAGTTGATCGGCTCCTGGTCTCACCTACTCTCAGAACAAGACCCAAAAATGCTTAAATATCTTCTCCCAAAATAGCTGTTTCTGTTCAAATGGAGAGTACAATCCATTATTTTCTAGGAGGCAATCATGCAATCTGATTTGGATGTGCTGACTTCTGATCCATTCCTTTAGATATTGCATTGAATCACTCCAGTGCATACTAGAGATCAGTAACTTAATGCTAAGAAGACAAGCTCATCTGCGGTCAACAAAGACTCAGGTTTCACATCTTTAGACTGGAAACTCCCCATACCTTACCTATACCTTGATATGTGCTACATAAGATCATAAATGCTACATGAGACACGACACACCTTTTGTGGAGTTCACCTTGAATGTATTCAGGTCCATCCCCAGAATGAAGATACAATTCTCACTCCCCTAATATGAGGACAAAATGCAAGCAACAATGGCTTGGGACCCTGTACTGTTGTAACACTTCCACAAGATATTCTGGGTACACAGCACAGCCAGATCATGGTCACACTGGGCCATAGGCAGGGTAATGTAATGGGCCCCCAACACACAGCAGCCCACTCACAGTAGCAGCTCCTTCACAGCCATTCCAGAATGCTATTACTTGACTATTTCTCCCCACTTACCATAAACACTGTTCAAACCTGTCAGTGTGAATGCTATTTTCTTCTTTAATTCTACAGTGATTATAGATATCTGGACTTAATTTAAAAATGTATTTCAAATTTTGTAGCACAAACACTGATAGATATTTGATAAACAAAACAATAGAGTAACACAATGAAAACAGACAGGACAATGTCACTAGCTTCACCCAAAGTGGAGAGCAGTGCATGAATCACTATGATGATGGTGGTGCCATCCTGACCTACTTTGCAAGTGGGAAGCTGAGGTTCATGAAATGAAGCCAGGAATGTCCTGTCAGTAGTTGTTTGGCCACTTCTCTCCTAGTGTATTATCCACCTATGCAGATCAGTACTCTGACTTACATCTGCTCTGGAATGTAATTTAAATCTGGTTGCCTGCTATGGATGGCATGAGTGCCTGTCCAGGCAAGGTGGTGTGTATGTATTGCATAGTCTTTTACTATACATGCTGTTCATGTCATTGTGTGTTTTATTATCTTCTTCCCATTGTGTTTCCCATATGCAGGTCTACAGAAGGAGGAAGCATAGCTGTGTTTGCTTTTATTTCTGTCAACCATTGTAGCTAATGCTGGGTCACTATAGCTATCTGTATCTGCCTCTAATGGTGGGAGCGGTGAAGGTTTGCCTCCAATAGGTGACATTGGTAGGATTTGTGGTGCCTTCTCTGTTCTGAAATGAGAGTGGAGGTATAATCTGTGATGATACATGGTAGGTGAGGAGATGGCAGCTATCAAAATGCACTGTCAACCTGGTTGCCCATATTTGCAATATAGGTTCAGATGTTCATAGGCAAGTACTAGGCTAGCTGCCCTAACAGGCTATTATAAGCCTAGCCAATTTCCCTTTTTGTGCTCAAAATAAATTATCCCATTTAGTTATAGACTGGCCTTACCTATCCCATGGTTGATAATTATATATTAGGCCTAATGAAAATACAGAGCTCATACCAGAGATAATTGGAGTGGACCCATGCATGGGATAAAACATTTAGGAGGCAGGGGGCAGTCCTGAGGTAAATTTTATAATTAAATTAAATTTTAATTAAATATGAACAGCGTTCTGAAAAAGCTTGATGAATTTCTCAGCTAGCAGGCCACAGCCATCTGAAAAAGGACCTGCTTTAAGACCAGCCTGCCTAGCCTGGTCAGCAAGTGAAATGAATGAATGAATGAATGAATGAATGAATGAATGAATGAATGAATGAATGAAGGAAAGAATAAATACATAAGAAAGTAAACAAATAAATTTACCCATCAGAGGAGCAACTGGCTCATGACATTGAAGAGGCAAGTGTGTAATGCCTTGGGTTGTTGCCATCTGGTCAAGTCTGGCAGCCTGCCATGCCAGCGGCACACCCTATACCTATCCTGATATTAACTCACCCACCTGTGTCATTGTCCATATGTATTCTTTGTCCAGCCCTCTCTATTCACACTTGGTCATTGTCCATATTCTATTCTTTGTCCAGTCATCCCCATCCATACTTGGTCATTGTCCATATTGTATTCTTTTCCAGCCCTCTCCATTTATACTTGGTCATTGTCCATATTCTCTTCTTTGTCCAGCCCTCCCCATCCAGACTTGTCTATCCTCTGCTTGTTTCCTTGTCTATGCCATCCATTGGAAACCTCACCTTTTGTGTGTTCACCACTTGTCTCTGTCTGTTTCTGTGTTCTGTGTCTGTCTGTCTGCATCCACTACCTATCCTTTTCCCTTTATCTAACCTGAAGCTGTCCCTCATTACCTTCCCTTCCAGTCCACAAAATATTTCCTTCCTTCCCCTCACCTCTACTCCTTATTGCTTCCTCATGTGTTTTTCCTTCTGGTTACAGAACTCCCCTTTTCTACTTTACTAACTAATATGATGAACAGGTTGGGCACTTTGATGTTCACATTCACATTGTTATTCCTGTACCATGCTGTGCTGTGCTATGGTGTCCTACAGTGGACATATGCCAAGGGCTGGTTCTGGTAGGCACTGCATCATGTGGTGCTGAGCTTATTGCCTTTGGTACAGAGGAACAGTGTTCCTGTGTTGTCATGCACATCACCCAACTGCAATTGAGCACAATTATGCAAGGCACCTTTCACTATCTTCCTACATTGGATATGCCTACCTATGACTCACAAATAGCTGTGACATGCAATGCCCTGCTCACTTGTTTATTGTTTTTCCAACAAGTATTGGATTCAAGTCATATAGTAATGCAGAATTGCTTTGGAGGACTCATAAATTTATACAGAACATTATCACTATTATTATTACTGTAAGGGCAAGAAGATTGGCAACTACAGTTCTGGTTTAGCATGATGTTGTCCCTTAGTTTTGGTCACTTAGAAGAGCCGTGAAAGAGACAATATTATTGAAATTCCTCAGGGTAATGGAGGGATTGTTCCAGGATTTGGGTCCTGTAACAGAGAAAAGTGAATCTCTAACTTGGTTGTAAGAGTATGGAGACTTGGCAAATAATTTTACATAATGCTTTCGTTATTTTAATATTAAGAACTTCTTCAGAATATAGATTCTATTCCAGCAATTTTAAATAACCTACCATCATAACATGTGACCAAATCAAATTAAAACAAACAATACTTCATTCTTAAAGAAACATGTCTATAAAAAAATTAATGGGAAAATTATAAAAAAATGATTCTGTCATTGATAACTACTTATAAACAGTTTCATGTATAATTCAAAGGAGTAATATAGTTAGTTTATTGAGTCCTGCCATGTTTTTTATACTGGAAAACTTTGAAAAAGAGTTTATGAACATTTTTTTACAATTAAGAATAAAGATTTTGGAAATGTATTAGCAAAGCATGGTGATATTTGAAATCATTTTAGAAAATGTACTTTTTTTTGTACTGGACAATATAAAATTGGATTTGCTTCAAAGAGACTCAAACACACAACTTGAAAGTAAAGAAGAAACATAACAAATTTCTTTGCAGTGGATAAATCAGCAAGACTTAATGATTAGATTAATATTAAATGTTTTAAAGGCATAAAGGTTGTAGATTATAATACGTTTAAGAAAAGTTTGTTTATAAGTATTTAATGACAGGTTCATTGTTCCTATAATTTTCTGATTAAATTTTTTTTATAGATAGGCCCGCAGATTCAGCAAGCAGCCGTGCAGGAATAAGTTATTCCTGCATGGCAGGAACCGTTCCTTTTCAGCACGGCAGCACACCATACATATGTATGAAGCCACGCTGCTATACTGTAAAATGGACATGGTGCCATGTACGAGAGCAGGGGGTGTGTCTGAGAGCTCTCACAATATACATGCCCCCCTGCACTCCAGAATTGCCTTTCGGCAACTTAAAATGGGTGAGAATGCTTGTAACACTCCCAACTCATCAGGATAACAAATCTGGTCAAAGCCATAAGGGACAATTGTCCCTACTAAGACAAACGTTTTGTTAGAATAGCACATTTAGCATAAGCACATAGCGCACACCTCCCACCCATCAGAGTAAGGAATATGGACAAAGCCAAAAGGGACAATAATCCCACAAAGCAGAAAGTTGATAGAATAACAGGTTCAGCATTAGCATGGATATACTGAAGGGTACAAATAAAAAACACAACAAATTATTTTTTTTTAAACATGCTATAAAAGTTTATGTGTAGCTGCGCGGGTGTGCCTGTTGCTTAGCTACGCTTTGTCCAGCTTAAACAGTACAAGAAGTTAAATAGCAAGAGACATCCAACATAAGCCATACTGCAATAGTGTAGTGGTTAGAGCGTATGCTTTGCTTTGCAAGCAGCCATTCCTGGTTCGATCTCCACTGTAACCAATTTGCATTTTACATGTGAAACCAGTACATAAACATTTTTTAATAATTAGCTATTAAATAACATATATTTGTTAACCAGAGTACTGTAGTAGGTCCAGATGTGAGATATCAGTTTAATAAATATGTGAAACCCCCATATAAAAACAAGTGCCCCATACAGTATAGTCACACATTAATAAATGTAATGAAAGCACATTGGGGGGTGTCAGGGACAGTAAACAAATGTATAATATGTAATGAATGATGAATCACTCCCATACAGAAGATAGTTTATAAAATAAAAAATAAGCAATGCTAAGCATTACACAGCTTTGCTGACTGGGTGTAAGCATTGTGTACATATGAATACTAAGTAATGAATAGCCCAGCTAAGTGGATTTGCCCATTGGTAAGCAATGCTGAACCTGCCCCTTTAAGCACTGCCAACCTTAGCTAAGTAGGTTTACCCATAGCTTAGCTTAGCTCAGCATATTCAAAACTGTCCAATCAGGCAAAGGGCGGGAAATCATCCATACTTAAACCCTACATTCGGGAATACAGCTCATAACTGGTTGCAGCTTCCCACTGTAGGCAGTATGGCAGGAGTTGGTGAGGGCGTGTTACAGGCACAGCACTGGGGCATACAGGAGTCCAAGGTCATGGTAGGACTCCTGGTACAAAACCATGATAAGAGACTGCTGTAGGGCCAGTACCAGGGCTCCCAATATAAAGTGGAAGCCTGGGACCATCTTGACCGTGATCTCACCAGTGCCACTGGTATCCTTTGGACTGGTGAGCAGGTCCGGCACCACTATGCCGACTTGAAGTGGAGGGAAAAGGAGCTCTTGGATGAGTGGGTCCAAGAAGCAAGGCAGAGGGGTGATGTCCCAGCAGTGTGTAAGTAGTCATACCAATAACTGTTTACTAATGTCCAGCCTGTGTATGTGATGGATAGGTATGCCTAAATATTTCTCTATTGCCCTTACAGCTGCAGCTGAGTGGGCTGTGACTCAGGAAGCCCAAGCTAGTAGGTTGCAAAGGCTGCATCACAAGGCTGGTGAGTAACAATCCTGCTTGTAGCAATCATACCATATAAATATAAAGTAGTAGAAAGTCACCTGGCAGTATACAAAATGTGTATGGGTTGTACTGAATAAACCAGACAATATGACAGTAATAGTCCCATATAGGTCATATTTAAATAAAAGTGTAACTGCCTGGCAATAAAGTTCTAAATCCTGGACTGGTTGTGTTTACTCTGGTATTGGATGGCATTTAGTGTTGCATTCTCTGAATAGTAATGTTGTGTTAACAACTGTTACCCACAATGTGCTACATAAAAAATGTCTAGGAATGTCTGTATATGACTCTTGTAAGTACAAGGTCAGACTGTACAACCAAGAGAGACTTAGACATATGTTCTGCCTGTTTCTCTGTCCCCCTGGCAAATCACTGGGATGATCTCAGAATTGTAGTCACTTACTAATGACATACATTTGATTTTCAGACCTCAAAACCTTCAGAAAATGTATATTAAAACAAATCCTGTTACTCTAGCAACTCTCCAAGTTTATGACAGCAATATTCAAAATATGTCCCTATTTGTACCCCCATGTTGTCAAGCTTTGTCCAGAGTGTGTGCATTAAGAGACTGAGAGGAATGTACATAATATTAACTCAGAATCTGGGAATATGTGTAGAAACACTCAGGTAGTGTTAACAAACATTCCCTCCACAGGTCTACCAGGTAAGAGATGTAGAATGTAGCCATAAGACAATTGAAGTATACACTGTGTACAAACATACCACTGCCCAAACCAAGGCCATAGGGTATTGTAATAATACCTGTAGAGTAATGATTAGAGCAATGATCATTAAAGTTGTGAGTACTGCAAGGATATACAAGTTGTTAATTGACATCTCCCCCCACCATATCTGCAACAATAATCTAAACACACAAATCAATGAGTATGTTTACACTAAACCTACTGTTGGGACATATGTCCTATTGTTCAACAAATATTGAAATGTGTTTCTATTAATGTTCCATGTTGAAATACTGTCATTGGTGGCCTGTTGCTATCAATGTAACCTGCATGCCTTTGTAATGGCCACTGTGCTTCCATATATGCATGTGTTCTGTTTGCTATGCAACTGTTCCAAATATGGTGTTTTGGGTTAATGGGAATATCTATGCATGTTGTTATAACTAATCCTGGATTGTGTTGACTATTACTAACCCACATATGTTCTAAAACTGCAACACCATAGCACGTTTGGGAAGGCCGGTCCCAGCGGACCCACCTCTCCCACCTCATCAGCCAGATGAGGTGGGAGAGGTGAGTCATGACACCAGGCCCCAGTATGTCTGGGACCCACCCTGGGACCTCCTCATCCACTGGTCCTGCACCACCTTTGGGTGGAACCTCCTCAGGGGATGGGGCTCATCCCCCCGGGAACGGGCATGGACAGGATCCTGTCACCTGAAGTCAGGTCCAGAGATTGGTGTGTAGCAAGCACCGAAGGGAGTTTGGAGATATGCTATGCCAATTTGAGGGCCACATGGAGCATTTAGAGGGTCAGTCTGCCCCTCCTGCTCAGCCCCCAGCACAGCCACCTTCTGGGCCATGAAGGTGCAGTGGTGACTGCCCATAGGTGAGTACTTCAGGCCCACTGTTTCCATTTGGGGGCTCATGGGCTTCCTATTTCCAAACATCCCTCCCTGTCCAAGGTGTTTACACCCCACATGTGTCATATACTGTCCCTGTATGCTGTCTTGTCTGTCCTGTCTGTCATCCTACTCAACCTACCTCCCCATATATACCTGCTATCTTTCCCCAACAGCCCACTCTCACCTTTTAAATATATTTGTGTGGGGGTAAGTGGGAGTAAGCACTTTTAAGCAGTAGTAAGTGGGGTTAAGCCTGTCTGCATGGCGCTAAGCAATGCCTACACAGATTAAGCACTTTTAGGCTAACTGTCTGTAAGCATATTTAACCAGAAGTTAGCATTACTTACCACTGTGCAAACCTGCTTACAACTGCTTAAAAGTGCCTTAATCACTCTGTAGCCAACAGCTCTTGTTCTGCCCAGCAACAAAATAATTAGCCCTTCTAAGTCTCGAACCCAGGACCCTGCACACCATAGGCGCAGCAAGTTTTTACTAAGCCATTTGAGCTGTAGATAAGTGTCATGTTTTCTCAAACATATTATGCAGCACAGTCATTCAACAGTAGGGAAAATCTATTTATATATATATATATATATATATATATATATATATGTATGTATGTATTGCATTTGGACATCAGATCCACACTCTGAACCTCTCACTGCAAAACAACTGATCAATGGACCTGCAAATGGGATGAAGGGGCCCAAAATAGGGATCTATTGTAATTATTGCCATTATCCCTTCCTCCACAGCTGAACTGATCTGCCTTGTAACAAAATCACCAGCACTTGCAAGTCTTGAACCCAGGGCCCTGCACAACATAGCCACAGCAAGTTACCAGTAAGCCATCTCAGCTGTAAGATGTTGGGATGATTCCCCTAACATATCATGCAGAACAGTCTACCATAGGGAATGTACAATATGGAAGCACTAAACATTCTAATGATACATACACACACACATATATATATATACATATATATATATATATATATATATATATATATATATATATATATACAAATATATAAATACTGATATATAAAGATATATATATATATATATATATATATATATATATATATATAGAGAGAGAGAGAGAGAGGGTGCACAGCATATCAAACAGCCATTATTCCTACAGTTGCCATCTTTTCAAATGGCCACTGTCTGATTCTTTCCTACAAATGAGAATTATTGCATGAAATGTATACCCACACACAATGTAAAGGACATGACATCATACTCAGTTTGCATACATATAAATGTTTATTTGTGCACTATTTCTGTTGTTTATGTCATTTCTTATAGCATTTAGGTGTTTGAAATACATAATAACTGAATGCACCTCTCAAAGAAAACATATGATACAGTAATCTGCAAAATATAACATACTTTGCTGTCTAGGCTACAGCCTTCAAGTAGTGCAACAGTGAAAAACACACTTGCCTTGAAGATGAGAACCAACCAACAGTTAATTACAGCTGTAGTTCAACAGCCTCCAGTTACACTCTGTACTCAACCCCCTAGGGGGAAAGTATCAGTTGTTACAATGTAAATGTATCTGTTACATAACAATACTTAACTTAAAATGTCACTGTCACACTGACAAACAGAACTGTGTGCAAGACAGTAAGGGCTAGCCCACCACTGTTACCATGGTGAAACATGAAAATGTACAGCCATATACCTTAATGTTTTTTATTACTGATATCCCTCACATGTTGTAACAGCCTAGGTTAAAAACATTTAATACCCCTCCCCCATAAATGTCTTACAAGGGCATATAACAGTGTTCTCCATATGCTGACCTCCAGACTGTACAGGGTCACACATGTTTTGTCCAGCTGTAGCCCTCATATATATGGATCCTACCCCACAACTTGTGTGGGAGTCCACAACATCACTGGAATGATAGCAGGAATGTCAGCACTAAATAATGATAGACCATTAACTATCAACCTTATACTGCATGATATCTGGACAATGCCTGATATATAGTTGGAGGACAGAGGATGAAACTCAGGGCCGTATTTGAAATATTGCTCTTATGCACTGTGAAAGTTGCTGGTGGTACAGGATTGGTTGCAACATACCCTTAGTCAGGAATATGAAGTCAGAAACACAAATGGATGTTGCCATGTACTGATAGCAATCAACGGTGAGAATGCCACTGATATGTCATTGACAAGACCTGTGTGAGGAACAGACAAAACATAACAGCCAATCCTCTGGCCATCATGTGGATAGGCCCACAGTTTAGAGCTATGCAGACAGACTACATTCCATGCAAATTTAGCATGTACACCCAGGCCTATAAAACTAGCAGTATTCAATGCATATAACAGCAATACTCACACACTGTCCCTAGGTCTGGAACCTTATACAAACATGTAGTTAGCCTGTGTGCACAAGCCCTGTTGTAAGGGGTATAGCTACCTGCTGTCTGTAACACCACTGCCCACACACAGGAAGGATGTCTTCTATACAGGAAAGGTAAAGGGACAATGCCTATACTGTTACTGCATACAACAAAATAAAATGCGTACTGCTACTGATTGTTGCACTGCCATGACACTGATATGGGTACTACAGTAGGCATGCTTATCACATAGTAATTAGAGAAGTGTACAATTGTGTTATGACCCACTGTCCATGCCTACTACTAACAGCTATATCAACACCCATATACACTGGATATCAAAGTGTACACACCCCTGTTGGAATGCCAGGTCTGTGTGGTGTATGCCAATAAGACCACAGGAAGTCATGTCAAAACATTTGTCACCTCAAATGTGACCCATAACCTGTAACATTCTATTTAAAAAGAAACAAAGCTGTTTCATGGAAGGTGAGCAACCACTGCCAAGTGAAGAAGTCATATGACATTAGAGTACAAACCAAGACAATTGGATGCTGTAATCATCTCAGCAGGTGTTTACACAACATACCAGTGTTAGGGTGTGCAAAGGTGTGCACACACATTCATTTGACTCACTGTACTGAGTATTACTTCCCATATGCTGGAGGGACAGGTTCATAACCCAGAGACTACCCATGCTATGGAATAGACTTCCCATACATGTCATGCAGAGCACCTCACTGGTCCTCTTCAAGACAAATCTTGATGAGTGGATGGGAAATAGAAAATTCACCACAGGGATCACTCCAGTGACTTTACTCAACAGAGGCACTGGGAACTAAGGTTGGGTGGCACGATGCCAGGGTAATCCCATGGCCAAGGCTTGTAAAGGTTCCAGGGCCATTAGCCTAGTACACACCTATGGACCTAAGAACCTATATGTTTCCACAGGATAGGTTGTTATGTTCCCTATTGAGCTGAGCAGGCTATAGGACACATCGCAGGTGGGGATTGCATTGACATGTGCCTTTGTGGAGTCATGTTCCAATTGCACAAGTACCATGCATTGTAACAGGGGTGTGTACACTTCATATCCACTGTAGCTATATGGAATCAGCAGTACCTAGCGTGTACAACCATCCTCCACCAACTATAGCGTAATCCCTCTTGGTGGACACCACCAAGACACAAAGCACATAATAGGTTGCTATAGTGGCTGTACAGGGACACATAGTTGCAGAACACAACTTGGAAACAAGTGCACCTCTATTTGAGTAGGCATGTAGGTTCACAAGTGACCTATTGTAAGGCTGAATATGACTTGAAATTGGGCATGAGGACATCACAGTTTGCCTCCTACATTAACACAGGCATGTGCTCACAGTCCCATCACACTCTACAGTCAAACACACTCATGCCATCATCCACCTGGAAGATGGCCACTGTCATCCCTCTACACATAAATGAATGGTGTGTAGTGGATTATGCCATTAAGTGTTCAACATTGGGGGAAATGGACAGGTTAAGGCTAGGAGTGTAATGCAAGATGTACAAGCCATGATAGCTAACAGTGTTATTGCATAGTATGGATTATTTGCAAGTAATACCCGCTGTTGATGTGCATGTGGACAACTGTATGAGGTCCCCTGACCTTTTTTCCTGTTTATGTTTTCCAGGTACAATGTCCTGGGAAAGGCTGCCCGCATACACACCCCTGGAAAATGATGCTATAATCCGGTTCCTCATAGTCCATTATGCCATCCTCTTCAGCGGCAGGTCCCAGGATATGCAGGGGAGGACCGACCTGTGGACTGAGGTCATCTACAGGGTAAACGATGTCGACCTGCACAACTACAATTATGAGCAGGTGTGGCATTGCTGCATGGATCTGATCCGACATGCCCTTCAGCATGCTGCTGCAGTTAGGAGGGACCAGCTGGCCACAGGTGGGGGTCATGCTATCCAGCCCCCACTGTCACATGCTGAGGAGCTCCTCGCAAACCTTGGGGCACCCACCCACCAGCCAAGCCAGCAAGCTGAAGACAGCATTGTGGAGGTGGGTGCCACCCACACAATGGATGAAGAGCATGCAGGTAAGGCCCAAGGGCACATCAGTAGACCACTGTTGCATTTCTATTTTTCATCTGTAAAGTATCAACATGCATATGTCAGATAAGATAGTCTGTTGCTGCAAGGTAGTAATGAACAGATGTGCATAATCTCTAGTATCGTGGGTTTGTACTGTTGATGTGCTGAAATGCTGTTCCCATCCTGTACCAATGCCAACAGTGTGGCTACTGACATTACATCTCTCACACAACTATTTAGGTCCCTCTGGTATGCAACTGGGGCAACAGCCTGTAGCTGGTCAGTATGGAGTTGTTTTGTTCAGGTTTGCCAGTACACCAGCCATGTTATGGCCATGCTATTTACCATGCACACCTGTAACACACCTACCCATATTGCACGCTGTACATGTTCACTTGTTGTTAACTGCACTGCATCACACTGGTCACCATGGTGGTATATCTATAGGGCATATAAGAGTTATGCAGTATACCTAACAACCTGTCAGTGCAAGATGTGTGGATAGAGATGAACATAATCATGGGACAAATGGCCTACACTAGGGACATGTCTGAAAAATTACCCTTATACAGTGGCTACAACAGTGTATAAACCACTATTACAATGGCAACTGTTCATCATCTAAACAATGGCAAATCACAATACCACATTCCACACCTTTTATAGCCTCTACTGTGATCCTAACATGAGCAATAAATGTGTAATATGGAAACCTATGTTAGGACAACAAATATGGGGAATACATACCTTAACATACACTGGAAGCATATGTGTGCACACACTCCAAATAACATATTGTGGAAGTAGCTTGTGAGGTACTGACAGCATTCACTCTTCTTGAGTACAGACCTTCCATCAAGTACAGGGCCTCAATATCACACCAAGTAATGGTTTGCTGTCCAAGATGTATGTCCATGACATTTGCCCAATCACCTGCAACAGAGGCAGCCATGGCTTGCACACATCTTACAAACCATGAATTGATCCCATATCCGAAAGGTAGCACTCAGGAGTGGGAAAAGTAGTCTTACCTCACCATTGCAAACACCATGGCAAACAGTGCAGTCATGTATGTGTGTATGAAGTATGGGACAACATTAATTTTGAAAATAAACAGATTCCCATCCAAAACAGATGACAACACATGTTCCCAACTGGTCATGGAGGCTGCCCAGGAAAATGCAGCAACACTGAGGGACTTGCAGGAATGTCTAGCAAGTACTGCCTGTGCAGTACCTGTCTCAACAATCACCTGGAATCTGCATATGTTTGGCCTGTGGGTTAGGGTAATCAGATGGAAGAGTTGTTCCACAGGCAACATCATCCAGGGCTCTCTACAGATAGCATATGCATAACATCAAGTCTCCCAAAGGCATGTGTTGCAATGTGTAATGGTGTCATGAGGCCAAGGCTGAAACCTACAGACAGTATTCATAAAGGTACATGTTGGGAAATAGGAAATTCACCCCGGGGATCACCTCTGTGGCTCTGCTCGACAGGGGCACAGGAAAATAATTTTCTTGGGTGGAGAAAGCCAGGGTACCTTTATGGCTAGGCTTGTATAGGCCCTAGGGCCAATAGCCTAGTACCTACCTATGAACACCTCAATCAATTTCAGGGCCACCATCCTCATTTTTACCTTGCTGGTGCCAGTGTACACCTTTAGGTTGCTGTTCATTATCAAGAACTAGGCAAAGTAGACATGGCATTTGGAATTTGGAACACAGCAAAATAACACTCATGTGTGGCCCATATTTTCAAGCATCTGCAATACGACTGAGGATGTGTAGGGGTGTCATCCTGAAACACAACAGTGAACTGAAGCATACTTCCAAA
This sequence comes from Protopterus annectens, assembly GCF_019279795.1. Classification (NCBI taxonomy): domain Eukaryota; kingdom Metazoa; phylum Chordata; order Ceratodontiformes; family Protopteridae; genus Protopterus; species Protopterus annectens. Next base: position 439,700,354 of record NC_056748.1, read on the forward strand.
GCTTGCTAAGAATGGCTGTATCTGAACACAGTAAAGGTCATGAATTGTGTCAGACATAACCCTGACTCCACAGCAATAGTGAAGCCACTGTGTGACTTCCAAGCGCTGTGCATATGAGCTGACCTTGCAATCCCAGAGTTGGGGGACATTTGTAGAGCGGAGTGACCAAATAATGGCAAGTGAAGATGGGCCATGCTAATATGCCCCTTCCAGGAATAGTGACTACTGTAGTTCACTTAACATGTGCTGCAACAAACCATTGTGTTAAGGGTGTGCACACTTATGCAACCCACATATTGTATGCATCTCATTCAGCATCTGCACAACTAACACATTTGTTTGATACTGCATTGGACTGCACAGGTCATATGTCACATATCAAGTGTGTGTAATGTTAACATGCAGTATTGTGGCCCCATTGCATACCATGGAAGAGGCTGGCATGTCAACAATGGTGTGTACACTACTCATATCCATATTAAGCTTTGAAGGTTGTCAGTGTAATCGGATTTTATTGCTCATACATCCACTGCTGATGATGAGATCTGCAAATCAGAGGTCAGGCATTAACTATTGACATCAGTCCTCATATCATCCCAGGTATGTGTCAGACAAACATATAGGGGCTGTGAGCAACAGAGCAAACATAACTGCCACACATATACACATTCAGCAATGGTGTGTACACTCGTGAGGGATAGTGTACAGTACATGCCAGTGTGCTGTACAGGTGCACAGCAATATTGTGTACATGGGTGCAGTGTGTTCCAGGGAAAGAGGCATCACCTACTAACAAAACTCATGCATCACAGAGATGTATAATGTTGGTAACAAGGACTGAGTATGGCTGCAGTGCATGCTGTTGAGTGTCATATGTCATGCATGTTGACTGTTGGGTAATGAGAGGTCTGTGTAATATCTTTTTGCCACCTCACCTGTAAGTGTGCGTTTGTGTGTGTGTGTGTGTGTGTGTGTGTGTGTGTGTGTGTGTGTGTGTGTGTGTGTGTGTGTGTGTGTGTGTGTGTGTGTGTGTGTGTGTGTGTGTGTGTGTGAGACTGAGTGTGTGTAGAGGTAAACCATAATGTGCAGGTCTTAAATTACATTTTTTGTTTGCCCCTTACAGGTGGTGAAGTGGGTCAGGGTCCCTCCTGCAGGCAAACTGATGTTAGTATCCATACAGACTCTTACAATGATGATAGGCATGGTGAGGCACAGGCAGTGTTGTCAGGGGCTGAAGCTGTGCCATCGGTTGACATCCCACTTTTATCCACCCCATCCCTGCACACAGTCTCAATGTTCATACATACCCCATCACCAGTGGCCATAGATGAGAGACATTTGGCAGGTGGTGGCATGGTACAGGACAGTGTGGGGACTATGGCAAGTGTGTCTGTACACAGGGGCCATAGCCAGATGACTGGTGAGGTACCACACAGGAAGATGCACAGGGGTGCTCGTAGGAGGGCTGCTGGCCATCATGCCCCTGGCAGTAGTGCCACAGCAGGTGTCAGCAGACACATGTTTTGGGCCATCATGGAGGCACAGGCATGTATGGAACATTATACCGGACAGAGTCTGAGGCTCCAGAGGGCTAGTCATTCTGCTGTACTTGACAACATCCGTGATCTTGTAGGTGCCCACCGTTCTTTTGCAGAGGTCCTGGATAGACAGTTGGGTGAGATGGTGGGAATCCTTGGCCCTTTGCTGTTTGTGGTAGAGTATGTGGTGGGAGTAGGGCAGCGGCCACATGGATGTAGGTCAGCAACACCAACAGGTGGAGGTCTATGTGGATGTGCAACAACTCACAGCCACTCCCGTAGTGGCAGTACCAGCACCAGCAACAGCACTGCAGGGAGGATGCTGTCCACACCACAATGCAGCAGGCCACGTGCACATGGTCCTGGCCAGTCCCAACAGGGCACAGATCCAGTGGACAATTGTCATCAGGGGAGAGTAACATATCTGGGCTTCTGCCTGGTAGTGCCTGTGAAACACCTGGCAGGCACAGTTCCCATGTCCGTTGCTGGAGGCAATGAACTGTACACCCTGCCATGTACAGCCTGCAGCTGTCCAACAAACCCCTGCATAGGACAGCCACATGGCAGACATGTGCATACATACACACACACTTCAACAATTCAGCTAGGGCACCTCCATACCTACACACACCACATCTGCACAGCCTATTTAATAAAGAACCCCCTAACCTACACCACATGATGTCAACCAAATGGCTCAGCCTAGGCCTCTGGCAAACCTGCCAAAACACCCTGTGCATATGATGATACCTGTGCCACATCCCTGTCATCCATACCATTGATGCAGGGACATGCTGATATGAGTCTGATGCACATGGTGAATGTCCTAAGGTTTAGCAATGTAATGCTGCTGAATGTGTTTTCAACTTGAATGATTAATGCTTACATGTCAGGGTGTGTAAATGTCCAGCCATGATGCATTATAGGTGTTATCAACACTGACTGATTGTGGTCTCCATAATGTAATCTGTTTGTGTTCTAGGTGTCTATGTGTCAGCAGGATGTTGGTCTGCTATCCTGTCTTACAAGGGGTGTAGCACTGTGGTGACACATTGACTGTGTCATATCCTGGGTACAGCTGAACACAGGTAACAGGTCTGCATAACAGTTACTGCATCCACATGGCTGATAGGTCTGAGGGGTGTATACAGGTGAGTACATAGTGGCTGATAGCAGCTCTTCCACAGTGGAAAATTGTAAGTGTACTGTGTGGCACACACCAAATGTCCATGAACAACACACACACACACACACCCACACACAAACACACACACACACACACACACACACACACACACACACACACACACACACACACACACACACACACACACACACACACACACACACACACAGACTTTGGTGTTGATGCAATACACAGAGAATACTGTTCACATAGGTTCATAGGTTCATAGGTAGGTACTAGGCTATCGGCCCTGGGGCCTATACAAGTCCAGCCAAAAAGGTACCCTGGCTTTTGCCACCCAAGAAAATTATTTTCCTGTGCCACTGTCGAGCAGAGCCACACAGGTGATCCCCGGGGTGAATTTCCTATTTCCCATCCAATCATCAAGATTTTTCTTGAAGAGTGCTAATGAGGAGCTTTGTTTGATATAGATGGGTAGTTTATTCCAGAGTATGGGAAGTCTCTGGGACAGGAATCTATCCCTCCAGCATGTTCTGTTTATCGTGGTGACAAGGTTTAGGTCCCTAGAGCATGTAGCCTGGAGGGATTGGGATTTCTTTAAGTGGAGCATGTCCAACAGCTCTGGGTTTGACATAGCTTTGTATGTTAGGCAGAGATTACCTCTGAGTAGGTGATATGCGACGGAGTAAAGCTGGAGTTTTTTGAGACGGTCTGCGTAGGGCATCTGTTTGAGGCTGGTAATCCTCTTTGTGAGGTATTTCTGCAGCCTTTCCAGTTGTTGTAGATGTCTTGTGCAACAAAAACAACCAAGGAAGCCTTCTGCAGGTGATGATTTCAATGAATCCAATAAGTGAAGAATAATCACGAAGTAAGAACCGTAATGTTAGCACTTTATTGATATACAAGAACTTTCGGATGGCGTTGTAGCCTTCCTTCCTCAGACAAACAAATTATGCAGAGACGGACATTGTTTAAATATGCACTTAATTACTCTATTAATGACCTCATAAGTGCAGACATTCCCATTATAAAATCTCGCATTCATTTTAAACCATCGTAACATCATTAAAAATGTATATGATACATTTAAACCATATACATATATTAATCTATTATACATTGTCTTACTAACAATTTAATGAACATTAAAATGCAACTTTAAAATAAAACAAAACAAAACATTAATGCCCACAAATATGCTATGCTAAATATACAATTTAAATCCATAATGTGTATGTATATGCACTATGTTGCTAAATGTAAACTGCTTGGTTATAAACGTTTAAAATTTAAACTATTTAAACTGTCCAGCACTTATTTCCCTTTATGGGATGGCAGTATATGCTACATATGTAGCACCCCATAGGGTATAGAACGTAGCCTGAATAATGGACTCTATATACCCTATCAACCCCCCCCCCACAAAACTACAAAAAATCAACTATATATGCATATATATTATTTCTAAAAACTAAGTATAAATTAAATATAAAGATAAAACCTTAGTATTGAATTAAAATTAAAATACGGTATATTAGGAACTGTGTGGAGACCATGAATTACCTCCTTAAAGCTAAATGTTTAAGAATACAAGTGAGGGAAATAGACTCGTTTAGACCAGGAGAAATATGTGCTCCTGTTCTAATTTGCCAAAAGAGCTCCTCTTTCTCCAATTTAATCTGCCAGGGGCCTGAGTTTTGTTCTGTCTGTACCTGTATTAACACTGAAAAATGGAAAGTATGGTCAGGGTACTCCATCACATGACGAGCCAATGCATTATTTATGTCCATCTTGGATATTGCATATAGATGTTCATATATGCGTTTCCGCAGGATCCTCTCAGTCTTCCCTATGTAAAAGGCCGGGCATTTGTTACACAAAGCCACATACACCACTGCTCTAGTAGCACAATTATAATTGCCCATGATCTTATATTTCTGTTTGTTTATTATAACATGTGCTCCTTCTTGTGTATATTTACACTGGCGACATGTCCCACAACGAGACATCCCCTTGTGTCTATTAAAACCTATTCTTTTGTTCCTTTCTAAAAGGGATTTTAAACTAACCCTTTTCTAAAAGTAATGCATGGTAACGGGCCTAGTGTCTCAGCCAAATGCCTGTCCTCAATGATGATTGTCCAGTTCTTCCGTAAGATATCCCTTATAAAGCGATGATCCACTGAAAATGTGCACAAAAATCTGGTCCCAAAATTACTCTTATTACTATTCAGTCCTTGACCCTCCATGTTTTCAAACATAGTCAGTGTATAAGCATCTTGGATGTTTAAGATGGGTTTGAAATGGCCTGTATGCCTTTTAAACTCTACTTCTTTCTTAATCTCTAATATCAGGGCCCAGCGGTATCCTCTATTAATAAACATATTGCTCAGGTTGTCACACTCACTAATGAAGTCTATATCTCTGGAAATCATGCGTGCTGCCCTCACCATCTGGCCCTTCACGACCGCTCTTTTTTGATGGTAAGGGTGGCAGCTACTAAAATGTAAGAATCCATTAGAATAAGTGGGTTTACGGTAGATTTTACTAATATATCTAGACTCATTATAATCTTTGCTGAGCAATATGTCTAAATAGTTAATCTCGTTATAATGAGCTTCAAACGTAAAATCTAAAAAGTCTACAAATGACCTCATTTCTCCAATGAAAGGTTCTATTTCATCTAAAGATCCTTTCCAGAGAAAAAACATGTCGTCCTGGTATCTAGTGTACCAGGCGACATGCTGTTTGAAAACGTCATTGTTGAACAAGAATGTATTTTCCCACTGGGCCATGACACAATTAGCAAACGCTCCCCCGCATGGGGAGCCCATGGCCACCCCCGACATCTGCTTATAAGTTAGACCATTAAAGTTAAAGAAACTATATTTAAGAATTAGTTCTAGCAGGGTCTCAGTTATGTAAATAATATTCTGTTCCACATTTTTACTTTCCAAGAACATCCTTAACCATTGCAAACCAAGCTGTTGTGGGATGACTGTATATAAATCTTTAATGTCCACAGTCAAAAAAACCATGATTGGGTCGAAATGTATTTTATTAATATTTTCCAAAAAGCCCCAGGAGTCCTTGCAAATCTGCTTTTCTGTTCTAATGAGTGGTTTAAGAATAGTATCTACATATTTCGCACATGCTACTAACATGGACCCCCTACTATCAACAATAGGTGTAAATGGAGGGTTACTAATGGATTTATGTATTTTGGAGCCCCAAAAAATGTAGGCATTCTAGGTGCCAACACACTCAAATAAGAATGTATTTCGATATCAATGAAATCTTCCAACAACAGATCTTCAATTGTGGCTCTTATCCTGTTTTGAGCCTTATTCACTTCATTCAGGCTAATATTCTCATAAGGCCCCTTATTTAGATGTAAAGTTAAATCTTTAATATAATCCATTTGATTCATGAAAATGAGGCCATTCCCTTTATTGGGTTTCATAACCCGTATATTACAATCCTGAATTAATGATAAGAAATCCCACTGCTCCCCTGTAATGTTCAGTCTCTTTTTAGAACCATACATTTTATTAGATGCCAAATGCCTTAAGTCTAATTCACAAGCTTTTTCAAATGTTTTTAAGTTGTTCACCAGGGGTGGATTAAACAAACTGGCTATTCTAAATGGATTAGCCAGTGATGAACCTTTACCCAGAACAGTTGTCAAATTTAATTTACGCACAAATAGCTTAAGGTCGATTACTGTCTTAACCAAATCCATATGAGAATCTGGAACAAAATTCAGTCCTTTGGAGAAAAAGTCAGCCATTTCCGTGGTGATATTTAATGTGGTATAGTTAAAAATCTTAAAGTCACCCTCTGTACTATACACTATACTGGGCCTTCCTTCCACACTCGTCATTTCATCCTTTGGTTCTGTTTGTTCCTTATATTCGTATGAGTCGTCACAGTCTTGCTCGACCTCAGGTTCATTTGGTGTGGGTTCCGGCCTTGCCGAAAACCCTGATTATGCTCAGCCTCTAGCTCATCCGTCTCTTGGATTAAATCATCCTGTTCTTGTCCAAAAATACACTCAGTCCCATTAGCTTGCCCCACCAGATCATATTCATTATCCAAGTCCAAGACCTGATCATTAGGCACATTATTTGTTTGATAGTTCTCTTCCAAGAACTCATCCAGACATTGTACTTCCTGACCCACTTTCGGGTATTCCTGTCTATATGCCTGAGGAAGAGGTCTATTATTCTTGTTATTGTTATTTCTTTGGCCCATTTGTGGTGGTCTGGGGTAAGCTTTGTTGTTAGAATATTGTTGTATATCCCTTTTTATTTTTCTCCTTTTATTCTCGCAAAGTTTGTTAGTGGTAGCTTCTATGCTCGTAAAAATACGGGCATAGTCATATTTGTATCTTAGAAAATCATAATGTTCCTTTATTTTATACTCCAAATCTGCCAACTCATTTTTGAAACCTTCCACCTGTTGCCCATAATGCTCAATAAGCATTCTAATAAACTCGAAACTTTGCTTGTCAAATAGTTCGAGTAATTGTATATGAAAGTGTGATCCTTCAATCAAACCTACTGGGAAGCGCCATTGCCTAAGCCCCTTAGGGACAATCCTTTTCTCCAGGCACTCCTCCAAGTAGGCAATCTCCAATTGCAATTTCTTGCATTTGAAGAGTTTAGAATCAAACTCGCTAATCAGTACGCTGATATTATTGAAGATGGGAGGCTTACTTCCTACCAAGGGCTCCCCCCTTCTTCCATTACTGTTTATACTAAAAAAGTCATTCTTGTTGAGATACATTTCAACAGTAGGCACTGAATCACAAATATAGTTTGTCGGTACACTACCTTGTATAGATCCAGTGTTCATGCTAGGGGCTTGCCCTTGTCCTGGTGGAATACTTGGTGTATTTTGGGTAATGGAACTCCGCACCGTCTCCTCGGTGCTCCTCTCCACCAATTCACCGCCCTCTGAGCCTCTTGCCTGTCTCAGCTCTTTGTTCCGGGTTGTGGGTCCAATGACTCCACTGCTGATATTGTGCTGTGAAACAATGTCTTTAACACGGCCTCGGCTGTTGCAACCTATCCCGGCCGCGTTATCTAACTTATCTATCCGCTGGGTAAGCGTGTCCATCCTTCCTAGTAAAAGTTGGATTAGCGTTGTTAAGTCGCCGTCAGCCTTCGCCTCGTCAGCCACTTCCTTATCGCCTACACCTTCAGCGTCACCCATACGATCCTGGGAAAATAATGGGTCCTGCGATTGAACGCTTCCTACGTTGGCCATAGTAAACGTGAACAACCAAAACTGCCGAACAAACTGGTGAAACAAAAACAACCAAGGAAGCCTTCTGCAGGTGATGATTTCAATGAATCCAATAAGTGAAGAATAATCACGAAGTAAGAACCGTAATGTTAGCACTTTATTGATATACAAGAACTTTCGGATGGCGTTGTAGCCTTCCTTCCTCAGACAAACAAATTATGCAGAGATGGACGTTGTTTAAATATGCACTTAATTACTCTATTAATGACCTGATAAGTGCAGACATTCCCATTATAAAATCTCGCATTCATTTTAAACCATCGTAACATCATTAAAAATGTATATGATACATTTAAACCATATACACATATTAATCTATTATACATTGTCTTACTAACAATTTAATGAACATTAAAATGCAACTTTAAAATAAAACAAAACAAAACATTAATGCCCACAAATATGCTATGCTAAATATACAATTTAAATCCATAATGTGTATGTATATGCACTATGTTGCTAAATGTAAACTGCTTGGTTATAAACGAGGACAGGCATTTGGCTGAGACACTAGGCCCGTTACCATGCATTACTTTTAGAAAAGGGTTTAGTTTAAAATCCCTTTTAGAAAGGAACAAAAGAATAGGTTTTAATAGACACAAGGGGATGTCTCGTTGTGGGACATGTCGCCAGTGTAAATATACACAAGAAGGAGCACATGTTATAATAAACAAACAGAAATATAAGATCATGGGCAATTATAATTGTGCTACTAGAGCAGTGGTATATGTGGCTTTGTGTAACAAATGCCTGGCCTTTTACATAGGGAAGACTGAGAGGATCCTGTGGAGACGCATATATGAACATCTATATGCAATATCCAAGATGGACATAAATAATGCATTGGCTCGTCATGTGATGGAGTACCCTGACCATACTTTCCATTTTTCAGTGTTAATACAGGTACAGACAGAACAAAACTCAGGCCCCTGGCAGATTAAATTGGAGAAAGAGGAGCTCTTTTGGCAAATTAGAACAGGAGCACATATTTCTCCTGGTCTAAACTAGTCTATTTCCCTCACTTGTATTCTTAAACATTTAGCTTTAAGGAGGTAATTCATGGTCTCCACACAGTTCCTAATATACCGTATTTTAATTTTAATTCAATACTAAGGTTTTATCTTTATATTTAATTTATACTTAGTTTTTAGAAATAATATATATGCATATATAGTTGATTTTTTGTAGTTTTGTGGGGGTTGATAGGGTATATAAAGTCCATTATTCAGGCTACGTTCTATACCCTATGGGGTGCTACATATGTAGCATATACTGCCATCCCATAAAGGGAAATAAGTGCTGGACAGTTTAAATAGTTTAAATTTTAAACGTTTATAACCAAGCAGTTTACATTTAGCAACATAGTGCATATACATACACATTATGGATTTAAATTGTATATTTAGCATAGCATATTTGTGGGCATTAATGTTTTGTTTTGTTTTATTTTAAAGTTGCATTTTAATGTTCTTTAAATTGTTAGTAAGACAATGTATAATAGATTAATATGTGTATATGGTTTAAATGTATCATATACATTTTTAATGATGTTACGATGGTTTAAAATGAATGCGAGATTTTATAATGGGAATGTCTGCACTTATCAGGTCATTAATAGAGTAATTAAGTGCATATTTAAACAACGTCCGTCTCTGCATAATTTGTTTGTCTGAGGAAGGAAGGCTACAACGCCATCCGAAAGTTCTTGTATATCAATAAAGTGCTAACATTACGGTTCTTACTTCGTGATTATTCTTCACTTATTGGATTCATTGAAATCATCACCTGCAGAAGGCTTCCTTGGTTGTTTTTGTTTCACCAGTTTGTTCGGCAGTTTTGGTTGTAGATGTCTTGTGCGGTACATACCAAAAGGGGCGTTGTACTCTATAACAGGTCTAATGAGTGATGAGTAGAGGGGAACAATGACCTCTTTTTTTCTGGATGAGAAACCTTTTGTGATGAGGTGTGCCATGTAGAAGGATTTCCTGACTACTCTGGTGATGTGATTATCAAAGGAGAGACTACTGTCCACCTGTGTCCCAAGGTGTCTTATCACACTTTCGGTGTTAAGTATACTACCGCCTATGTTGTAGTTCATGGGTGCAGAGTTTTTACCAAAGGGGATGACAATGCACTTTTTGGCATTGAGCTTGAGGCCATGTCTTTGACACCAGGCATTTGTCTCAGTGAGGCCCTTTTGTAGGATGTCCACATTGTTAGGAGTTTCGATTATGCCTCCTAGTTTGCAGTCATCTATGAACTTCGTTAGCCAAAGACCTTCTGTGTTAGCCTGTACTTCAGAGAAGTAGATGCCAAATAGGAGAGGACCCAGGACTGAACCCTGTGGTACTCCACTTGTCACTGGTCTGAAGTCAGATTTGGAGTCTGCTACTTTCACAGTGTGGGTTCTGTCAGTGAGCCAGTTGGCAACCCATCTTGTGACATAGGGATTTATACCTAGTTTAGTGAGTTTATCTATAATTCCAGAGTGGGGGATGGTGACAAAAGCCTTGGCAAGATCTAAATAGGCTGTGTGAACCACCTCACCCTTGTCTACGGCTGTGGTGACTGTTAAAAAATAAGCAGCCTTGCAGGACTTGAACCCAGGACCCTATACACTATAGTCACAGTAGTTAACCACCAAGCCATCACAACAGTAAAAGGTTGCTCTTCCCCAGGGAGACACACACACACAGTTGGCAAGTGCAAGATTCAAACCCCTACCTAACTACATTATGATACTATAGCAGTATGCATTTACACGACATGCTATGGATGTTCTTCATTTTGCAGTGAATTCATTTTGGCCTATGTAATTCCACCCAGACCAAATTGCCAAAACATCACATCAGGAAATAATCAGTTCACCAGTTTAATGTCATTGACAATGGTACTGGCAGGGTATATCTTCCACAATGTAGTGCAATCCTGGAGTTGGTAAACATAGATATGCTGATGTGGGTGGCACAGTCTCCCACTTTGGAGGGTGTGGGTTGGTGTAGAACCACACAGTGTGATTAACAACTTAACCTGTTAACATAAACTGTGCAGTATAACAGCACACTAAGCGGGGGGATACCCACAACAATAACTCCAATGTGGGTGGTTGTGACCACAACAACCACATCCATGTATATATACCACCTCCTGTATCGCTGTACAGCTGTACACTGGTGAAGAGGACATGTACACATCCACTCCTAGTTTTGGTTGAATGTATTTCCACAAGCTGAGTGCTTTGAAATGTTACCTTTAGCCAGTTAGTTCTCGAACAAATGATCTCCTTGCATATATTTTCTGCAAACTGAAGTAGATCCCTTCATATACACACACACACTTACTTGGCAACACTGAGAGTAGAACCCCTACCTAGGTTCTTATTGCTACTAATGTGTTTGGCTTTAATTGCACACACCACAGAACTTTTAGGGTGAGGTGTGTTCCAGGTTTTCTGTTAAGTGAAGAAGATCATCAGGCCTTGTACAGTATAGTACTGGGGGATGTACTGGGTGTTAATGAACAATACATAGTATGACATACTATCATATACACATTGACAAACACATAACAGTCATAGACACATCTGACAGACCTGGGTTTAGCAGTCCTAACTAACTTGTCAGTGAGTCCATTCTGTTACAGAGAATTTGCACATAGCACATGCATCATTGTACTAGATAGTGTAATCAGTTACCTATATGATTGATGGTGACAGCGGTCCTCATACAGTGAAACTTGGGACATGTACTAGGGGTACCATGGTGTAAAGAGAGTATGCTCAGCACCCACACTCCACACTGGATATTGTACTCACTGAAACCCACGATAATGCTCTGACATACCCACAATCACACATTGACCAGGACTGCAATACAACCCCTTGTCTATCTAATCAGTGCTACTACAGGGATATGCATTTATTGCACATACCACAGTGATAGTAGAGTGAGGGTTTGTCATGGCTCTCCTAATGTCAGCAACATCACTACCTCTTATAATGTGTGGCAAGATTTATTGTATTTGGAGAATGTGGCCTCAGAATGCTGTCTCCTACAAATATACACACTCACACACATACACACACTTGCCAGGGCTTAGAGGGTAACCCACACCTATCTACCCATTTGTAGAACAGTGTTATGCTGGTACTGCAAACTCCAGGTAGCCCATAGGGTGAAGAGTGTAACAAGTTACATTTAACGTCAATTATAGCAGTAGCCATTTCCAAGTATGGCAATGGGGGTATAGTGGGTGAGAAGCCCCTCAGGGTATTGTCAGCTACAAGTTTATAAACACATGGACACTGTTATTCTCAGTAATGCACACTGACACATTTGTCAGTACAGGGGTCCATAGATGCAGGTGTTCCTAGGTGTGTACCAGGCTAATGTCCATGGAGAGATGAGAAGAGTAGGGCATGTGGGTACACTTGTATCATGCCACCTGACATTTGTCAGCAGGCCATCTATGAACTGATGCCACTTGAGTGATCCCCAGGGTGACAGTTAAATTCAACATCCAATCATCTGGTTTTCTCTTACTGAGGGCCAATGAGGTGCTACAATTAACATATATGCAACATATATTACATAACATGGCCAGTGTCTGCGTTAAAGACTTGTACCCAAGCATGTTCTGTTAACTGTGGCAGTCTGGTTGAGATAAACATGGCATGTGGTGCATACAGAGTGGGGTTTCCTAGCTGTGGCATTCATAACACAGCTGGGCAGACATGTCAGTGTCAGTCAATCATAGATTTCCTGTAAGCAGCCAAGATGGATACCTGACATCTGCACATCTGTACAGAGGACAGACAGAAATCAGCTAGCCAACAGGTTATGCATTAGGATGAATGTTTTGACAGATATATGTATGACACTGATAGGTATGCCATTACTACATGACAACAGCCCTCAATGACATGTCCTAAACTCATAGTAGTCTACAGTTAATATTCACATATCATATCAATATCCAGTAGCAGATACTTAGTAACATACAGCTCACACACCAAGAACATGATAGTTAGTACTCAGAGTCCAGATTTGCATGCAGGGGTGTATGGTTCCAGTACTACAATCTGCAATCTACTCTTACTTGGAAAAGCACTGTTAAAAGTAGTAACGTAATGATACAATACATGCAAGTGTGACTGCATATAACCTGGGATACTACCCATGTATGAAACACATACAAAGAGAAAAGATTGTTGTACTAGCCGTGTATACTCAGGTGTCCCATACAGTATACTCAGGCCCCTTGCTACTGTAATGACAGCACATAGAATCATGTTATGTACATGGAATTAAATACATTTATTAAAGATGTCATTATCCTGCTATTTTATCAGACTGGAATGTGATCACTGGTTACCAGGGCTGAGCTATGCTTAGCAAGCATAAGCATTGCATAAATGTAAATGCTAAGCAGATTTGCACACTGGTAAGTGAAGCCTACACGGTGTAAGCACGTATTCGTTTAACCATACATTAGCAGCAAACCCGTGAAGCCCGCTTAAAGCTGCTCAAAACTGCCTTAATCCCTCTGTATCCCACAGTCCTTGTTCTGCCTAGCAACAAAATAAAGAGCCCTTGCAGGGCTTGAACCAAGGACCCTGTACACTACAGTCACAGCAGTTAACCACTAAGCCATCAGAGCAGTGAAGATGTCTATTATTTTTTCAAATAAATCATTCAGTACACATACTGAATAGTAGTGACCAACTGCTTTGACTACAATTGTTTAGTACTTGTAAGTGAAAATAGTGGCAAATCAGTCATGTTTTTATCTCTAAATATACAAACATCAGATAAATATGGTGGGATACACCTGGGAAGGTATATGCAACACTCATGTTTACACATAAGGAAATGGCTATATATATATATATATATATATATATATATATATATATATATATATATATATGTATACATGTACATACATACACACACACACACACACACACACATATATATATATATATATATATATATATATATATATATATATATTCGTATATATATATATATATATATATATATATATAGATATATATATATATATATATATAGATAGATAGATAGATAAAACGTATGCTCATAACATGTAGTGGAGTCATACCTCATCACCATAAGTCACAACCTGTTAGTGCAAGGGAATGTAATGTAAGTATTGCAGGTATAAATGCAGAATGTTGCTACAGTAACAGGGGTTGTGTCAACAGACATGTAGGAAGTCACTTTTGATACTGACATGTACGCCATCAGTTACTGACAGATATCATAGGATCATATTTGTGAAGTACCACACAAATCACAGTAATGATCCTGTGGAATACAGTAGAAATATGACCAATAACGTGGACAGTCTGACAATCTGGTCAGTCCAGAGGTATACACAGACCTCCTTAGTGCAAGATGTGTGGACCAAGCCTGACAAAGGGGATGCTTACAGCCATGAAAATGGGGATATCACACAAATACTGGAATAAATAAGTTCACACAGTTGATGCATTCACACCCTCCTGTCTGTCCTAACACATATTAACCAGAGGAGCAGAGGTCCCAAGCCCACATACTTCCCACTAGTTAGTGCCATAAATCTTCACAGCATCCCACTGCTTTTTCAGAAACGCACAACACATATGGTGGCCAGGCAACAGTACATCTGACAAATATCTGGATATAACATCACACTAGGCAAATACACTGAGCTGCTAGGCATGTCACAAATCACTGTGTAAACTACAGGCAGACTGCCACAACACTGACCCAAGTTTCCTATGGGGGAATACACATGTACTTGCAAATATAGCAGGCACTACAGGCATGTAACAGCATGGAGTAACAAACACCAGTATGAAAGTGGATACCCACAACCAATCTCAACACAGTCACAGTCACATTATGGTAAGCCTAATTAATAATACAGTATATGGACTGTGTGAACAAAACCATCCTCATATTTGCCACTCAGACACTAACCCTACATATACTGACCCAAAACGCAGTGTAGTCTGATGCCTGACTGTGGTATGGGACTTGTCTCAGTCTGGCCCTACAAACATATATGCTGATAAGGTACCAGAAACTGGAGCAGCATGCAACGTCAGATAGAACAGGACCAAGAACACTGAGATCTACCACAATCTGCACACAGGCCAAGTAACATAGTCATAATACACTGCTATACAATACTGACACTCTGTCAACAATCACCATAAGTACACAGACCTCACTACTTTACAGACTACATCAGAATGTTCATGTTTTGTCCTCAAATATAAGGCCTACTATACATAACATGTCTAGCAGTCTGATATCTCACTGGCTTTTTATCAGGTATGATGTCAGTAAATAATGATATACTGTACCTATGCACCTCTTACTGCATGACATATGGACAAAGGGTGACAGACTTGGGGGACAGAGGCACAAACACATGGCCAATATTGACATATTGCTGTGATAAACTGAGAAAATTCCTGGTGTAACAGGGTTTGTTGTGACATAGCTCTTCTGAGGGATATGAAGTCAGCAACTCACATAGATGTCATCATGCACTGACTGCAATCATCAGAGTATGCTACTGCATTTATAAAGACAGAAAATGTGTGAGTGACACAGCACATCTAAGACTCCAAACTGTGGCCAGTCTGCAGATAGCCCTACAGGTGAGAGTTTCCTCAACCACATAACACTGTCATGTCAGACTTTAAATCACATAGAACAGCCATATCCACACAAGCCCTGTTAAACCAACATTACTTCAAATGTAGAACAGCAGTACTTACATTCTGTCTCCATGTCTGGAACATCCCCCTCTTGTTTGTTGGCCTGTCTCCACAGTGTATGTTATAAGTGGTATTTCCAACCACCCTTTGTGATGCTGTTTGTCAGACACAGACATGAAGTCCTGCTCACAGTGAAGGAGAAGGACCAACACCACATAAAGTGCTTAGTTATAGGAGTGTGTTTACATGCAATTGGCTATAGGAATGATACCACAGCTGTTCTACATGCAATTAGCAAGTGGGGGACTGCAATTCATGCACAGGCCATCAGCTGATCATGAGCATTACTTACAAAACTCAAGCTGCTGCTTATGCAAAACAAATGTGCTTTTCCACATCCACTAGAGAGGAGAGAGAGAGAGAGAGAGACAGAGACAGAGACAGAGACAAAGTAAGAAAGGAATGGAGTAAGAGAGTAAGAGCCAAGCATGTTTGTGTATGATCCATGGGTGGAGAGTGGTATCTGGGTATTATAATGGTTGCCTATATTGTTAACTAATCCATACTGTCACATAGTAATTGCACATGGCTGTACACATTTATGGCTGAGGATTGTCTACAGCAACCTCAACAGTGTCTGAAAACTGTTGGCCATGTAATTAGGACATTGGGACATATAGGTCCTCAATATAATGATGTAGCAAAACCCACACTGCAATGGATCCTCTTATTATACATTCACCCCAACAGGATACTGATGACGCACACACAAACACACACTTACCAGTATTGAGTTTCAAACCCCTACCTCACTATGTATTGCTATTACAGTGTTATGCAGTTATTGCACACGCCATGGAGCATACATGTTGGAAAGCTGTCCAAAGGTATCTTTGAAGGTGAGTGACATCAGCAACAGTGCTAAAGGAGGGGTAAGGGAAGTGTAGTAAGTGTGAATGTCCACAAAAGCAGGTGTTAACGAAGACATGCACACACTCTGTCTCAGAGAAGCACACAAATTATCACAGCTGGCAGGATCAGGATTAGAACTCCTACCTAACTAGTTTGCTACACTACAGTGTTACACAGTTATTGCAAGTGCCACAGAGCTTATAGGGTTGAAACATGGCCAAAAGATTATTTCAAGGTGAATGACATCAGCAGGCATGCTAAAGTAGGGCAATGGCAGGTGTAGTGAGTGTGAATGGCTTCAAAATCATTCATCTCCACACACATATACATGCCCCCCCCACACACACACACACACACACACTTGCCAGTACTGAGATGCATAGGTTCATTGCTTCACAGGTGTGTAGTAGGTGAATGGGCCTGAAGGCTGTACAAGGCTAGGCAAAGGGAATACATTGGCATCAGGCCACATGTCAATAGACCCCAGTGTGGCTCAGGGGTATAGTCCTTGGAGTGGTCCCCAGGGGTGGGTATTGTATTCACCATCCACTCATCTGGGTTACTATTGTGGGTGGCCAGTGATGTGCACTGCTTCCCATGTATGTGATCTATATTCCATAACATGGACAGTGCACATGTCCCACATGTATGTTCTTTGATGTGTGGAAGTGTACTTGTGGTCTCTGGGGTATGTTGTGTGGACAGATTGTTATCTTCTGATGTAGCATTCCTGACATCATTTGGTGAGACCTGGCTATGTAACTGAGGTCGTGCTTGCACCTACATTGACAGCATGATACAGGCATTCAATGGAGTTAGTGATGTCTGTCCATACAGGGCATGTGTGTAAGGCATTGTATTCCCTTTGTGGGTTACATGTGCAGACTCTACAGTTGTTGCAGGCGTCCAGTGGGGAACATAGCAAAAAGGCCACTGTAAGCATTTATTGGCCTACTGTGGGGATGGAACAGGGTGCCATGTCCTTTTACTTGCTGGATAACACACAGTCTGAAGATGTAACACATCAAAGTACTTTCTGATGTCAGTGCTGCTGTTGTGGTCAACAGGCATGTAGTCCACTGCAATCATGCTGTGGTTACTATCTGTGAAGCAATATGCAGGGAACTACCAGTATAGTGGTTGTTGCCTAGCCAAGTGTGTTTGTGTTTGAGATGTGGGTGGAGAGTGTTCTCTGAGTAATAGAAGGGTTGCCTTTATTGTTTACCAATCCATAATATCACATGTAGGGCTATGGATTGTCTACACCAACCTCTCCAGTGTTTGACATCTGTTGTCCTTGTATGGTGGACATTGTGACATATATTAGGTCCTCAACATAATAATTTATCAAAACCCACCACACAATGGATCCTGTTATTACACAATCACAGCAAACTCCACACAGGATACTGATGATAGACACACACACACACACACACACACACACACACACACACACACACACACACACACACACACACACACACACACACACACACTTGCCAGTAC
The DNA here is from genome assembly GCF_019279795.1 of Protopterus annectens. Classification (NCBI taxonomy): domain Eukaryota; kingdom Metazoa; phylum Chordata; order Ceratodontiformes; family Protopteridae; genus Protopterus; species Protopterus annectens. The sequence continues at coordinate 439,718,504 of NC_056748.1, forward strand.
TGAGATTCAAACCCCTACCTAGTAGTTAGGTATTGCTGCTATAGTGTACTGCATTTATCATATCTGCCCTGGAGCTTATAGGATGGATGTTGTCCCAAGGTACTACTAAGATGAGGAACATCAACAGCCCTTGTAAATACTGGTATTGGGTGATGTAGTGGGTGAGAGATCCCAAAAATAATTTTACCCTACACACACATTTACATTTGCCAGGGATGAGGTTCAAACGTCTTTCTAACCATCTTTATGGACCATTGTATTACGCAATTACCACATGCACCACTGACATGATATGGGTTAGGGTTGGCAACAGGTACTTCTAAGGTGGATGATATCTGCAAAACTGCAAAGGACAGGCTCTGAGATGTGTACTGGGTGTAAATGGGGCCAAAATCTTTGAGGTACAGACATACATGTGTACACACACAAACAATTGCCACAGATGAGATTTAAACCCATACCTATGTAGTTACTGCTACTACATTGTTCCACATTTATGGCATGCACCATGGAGCTTACATGTTGGAGAGCTCTCCACAGGTATCTTTGAAGGTGAGTAACATCAGCAGCAGTGCTAAAGGAGGGGTAAGGGGAGAGTAGTAAGTGTGAATGTCCATAAAATCAGGTATCATCAAAGACACACACACTCTCTCACAGAAACACACACAGTTTCACAGTTGCCATGTCTGGAATTAGAACTCCTACTTAACTAGTATGTTACACTATAGTATTACACAGTTATCACAAGTGCCACAGAGCTTATAGGGCTGGCATTTCTCCAAAGGGTTATTTCAAGGTAACTGACATCAGCAGGCTTACTAAAGTAGGGCAATGGGAGGTGCAGTGACTGTGAATGGCCTCAAAATATTTCATCTCCACACACACACACACACACACACACACACACACACACACACACACACACACACACACACACACACACACACACACACACAGTTTCACAGTTGCCATGTTTGGGATTAGAACTCCTACCTAACTAGTATGCTACACTATAGCATTACACAGTTATCACAAGCACCACGGAGCTTATGGGGCTGGCACTTTTCTAAAGGGTTATTTCAAGGTGACATCAGTAGGCTTGCTAAAGTAGGGCAAATGGAGGTGTAGTGACTGTGAATGGCCTCAAAATTATTTATCTCTTTTTTTTCCCAAAAACTCTTTACTCAGTTTTTCAGTAATAACAGTAATACAACATATCAAAAACATAAGTCGACAATACATATAAAAACAACCATATAAACTAAATACTAAATATATACACTATGTACACTAGAAGTCACTACATCAGCAAACAAATGAGAGAAATACTTCTTAACATCATTTGAAAGATGAGAGATAGTATATGGGTCATAATTTATAAAGAGATAGAGGTATAAATTCAATCACTTGTAGATAGGTATACTAGGGAAAGTATTTAGGTGTATAGACAGGAAAGGAATAAACTGCTTATAATGCAAACTTTGCTTAATATAGGTTTTTCTTGGCATGTCAGTGTAAGTTCTATCTTTAATTCTTGAGAATTACATCTAATAGATAACCACAATATTTCTGATAGTAATGCTTTTTGTTTTGTTATTGTATAAACTAATTTGTGAGATGACATATATTTAATAGCTAGTTTGCGAAAGTCTTCCCATGTGATTGGAGATGTGACAGTCCAATTTTTTGATGTAAAATTTAGTAAGGGCACACATTGTGATAAGGATATGTTTTAACATTTTTGTAAGTTCATTTGTGTTGTCATGCAATATAGCCATCTCCCATGACAGGGTTGTTTTTTCATATCCCATCTTCTCTAATCTAGCTCTTAAAGAGCACCATAGGTTATGTACCTTGCTACAATTCCACATAACATGGAGAATATCAGCTGTTTGGTTTGGGCAGTGTGGGCATATGGGCAAAAATTTGGGATTTAATTTATTTAGCTTTGATGGGGTAAAATACGCGGTTTACCTTCATGTGTGTGTTTTCCACACAGGCGAAAGCAGATGTTCAAAAAAAGGTTCAAATGTGCAATGAGTGAATGTACAGTGACAGTCGCTCATTGCAGATTAGGCATTTTGGGGCAGATTGCACTATAGTGGGGATCGGAAAATGGTCCCTTCCCCACTGTAGTGCCATATTGGAGTTAGTATATTAAAGTAGGGGGTGTGGGGGGTGCAGGGAGGCTTGCCCCCTGCATTACACTTCATTACATGTCTTATATGACGTTTTTGTTCGAAAATCAGCAAATCTGCTTTTTGATTTGCTGATTTTTCAACATTGGAAACTGTCGCTGTTTTGGTTTTCATGGTTACGATTCGCTCATATGAGCAATCGCACAAGTGTGTTTTGCGTATGTAAAGGTAAACCAAAATAAACATTATTTATCATAATTTGTGTGTATAGCAGCCTCTTAAAGGAAATAAACTTGACTGTATTTTCAATGGCCAGTCTTTTGCTTTCTTCAGTAAGTAATTGGTTTTTCTCTTGCCAATAAGTTGAGAATAATAGAGAATTCTGGTATTTTATACTTGTTACAAGTTTATATGTCCTAGAGATTGTTTTCCCTTAGGTCGCAAGATTTTTTGTATTAGTTTTACTAAGTTAATGTCCTGCAGGTCGACATTAGCTTGTGAAAATTTAGTATTTATAAGATAATGGATTTGGCTAAGAATGATAATATATTTCTTAGGAAGGTAGAGTTTCACTCTTAGTTATAGTATATTGGATTCTTTCCATTTGTAAATTTCCCATATTGTAAGATCTTTTATCAGGGGGTAGTTTGTTAGATTTAGGGGTTTATTATTTATAAGTAGGTTAGGATTGAGATGGAGTGGTTGTATAAAGGCAAGAGCATTGAATAGTTGTATTGATTTGAATAACTTCTGAGTAGTTAGGATCATATGCTTAATTAGTGGGTGTAAGTTTTTTGTGAATAAAGCTTTTTGATTTAGGTTTAAAAAGGGAAGAGATTTGGTGTTATTTCCAAGGGATTTACGTTGTTCAAACCAGATTTTGGTCCGCTGAGGTGTCCGGGTATTAACGTATGGGTCATGGTTTATTATCTGTATTAGTCTGTAAGTAGTAATTATACTATAATAAAGTCTGAAGTCCAGCAAACCCAATCCCCTTATCTTTGGTAAGTACAAGGTTTTCATATTTAATTCTAGTAGATTTGGGATACCATAAGAATCTTGATATAGCTTTTTTCTATATCAAGAAATAATTTTGGGGGAATATTTGAGAGTGGGGCATTTAGTTGAAAGAGTATTCTTGTTAATAGCTTCATCTTGACTACACTAGCTTTTGAAAGTAGACATATTAATATTCTTCGATCTATTAATATCACTTTCAATGTTAGTCCATGTACATAGTAAGTTATTCTTTATGATTTCCTTAAAGTTGGGGATAAATAGTCTTGAAGTCTTTTGGCTTTTCCTGGTTAGGGGTCACCATAGTGGAACTCCGGTCCGCTCATGACTGGCAGTGGATTTTTACGGTGCCGAGTTGCCAGACTAATGCCCAACCTTCAACGAAGGTACGCCCATTCACACTTGCACCTACTTGCATGTCTTTAGCATCACTTGACCGCGGAGAGGACATGCAGACTCCACACAGAAGGTGCTCCAGCTGACAGTCGAACGGGAGAACCTCTTGCTGTGAGGCGACAATGCTAACCCCTGCACCACCGCGGGGATAAATAGTATTCTTGGTATTTTATCTGGTAGTTAATCTTGAGTTCACTCTCAGGAAAGTAATATTCCTTATGGCCTATAAGATTAAAGGGAAATAGATGGGATTTATTTGAATTTAATTTATAGTTAGAGATTTCAGAGAACTCAGCTATCGCTTTGAGTATTTTTGGGAAATCAGTGGTGGGAAGTTGAAAATATATAGTTAAGTCATCAGCAAAGGCAGAGTACATAACGTTTATATTAAAGATTCTAGGTATGTGATGGAAGGTTTTTTGTGAAATAAACAGAAGCAGGGGTTCTAGATAGAGATTAAAGAGGTATGGGGAAAGAGGGCAACCTTGCCTTATGTCATTGGATAAGGGTATAGGGTGAGTTTTGAACTTATTTATCTGAATAGTGGTAGAAGCTTTCTGATATAGAACCTTAATTATCCTTATAAATTCCTGAGAAAATCTGAATAAAGGAAATATATTAAATAGGAAATATAGGTTAATGCTATCAAAAATCATTTATCTCTATACACACACACACACACACACACACACACACACACACACACACACACACACACACACACACAGGGCTGAGGGTTACCAAAAGCATTGTCTACGGTGATTGACATCAGCACATCATGTGATATTGGCCAAATGGATGTGTGGTGGGTGGGACAGTCCCCAGGATAGAAATCTCTCTGTCACTGTCTGTCTCTATCTTCCCCACATCTCTGTGTATGTTTGACATATTATAGTGTGTTGGCCTTGGATATGTGTGAGTATTCCTATCCAATGTGTGTGCAAAGCATGAATAGTGTACAATGTGTTGTGTGTGCACAGACATCTGTGACTGACAGATACGTATAGTCCACTGTGTTGTCAGACATGGGCTTCATTTCTCTAATTGTAGGAGCATGCCCAGTATGACCTTCTGTATTGAGTGTGTGAATCCATTCCAGGTAGGTTGTACTCAAATCCGGGATTTGGTGTTCTACACCTACAGCTAGCAACCTGTTTCTGCAGGATATCTGTAGATAGGTTTACAATATGGAGTCACAATGGGCAACAGATAGTGGGATACTGTCTGTGCTGCTTGTGTTACATGGTTGGTGTTAGCAGAGATATTCAGACATATCTACTGTTTTAAACTGTGATGTATTATGTCATCAACTACTGGCAGGTATACTTATTTGCTCACCGTTATTTCCTGGGAAATACAAGAGAAATTAAGCTGTGTCCAGTATTGTGGTCTGCAGCCTACATATTCTTGCACACTTATGCCATTCTGGAGGGGTAGCTGTAGACACTTGCTGATTGGTCTGTGTAAATGGTCCAGCACCTTGGTACTGTGGTGGGTGAGGATACCCTGCTTATACATATATCGATGTAACAGAATGGCCATATCCTGCTGTGGCCATACCTCTCAGCTGTACAGATTCACCCAGGTTACCCAGAGGCAGGGCTCATATATCTGGTCAGTTCCACTTCACATTGTGGTTTCCAAGCAGGTTTGTAGCCACCCATTACTGGGTTTGCAGGCAGGAGTAGTATGGGCACACATCAGAGTTTCAGACTTCACACACTCCATGATGTCCATGCTTCTACATCCCCCACTCTGTTATTTTATCCTCTTCCTAACATTATACAAGTGATATCTGAGAAGTATTCCTATAGTTGTCCCTTCATCCCAGTGGTATTTAAGAGTTGGTCCACAGTTCATGCAGTAGGACATGGTGGGCATGCTACTGGGATTTGTCAACATGGCCTTGCATTTGTGTTCTGTTGACTGTGTTATGTTGTTAGTTGGGACCCCTTGAGATAACATACACACTGGCAGTATGGGTGAGACACAGGCCTTTGACAGAGGTCTGTAGGGCATTTGGTAGTAATGTAGGCCATCTGTAGCAGGCCAGTGCATTCTGTCATTCCAACATTCCCAGGCTGTGAGCCACTGGGGTGACAGGGTAAGTGTGTGAGGTGTTAATGGCAATAGTTCCTGTCCATATTAATCCATTGGTCTGGATGCTGGTAGGGTGCTGCTTACAGCTAGGAACACACTTGCATGGGACACCTCTTCAGCATGCTGCATTCTGTGGGTATTCCTATACAGAATTGGGGGTCATACTGTACTCATTCCCAACAGCAGGGATATGATCTGTGATAAACCTGTGGCTGATGTTGGGGTGAGCTGAGTACTTGTGTGATATGGAAGCTTCTTGCAGCTGACTCACAGATATACCTGTGACATTCCCCTTATGCTGCCTTGTGCAGGGACCTAGGCAGCTTCTTATTACTTCATAACTGTGTCTTTTGTGGTTTGCCACTGATTGGCCAGACTACATCAATATTTCATACTACACAGACAACTAATGTGCTGCTAACCTGTATGCACAATTCCAAAGGTGTGTGCAGTTGACAGTTACATTTTATGTACTCTGTCTAGGGTACTTCCACCTGTGTACTGTGTATATTTCTGGGCCCACATTCATGGCATGTCCATCTTTCAGACGGTGATAGATATTAACATCTGGACAGTGAGTATGGACGACTGCTGACATGGGTATTGCTGAGATGCATTGTGGTTGGCACTGCAGTTGGAACATGGCCCTGTCATAAACAGTACTGGCCACAGGCCACTGAGACACAACCCTCCATGCTTACATGCTGACCACTTCCAGACAATATTGAACACACAACAACCTAACACATGGATCCCTGCATATTGTACACATGTAACAATCTATCCTGTAAATTTTGCCAGCTCAGGTAATCTGTGCTCCACTGTTATTAAACCCACATTTACATGTTACTGCCTTCCTACATAGGATTGGGGGGGGGCACACCTGACAACTGTAAACATTTGCTATGACTGTACTGGTATTTCAGGCACTCTGCTGGCTTCCATTTCATTTTGTATTCTGACCTATCATGCAGACTAGAGGCATATTAGTAGAGTATAGATCTTAGGTTTTATTGACCTACATTTCAGTTTCAGACTTCTTACCCTTCAGAACTAACATACAGCTGCCAGACCTGTTGTAGCCTATCTGCGTAGGTTTGGAGGGGGTCTGTTCACCATTGCCATCAACTGGAGGCCTTAGCACAGCCTTTCTTTATGGTCATCTACACCTGTCCTGCTGGCTGAGGCTAGTATTGGGTATGTGAGCCTCACTGACATGCATGTGTGTGTCCTATGGACACACATTTGAGCCGCCACATGTACTGCAGTGGGATTTGTCACCTTGTCTAGTACTGCTTACTTTGTTGACACCAGTATTTGTTATGGATTTCATGCTGCCCATATAGGTGTCCACTACCTGCTGCCATCCCATTCAGCCACCCGATTCCCTTGCATGCTCGCATCCGTACCATGGATACAACTAGGTGTCCACTATCTGCTGCCATCCCATTCAGCCACCTGATTCCCTTGCATGCTCACATCCATACCATAGATACAACTATCAGACATACTGCTCCATTCAGCAATTGAAAGGAAGAGTGACTTACCTTGTGGCTGTGCCAGTATTGAGGACTGTGCTGGAGGGCTGACTATGTCCAATGCACATAGTACACTCCCTATACATGGTAGAGAACAGGCAGTGTCATGTTTGGTATCCCTTTTACTGAATATACGAATCAGAGAGAGGTGTCTTTCCCCTGCGTCCCTACCGTGTCAGAGTATGTGCTATGCGTTGCCTCTTTGCCAAAGCCTGGGCATACTGGGCACGCCTCCTTCTGCCTACATGGGCAGGCTCAGGTTGTTCCTCCTCCAAGTCCCTCTGTGCCTGTGATGGCCTTGGCAATGGTGGGGGCTGTGTGGCCTTGCCCCATGCTGTTCCTGCTGCAGCTGTTTCCACAGGATCATATTGTGCTAGCATGACACATACAATGAACATTTGTTTACATGTAGCTGGAGAGTACTGCTAGGCTCCACCGGATGTGTCCAGGCAGCGGAACCATGACTTGAGCATCCCAAACACACTCTATTATGATTCTGGTTTGTGCGTGTGCCTCATTATGGAGTTCTTGTTCGGGTGTGTGCGCATTTCTGATGGGTGTCATCAGCCATGGCACCAGTGTGTAACCAGCATCCCCCACTAGGTGGCCATATGGGATGTCCCCACTGACAAATTTCTGGTACAGCTGTGTCATATGCCAGATGTGGGAGTCGTGATAGCTTCCAGGGCTGCCGGCATACACATTCAAGATAATGCCCTGGGCATCGCACACAACCTGGCAGCTGATGGAGAGGAAGCCATTGTGGTTTATGTAGACCCTACCCCACTCACTGGGTGATGTTTTGATGTGTATGTGCATGCAGTCTATAGCACCCACTACCTCAGGGTATTCTGCTGTTTGGTGGAAGAGATGCATATTGCTGGTCAACGCCTTATGGGTGTTGAGAAAATATTTGTGCTCACTGTCATGCGCTGACATGGTATCCAGGAACTGGTGGAGTACCCTGGATGCTGATGCCTGTGAGATCCCCATGATATCCCCAGTTAGCCTTTGGAAGGTACCTGTGGCTAGTATTCTTAAGCCTACACATACCTTGGTATCCACTGGGATGGGTTCCCCTCTGTTGGTTCAGTGTGTGACGCATGGCCGGCACAGCTCAACAATTTGCTGTAAAATGTCCCTGTCCACCCTATAACTCTCCACTATCTACAGCTCATGTAGCCCCTGGTAGGTTACCCTGGGTCTGTACACTCTTCTCCTCCTCTTCACTGTGGGTTAGTCATCAGCATTCACATCCTCACCACCCTCAGTCTCTTCCACATATTGATGTATGAGAGCAACAGCAGCCCCTAACATTTTGTTAGTTTTGTCAGGTAAAATTTCCACGTCTGTGTACACAGGTGGTGTAGAGTTTTTGGGAAAAACCCGAGTGAAAGGTGTTTGCATAGTTTATTTTAGTGTGCTGGGCTGGGCTGCTGCCTGTGTAATTGGCTGATTCTGATACATTTCACCTGCCAGCTATGCTAGTTCTCCTTGATTGCCTTTCTACTGCTGTTTTCCCTTCCCATTGCCTTTCCATTTAAGCCCCGATGAGTGCCACGCATACCCAGTGCTCAGATGTGAACAGAGCTGCTATTTCCTGTGTTTTCTTTGTTTTTTTGTTTATAATTGGGTGCGCGGCACACACACCCATTTAGGCAATGTAAACACTGCTAGGCAGCCTCAGACACACCCCTTTCCTTAGCTGTGCTTAGCTAAGGGCAAACACAGGCCACAGAGCTCCAATAAGCTTACAGCATGCATGGCACTCCCCCTTATGAGGTAATTTACCTCTTATAATTACACCATGGTGTTGCTGCACCTACACGGTTGGATGCAAGCTAACACTGAGGGGAATTCTGTGATTCAGTATCAATCCCCTCATTTGCATAAAACAGAATGCTAATTCATAGTTACTATATTCACACTGAGCCTTCTCCCTTAGCAACCACTATTCCCTGGTATTGTTGTCTTATGCATGCCAATGACTATTATGGCAAAATGCCGATTTGGGTTTAAAATCTTATTTCCAACTTTTTTTCTTATTTTCAGGCCGATCCCATTTGCACACTGCCCTAAGCTTAAACGTCCGAAACTGGCCAAAAGGCTGTCATGTCTCCATTTTGTAATTTGCAGAAATGTATTTGGTTAGTAACCAAATACATTTCTGCAGGTTACACTATTCCTGCACATACACCTGCTTGCTTCCTGGATTGTTAATTCACCTCATTTGCATGATTTTCACCAGCAAATGGGGTAATTAGCATATAGCAGTGGTGTCCATGCAGGAATAGTGTAGGAGCACTTGTGCACAACCCAGGAGCTCGTTCCTGGAGCACTCATCAGCCATATTGTCTGCAGCAGCTCTTGCACTATTCCTGCACTCCGTGCAGTGCTGAATCCCGGGGACTGTTTTTTAAGAATTAACTATTGTTTGATTTTACAAAGGTAGTCATACATTATGATGGTGGGTTATTTAAAAATGCATTTTGGAATGGAATCTATGTTCTGAAGAAGTCTTTTAATATTAAAAGAATGAAAGAATTTAACAAAATTCTAATGTACACTCCTTTCTGTTTGAACATTTTTTCAGTTTTTGGGTTATGTTCTAAGATCCAGCTTGTTTTTTTGTAGCTTGTTTGGCCAATAATTTGTTTGATAAGCAATGTGAATATGGAGACGGTAATATCAAGCCATTTTAGGATGATGTAACATACATTGGGAATATGTCATGGTTGACTATATTAGTTTACTTCCAATTTGTATCTAGTTAGATACATAGCAGTGATTATTTTTTGAATGTCCTGAGGCAAACCATGAAGCTCAGCATTATGCCGTTTTGAGCTTGTCAACAGATGAGGAGGTGAGCCTGGTGATGGGATATGAGCAACGAAAGAGTGTGTGTGTGTAAAATAAAAGCAGTGTCAGTCACAAGTAAGGTGTAGGGGTCAGGTAGTTTTTGGTGTGAAAAAGACAACCTACTATGCAACTGAAATTTCTGATTACCATTTCAACATGGTAATCAGATTTCAGTACCAGGATGAAATGGAGTCCTACCAATCTTAAGCTCGGTACTAATTTGAGAAGAATGTAACTGGTATCATAATTTGGGGGGATGAGGTATTTTTGGTAGTAGGCTAAGCTGGAAGACCATGATTTTAGTCTTAATTTTTGGACAGAGCCCGTGATCCATTTATAGGTAGAGTTAAATGTATTTAAATTGGAATTTAATTTAGGAGATCGACTTCAAGGAGTGGGAAAGAGCTGTGTCATCAACATATTGAATTTTTTGGCAGATTGCACACTTTTGTACACTATTTACAAATATAGTAAATAACAGTGGCCCAAAGTCAGAGCCTTGAGTAAGTTGTGGAAGTGAGATCTGACTGGACCATTCAGCAGATTGTGTGTGATGGCAAAATAGCTAGCAAACTAAATGAGTGTATCAAGGTAAAGCTTGGATAGCCCTGAGATGAAGGGTTTATGACTGACCATGTCAAATACATTTGGTAGGTAAAGAAAATTACACCAGGGTACAGATTAGTTTAAATTGTTGCCCAAGAATTTTATGAAAGGTAACAAAGGTAGTTTCACTGTCATTGCTGGGTCAGACCCCATGCTATTGATGATTATGGATGAATTATGAAAATAGCTTAAGAATTTTCATAATCAGTGGTTAAAATCTTATAGTACTCAGAAACAAAATAAATTGCGTAGTATAATTCTGGGAAAATAAAATAGCACACTCCCTTTTAGAAAGCTGCCACTTAAATGCAACTGTAACTTGTAATATATTGATTTTGATTGAAAAAGTTAAAAAATGTGTTTGGTGCAATATAATGCAATAATATATATATATATATATATATATATATATATATATATATATATATATATATATATATATATATATATATATATCTGTGTGTGTCTGTGTGTGTGTGTGTGTGTGTGTGTGTGTGTGTGTGTATGTATATATATTACCTGTGATTGTTCACGAAAATAGTATAAATATATACCTATTTTCACAGTGTATTAGGAATAAAATGATACATAGCTTTCTTTTACCACTGCTAGACTACAGATGTATTTTTGAAATTGAGCATCACAAGAGAACTGGTTAGATGTTTTCTGAAATGTTATATCATATTCACATAGAGTAGAGTGATTAATGTACCGTGAGACATACTTTCTTAGTGTGTAATGCTAGCATTTCAAAACACTGCCTATTGTGTTTACACTCTGATGGATTAAAGTGTTTGCTTAATTATCGTTGTCTCTGGTTCACATTTCATTGCTCCATTGCTTGCTAAATGATTGTGTAATATAATACTGGGTTTGTATTACAAATGTACTGTAACTATTTGGGGTCCAGCATTATTTGTGATAATTTATCCAAAAAATAAACAAACAAAAAAAATTAAAATAATTTCTGGGTGGCATCTAAAGTCTCTAAATAAATTTTGCTTTTCTGCTGGTAGATTGAGGATGTGCAAAGAAGAACATCTGAAGCTGAAATGTCTATAGCTCCACTGAAGGTAATGTTAGTATTTTAATGTTTATATTTATTTTGCTATGATCCTGTTCAGAGGAGTAGTATACACTAAAATTCCTATCAGTTGTATTTAACACATGCACTGAAAGATGAACTAGTGATGATATATTTTAATAAAATAGAGGATTATTAGCAGGTCACTGATCATAACCTGCTTATATAGGTAAGTACTAGACTAGCTGCCCTTGTGGGTTACTTTAAGCCAGGCATTTTCGTGAGGGTGAGTCAAACACTGTACCTTGTGTTTACGAACTTGTGTTTATGAGATTAACACCTTAACCATTACGCCAACCCTCAACAACTTTAAGAATCAAACCATGTATCTCTTGTCTCTGAGGTAACCACCTGAACCATTATACAAAGCTCTCAAGGCGAATCTTGGTATACATGTTGAGAATTCATAATTAAGGGTTACGATCAGAGATCAAGTCATAATTCTTTTTAGTGCATGGAGTTTTGTCTGCTCCATGTACTTCTAGTTTTTAGAGAAATCAGTGAGGATTGAAATCACTAAATAATGGCATTCATTTCAGTTTCATAATTTGTATCCTTTAGAAAATGCAAGTAAACACACATCCTGTTATTCTAGCTACTTTCTAAGTTTATGAGAGGAAGTGAAGGACACATTATTGATACAGACAGCAGGCAGAAACAAATCTGTTTCTTATTCTCCCTCTGTCTTTTGCTGGTCAGTACAGGCAGATTTGACTGCCTAGCACAACACACGACCTTAACAAGTTGGGTACTTAACATTTGTTAAGAGTGGGTCTCATGCTATGATAACACTTAACTGATTTGTCTTTTTCAAGATATCATAGCATAATTACTGAACTCCATGCACTACAAAGTGTTAGTGACCTGAGAATCATGCTATTACAACCACTGATTTTATGGGTGAGTCACCTTTTCTGTTTTTTCTCACGTGCCTGATATGACTTGGATATAGATGACAAGATGAGTAACGATTATAGGAGGGCTGGCTCAGACAGGAGCATTTCTTCCAGTACAATACCAGGAATGCAATTTGAAACTTGTGCAAGTTTTACTTTTGCTGAATTTAAGCTGCAAAAAACATTAATAGAGCATGATGTCATCCTTCTTTTATTTATTTTAAATATGTGTACAGGGCATAATTAAGAACTTAAAAGCACGTAAAACTGGATCGTCACCTGATGAGCAGTGCTATCAAGAAGGACTGGAGAAGTAGCCATTGAAGTAGTCAATATTTATAGTTCTCTTGTAGGCAGTTAGTGAATGTACTCTAAATTATTTGTATTGAAAAGGCAGTCTTTAAAATTATTTGCTTGTATCTTTATTTGTAGTCTTGTTTATCTTTTGTGAACCTTTACATGTTTGAGTTAACACACAGTCACTCACAGACGTGCACACACACACACACACACACACACACACACACACACACACACACTCACCATACCTTTCAACTGTCCAGATTTTACTTCACACGTAATCTCATAAAATGTGTGGTTTCCTAGCAAATTGTTGAATATTAAAATCAATAAATAATGAAAACATTTAGATTTGATATCTTTCAGAAAATGTATGCTAATGCAAAACTTGTTATTCTATTAACTTTTTAAGTGTATAGGAGCAATATTTAAAATCTGTCCCTGATTTTGGGCTTTTGTCCCCCCTCCCATTAATATTGGCTTTGTCCAGATTTCTTGCACAAAGAGGTTAAGAAGTATCATTCACACACACACACACACACACACACACACACACACACACACACACACACACACACACACACACACACACACCACATGCGCGCACACGTACACACAAAGGCTGGCTAAATAAGCAGATATTCACCATTCAAATGAAACCAAAATGTATTTACATGCTCATACTTAAACACTGCTTATTGACTACAGTAAGAAATGTAAAATAAAACGCAGATATAGCAGTGAGATAAAATTTAACTTAGATATTCAAATCTTAAAAAACAATTAGTCAAAACAAGGTATTGAAGAAAACATGATAAAGTGAAAAATGATTGCTTTCTTGGGGCATTTCTCTGTGAACTTGAAATAATTCAGTAAATAGCTGAAAGCTAAGTCTAGTGACAATTATTTTTAATTCATTAGAAGAAAAGCAATTTCAATGACAATGATTAAATATTCAGATAATAAAATTAGTTAAACTAATATAAAATTAAAAACAACTCTAAAACAAGAACAGCTAGAAGAAAACAGTTAGCCTAAAGTAAATACAACTTTACATTTAACAACACAAATGACTGCTTCCATAGATAGTCTAAGTGAGTATTAAAAAGTAAATTTGATGAAACAATAAATTAAACAGGAATGCATTACACTAGTAAATGTACATATCAAAAGTCACAAAAGCCAAAAACATCTTAGATGTATCCGTTGCAAACAAAAGCAAACCACAGAAAAAGTTCTGGAAAGCTTGCACCATTAATGTGTACTTACGGGAGATCACCTGGCATGTATAATGTTGTTGGTTCAAGGATGGCATTATCAATTAAAATGGGTGCCTGCTATAAATATTTACACTTGTTTGTGCATTATCAATATATAGTTCATATTTAGTACAAATAAAAGAAACTCACAATTTTGATTTTTTTTTTTTAGTTGTGCCTTGACAATAATACCATTGGTACACAGTCTAAAAAAGGGATACAAACAAAGTATACAAATGAAGCTACTCCTTTGGCAGCAATAAGTGTTATGTTTTCTGAAGTGTGAGAAGCATGCACAGTGATACACTGAAGCACAGATGGTAATAAATTTACAAGCCAAGAACTTCAGGTACCATTATATATATATATATATATATATATATATATATATATATATATATATATATAGCAGAACCAATGTATACTTTGCCATATATTTATGCCATGTCATATCCACAGATGTTGCCAAAGTAAAAGAAGCACTCAGACATCCATCCAATAGGCTAACACTGCCATGCCCAGAGGTGCTTTTTTGCCATAGATCCTGTACTTTGGTCTGTAAAGCCAGGAGTAGGGAGACAGATTCCATAGTGATAGCCAGATATTGAAAGGGCTATGCTAATTGTGTCAGCAATGGAAGAGCCAAATGGATGAGATAAATGTATATCTTTACAAACCATAATCATAATGCTGTGATCATCCTAACCACAGGCACATTCCAGAGACCTACAGAGGACATGACAATTTTATCTCAGGCATCTGCCAGTCAAATCTGCAGGATATTCCAGGTTGTCTGCTAAAAGATGCTGCTTAGTAGCTATGGGTCCCAGATATGCAGAAAGAGCCAGCACTGATAATATGAAGTTTTTGCTCAGTATGCCACATAGAAAGCAGTGGATGGCACATGTAGCTATACAGAAAACATCTACAAATTATCCCCATGTGTACCTTGATAGGCATGCATACTCTTCTGTGAACTGACAGATATCAGTCATGGGTGTGGTATGGATGTATTAGTCCACAGTCCAATGGGAAACAGAATGCCAATGTCTGGCATTCTAGTGCCATGTATCATGCAGTGGAAATGGGTCAGATTCCACATGAAAGTTTATTTAGTGATGCAACACACTTGCTCAGGTCATGACTCCTGACACCTATATGCTAACCATAGATACCTAAACAGTAGGCTTACATAATTATCCATTGCTGTAAACAGAATATCATAGAACATATCCTTGACTAGCTGAACATAATTTTTTGTTGTCTGGATAGATCTGGAGGTACACTCCAATACAATCCCTCACTCCTGAAAAGCCAACCATATATTTCTGTCCTGCTATATTCTGTACAGTATGATGCTGTGGGACCTGAAGACATGGCCAGAAGATGGTGAGAAGTCCAAGTATGAACCACTACTCCCACCCTCTGCCCAATTAGAAATGGACATGTGGCTGACCAGTGACAAGCACAGTAGATGTGGGATGCCATAGCAGCAAAGGTTCTCAGGTAAAGGTACTTCAGAATACCTGAAAGTAAAGTCAAATATTAGTTACTGTACTACTGTAAGTAAATGAATTTGTACATGGACCTCTGTACTAAAGCATGCAACACATCTGAGTAGACCTAACATGTAAAGCAGTGTAGCTGTTAGCAGAGGATCAGAGAATATGGAGTCATTGTTTTCAAAGTTACAGTCATGGTGCAGGCTGCAATAAAATCCATGGCACACAGTGGCCAGAATCACCCATATGAGCTAGCAACCAATGGGCCTCTACCCTGGCAACTGTCAGAGGTAGAAATCCCTGCCCATGTTGCCACCCCTTACCATGAGCACATACTGGTGTAGTACCCATCTGTGCTGGCATGGCATGTCCATCTAAACCAGCTGTCTGAGGTGACTGAGATGTGTACATGGCAACATGTCCTGCCAGCAGGTATCAGGGTGTTTCCCCCAACTCTGCACATTGTTTCTGTATGTGGCAGGGCCATTACTGAATGTATGGGGTGAGTGTGAAACTATCCATCTCTGAGGGGAATAAACCTGAGACTGCTGTGCAAGGAAAGGTGTGAGTAGCCACCCAACTATGCATGTAATGATGGGGTGCAGTTATGCCTATCGACATATTTATTATGACATTAGCACACCACCACACTTCCTGTACTATGGCACTGATCAATCTAAGCATCACATTGTGCTTCATGTCAGCCTGCCTGTGAGTTGCATGAACCACTGCTGTATGGTATAGTCCATAATGTGCATGTCACATGCAGTGCAAGCCTACACTTGCAGGCTGTGCCACAGCAGCTCTGTATGGTAGTCCATAGATATAAAGGCTGCAGCATCCCCACTCCTGACATGTGGTGCCCGATGTAGATAGTGCTGCTGTGCAGATATCACAGCAAGCCTGGCTTCAGGCCACTGTGATGCTGGTATATTACCCATCCTTGTGCTAGCTAAATTAGCTAAAGAAATGGTGAACTTGTATGGTGGAAACAGTAAAGGAGAGGTGACCCTGCACTGACCCACATGAAGGTGTGGCAGTGCTGTTTGGAAAGGATACCTGTTGTCATCCTGTAGAGAGTCCCCCTAGTAGGCCCTACCATAGCTTGCTTCATGTGACCACTTAACAGCTCAGCATTGCTATCATCGCTGGAGGTAGATGCAAAGGTAGTGCATTTAACAGAGGAGGGCGTCTCTGACATGCCCCTTTGGGGTGTCAGCAGTGCCCATATCAGGATGTGAAGCAGCATACACTGCTATGACCTGTAGTATAGTATGAGGTTAGAGCCCAAGTATCCTCTCTCTCATTTACTGAGGTATGCCATGGTAAATGATACATATCTACCTACCAAGGCAGACCATTTTTCCATACCAGCTGTATGACTGTCAGTGGCCCGAGTAGATGTTCCCACATTGGCATCACTTGTGGACAGCTATGAAACTGTTAGAACAGGACACAAATCCACATGCACCCTAACTTGTAATACTGTTATGAAGTATGGCATAGTTGTGAAATTCACCCATGTGTGAGGGGCTCCTACCCAATGCCCACATGGGAAACCTGAGATGGTTACCTCTGGAATGGAGACCAGAAGTAGATTCTCTTTATCTGTTGGGAGCATATTTTGAATGGATGTGCATCCACTGTCATTGCTGACTTGTGATGTAATAGCCATTTTCCTGGCATGAAGCCTCATGTCTGTTATCTTCCAGTGGCATTCATTTATTCCCTTCCTTGGCTTCCCATCACATTTGCATCAACCACAGTCTCTACCCTGTGCTTCATTGTCTATACACGGTTCTCCTCACAGACCAGAAGAAATTCTCCATCCCTCTGGAGGGTGTCCAAAAGAACATGTATTTCCTATTTGGTAAATTAAACTTTCCATTTTGTAGCAACCACTACAACAAGTTAAATCTGCTCTATATACTTGCTATAAACTTTCAAGTTGCTGAAGTGCTCATAGAACATGATTGTTCATTTCAGCAATGCATAATTTGATGCAGATGTACAACTGTATGAAAATGAGATATAAGTGCAATCGGAGGTGTATACCTATCCAGTAACATATGGGAGGCCACCATTTTTATAAGTAATGCTACATTTACATTATGCAGCTGTGGTCAATGTTACAGTGTGGGGGGTATTCTATGTACAGCAGGATGATGTGTAAAGGTCTACATACTTGTTAGATAATGAGGATGGTCCAAATGTTAGTGTGGATGTAGCTGTGCATCATTTGGTACTGAAAAGTACACTGCAGTACTCCTGTACCCAAGTTTGAGATGCCTGACAGAGTGTTTTTCATGACTGTAGATATAGTTCTGTGATGGCAATGACACAGCAATTGACAAGAACAGTGTTTTGTGGCAGTAATGTCATTTTGACTAGTGAATGTCATGATATTAGAGTACAGATGCCACAGTATGGTAATAGAGTAGAGATGTCACCTCCAGCATAACTGACTCATTGAAAAAGTGAGGTAAGGTCTGAGGGTGGGTACTGGAGGGTGAAAATGGTCACATGGCCAAGATACTGGTATTTTCTATGATACTATAATTGTACATTTCTATGCAAGGCATAGCTTCCATAGTGTTTCTTACACATAGCTTGTCACTTAGGTGACATGTTATGTGACCATCACTACAGGAATATTTATATGTGGTTGCACACAACCTAATACATCTAATATGTGCATGTATACTGCCTAGAATGACATCAGCCATTGTCTAGGATGATGTGCTCCCCCCAACAAGCAGAGTTAGATGCAAGTTGCAGTAAGCTGTTAGCACTGTGTCCATATTAGCTTACCAGATCTGCTATGCAGCAGCTGTCTGTGGGCTGATATCACTGTATATGTATAACATAAGACTGCACTTA
Organism: Protopterus annectens; assembly: GCF_019279795.1. Classification (NCBI taxonomy): domain Eukaryota; kingdom Metazoa; phylum Chordata; order Ceratodontiformes; family Protopteridae; genus Protopterus; species Protopterus annectens. Next base: position 439,737,079 of record NC_056748.1, read on the forward strand.
TGTTGTGGATGATCCTGTCATTGAATAGTGGAGCATACTATGGCCTTTATTGTATTATGTTTGAAGGCTTACCTATGCCCAACAATCTTTGCAGATGTAGTAGGACATTAAGAATGCCATCCATGTGAGTGTGCAAAGGACTTTCTGGCCAGTGCTTTGGAGTATGGGCCAGTAGGAAGATATCATGGTGGGGACACGTGGATGTGGGATAGGGCATGTCTTGGTGGCAAGGTTATAGAATATCTATCACGTACCTGATGTCCTGGGGATATATTAGTATAGGATGGAAGTAGGTCTATAAAGCCTATGGCAAAATGACAATATCCTGGCCTATGTTATACTAGATCCATTCACATTCCATGATCAGTAGATGTAACCCCATGCTGTCAGGGGTCTGTAAACAGTTCAAACACAAAGGTGTCCATGCCTGCAAAACAGGTAGGGTCAATATCTAGCTGTCTGTTTCTAGCCATATGGCCCATCAGAACTGCCTCATCTAGTGCTGCAGATTGCAGATGGCATTGGCTTTACTAATCACAGAATCTGGTACTGCATCCACACAGGTTCACCAGTTGATATAGTAGGCCAACTGCTTCCAGACAACATTGGACAAGCCAAGAAGTTATTTGCTCCTCACATGTTATAATATTGTATTGTGTATAGTGTATATGATATTGTGGCCTTTCTGAGGTGGGGTACATACTGACTCAGTCATATAGTAAATGTTTTCATAGTGAGAGTACATAAACTATCCTGTGGTTTATGTGTTTCTTTATTGACTCATGTGCAGCAGTGTTGTTCTGACATGGATCTATGCATGTATGTGTAGCGTTGTTGATAAATGAAAAGAACAGTTAGGTCTGGTTCAGGTTTTACATGCCATATAATTCATATCCTTCTGCTTTGTCTATCTGGAATATGTACAAATGCTGGTGCTATCCCTGACCACTTTTGGGTGCCACTGTGATGCTCTAGTATACCACATATATCATGGTTGGCCGGTATGATATCATTGTGTACCATTGGGGTACTACAGAGTATTGCAGTTTGTTCTAACACTGGCATATCTATTTCAGTCACATAGATTTTCTGACATCACTTGCCTGTGAATGAGATGGTTTACTGCTTGTAAACCCCAGGGCCTGACAAGAGTGGGAGACTGCCATGATGTTCATACCACCATTACATGCTACATTCAGAACAGGAACTTAGTTTTACATACATGCCTGTTCCTTTTCTTCCAAGAGCTGGCTTTTAAACACCAGAGTTCTGAAAAGAAGTCTGTGGTCGCAGTTTATAATTTAGCGGAATTATATGATTTCACATGAATTCATTGTCCTTCCAGGCATTTAATCTGTGTTGTGCTTTACTCAAAATACATCCATTTTTTTAAGTTGTAATTTTTGGCTTAGTTTTGTAATGAAACAGGGAGTTACTTTTATTTACCATATCTATATAGCCATTTTAGTATAATTTAAGCTATTGGTGTTGATCTCATCTGCATCTGTATTGTGTTTCTGAGTGTTTTTTAACAACTGTTTTTACTTTCTAATCTCTGGGTGTCAATTAATAAAGTACATGAAAATGGAAATGGGGACTGCATATACAATATGAAGATACAGGCAGCTATTACAAGTTTGTAACACTATGGGTAAGAGTATTTCACAATGATAAAGGTTTTGAGGTAAAAAGTCTTGCAAACTATTATATTGTCAGCATTAACAGATGTGCAGGCTGACTTCTGTAAGAAAGTTTGCACTGGTTTCAAACGTGCTTCTGAACTTATTTATAATTTAGGAGCTAATATATAATGCTGGTTCATAATATATGCATCTGGTAATAAGTTTTACTCTTGTTTATGGTCATAAAGTGAAAAATATACCAGTTTTTAAACATAAATTGATCCTTTATGCAATAGCAATGACCCAGCATCCCCCTAGAATCAATTTACATTTTTCCCCAAAATGTCCTGAATGGGCTGCAATACTGATGTGATTTTGTTTTATAGCTGAAGTTTCTCTGTCCCTCTCTCTCTCTCTGTTCCTACAATGTAGCATTTCCTCTTCTTGTTGTATCATACTATTCTGTTCAATCACTTAGAATGAGTTCCCTGGTCACTGATTCAGTCTAGCATTTCTGTAGAGAGAATTTGTATATTATTTAAACAGTGACTTCATTGACTAAATCTCATTGTCAACCTCTACACAGACTTAAAATGGTCCTTTCAGTTTTGACTGCAGAGAGTGGCTTAAGGAGTTGCTTTTGTAAAAGAATAAAAGTGTCTTTATCCAAAATGTCCTCCACTCAATTCCTTTGTTAGATAGATGTATTACATTTCCTGTTCTGCCCAATAAACATTGACAACAGAGCTGGTTGATTTCTTCACAGGAAGCTTTAGACTTTTTTTTAGTAATGACTGGATTGAGATGGGCAGAATACAGATGAGGAAACATCTTGTAATGCATGTAAATTTGCTGTTATGCTCTGAAAATGGGAAAAGCATAAGCTTGTTAAGCACCTTTCCAACATTATAAAGGTGCTTAACAAGCTTTTATTAAACCTTAGTTTTACTTATGAACATGCTAACAATTAACAGCAGACAGTGCTAGCTAACAAAGAACTGAGTCAGAAGGTCAAACTACTTTTAAAGCTGTTCCTTTTTCAGAGGGCACTTTGTTTTCTTTCTGATATGTGATAGTGTTACCTGGCACAGCACTTTGCACTCTTATACTTTTTTTCTTGTAACTGGTAGTGCATTGAATAGATAAGGCTTAATGTTACCACAAAGATTTATGAATGGGTCTCACTGATCACAACCCTTATTATATGTTCAAACATTAGATTTATTTTCTTCTGGTTTGTCTGGTGCTTTTTCCTAGTATTCATGGCATGAATGCCAAGATTCATCTCTCAAGCTTCACTCCTGGGGTAGATTTACTGGCATCCATGCCATAAGTATCAGAAAAAAACACCAGCCAAGCTAGAAAAAAATAAATCTAATGCTTTTTTTTTGAACTACAGAAAGCAGTAAGAGCTTTTGTCAAACTGTTATAGTAGACTGTGATGTCATGAGACTGTTATACTAAATGAATAAAATAGTAATTTATATACTGTCCTTATACCACAGTCACATGGCTAACAAAAATCACATCATCCATGAACACATAATTAAAATTAAAAGCTTATTTACACACATTATATGTGTTTGAGAGTCTTTTGACTCAGAACTTAAAATTCACAGCATCATTCAATCCATGAATTATAACTGCATCTAGTAAAACTTGCTAATGAAATTTCATATTCTCTAATCAATTCTTCTGTATTACCTACTGTATTGTCACTTAATTGATGGTAATTAATGTAAAACAGATGTATTCTGTGTCCATCTTACACATCTGAGGTATGTAAATATAGAGCATTAAAAGTGTTCTTCCTTTTAATATCATAACTGTGTTCATATACAGATGTGGTGTGATCTTGTCTATGTAGAACATAGCACATTCATTACATTTAGCTATGTAATCGACATATTCACTACTACAATTAAAATAGTCTGGTACACCAATGGGTTTATTTAATTTAATATAATATTAAAATAAAAAGGGCTACTTGCTATATACCGGCACTGGCTAGAGTGTTCACATATATAAGTTCCTTGCCTCCTCCCAAAAACACTGCTCAAAATATGAAGTGTCTCCTTCAAACATGCTTTTTAAATTTGCACATCCTTTAATCACAAATCTAGGCTTAATTCCTCACTTTTCAGGAGTATTTCTTACAGATTTTAAAATGTGCCAGTTATTATAAACAATACATTTAATACTTTGACTATCCACAGTAAAAAGTAACTTTATAGCTAATGTTCCAGCACGTATAATTTTACAGCCAGTAATTTTATTTTCTGCATGACTAATGGCCACAGAAATTAAATAATCTGGATAATTTTAATTTCAAAATTTATATTTCTTAAATTGTAGTTCTTGTTTAGCCATTTTATAATCCATTGTAAGACTTGATAACTTGTTAGCCTTGCCAGTGACTATACCTCCCTTAAAACTGTAGACAGCGTACTGTGAAAATGTAGTAAATTATTACTATCTACATTCTTGTTACAAATATGGATACTAAAAACTAAGAAAACTTTTATGTAAAGAAATAAATCAAGAAAAATAATAGAATGTTCATTCATACTCTATGAAAATTTGACAAATTTAGTTGTCTGATTCAAATAATTGACAAACAGTCCTAATGAGCTTTTATTCCTTCGCCTTACAAAAAGATATCAGTAAAGCAAAACCAACACATGATTTACATAAACCAATCAGATTTGAACACAGATTGTTTTCCCAAAAAGTTAACACAAGTTTTGCAAACTATGTGTCACTATGGAGTCCATTGCAATGCCTCTAATCTGTTGGCAAAACTCATTGAAATGTGAAAAATACTGTTTAACACTGTCAGTAATAACTCTTCAACCAGTCTAAGATGATTGTATGTAAATATGGCAATAGGATGTAAAATATTATTAACCGTCTCTAAACTTATAAAGTGAGTGATGACTGTGAAGAAGATATGAAATAAAAATGGTGATGTTTATAATCAGACTTTGCATCAATAGTCACCAAAAATCTGTCTATTAATTTAAGATATGTTTAATTCCCTCAAGAAAATGTCTAGACTCTCTAATATAAGAGTTAGCCAATGAAACAACTGGCTTTAATTTTTTTTCAACAAAAAATAACATATGGATTTAATTTTAGACCCACCCTCAGGAACAGTTGGTCTCAGTGGTGAATACACAAATGTGATGGTAAGATGTGGTTTAACTATATTGGGTAGTCTTGTTCATTCCTGGTAATTAACCACTGTTAGGGAAGACAGTTTCTAACCTGCAGACCAAACTTCTGTGTGGCTTTACCCCATTCTACTAACTCACCCCCCTTGCTATTTTCTCTTACTATGCTGGTTTCTTTGTTAATTTTCTTCAGTAAATTCCAATCCACTCTTGCATATTTCTATACCCCTACATGCAGTCATCCGTAATGGCAAAATCACCATTCTCCATTCCAGTGTTGGCTTAGTTCTTAGAATGCTTCCTGATACTTTCTAAATTTAATATTCTGTATGGCTACTGCTAGTCTCCTTAAGGAACTGCTTTAACTATGCAGCTCTAAAGTAACCATTCAAATCAGGTATTCGTAAATGACCTTATTCTTTGCAGAGAATAAACTTACCCCAGGCAACTCTTATACCCTCTTCCCCTCCCAAAATAAATTCCTTTCCTGTCTTTTAATTATCAGCCAAAACTTCTCCAGTTGATAAAAATATGCTTTATCTATGTATAAAACAAAAGTGACAAAAAACATTTTCATTGCTTGAATCTAATTATCCACTTCCATAATCGGTGTAAATATTTCATCTTATTTTGTCCCCATAAATACGGGTATTGCTGAACCAATTCATGCGTGGTTACATAGTTTATTACTATAGCCTTTGTTTTATCTTCATTAATTTTAAATCCACAAAAGACAGAAAACTGTCCCAAAATGTTCCACAGCATGAAAATGGCCTTTGCTGAAGTTTTCCTAGTACAAAATAATATCTACAAATAAAGTTAATGTTTCTTGATTATCTTATCATTTATATCATTGAATTTGTTAACTCCATATTTTCTTTGCCAATGTCTCCAAATATAAAGCAAATAAACAGATAAGAGGACATGCCTGCCATGTTCCTCTTTTCAAACACAGCTTGTCAGAGAAGAACCCTCCTGCTTTAAATATTGTCTTTGACTCTTCATATATCATCCTAATTAACCCTATTCTTCTATCAGGGAATGCACATTCTACAGTTGCCCTACTCAGAAACCCCCAGATGATGGTTGCCCTGCATCAGGAACCAGAAATAACAGTGGTATTTTCTTATATTCTGCTTCCCTCAGCATCATCATTGCTCTATTAATATTGTCAAATGTTTGCATTCCTTCAGAAAACCACATTGATCCATGTGCATCCATTATGGAAATATCTTTGCAATTCTCATATATATAAGCACGTTATAATTTTGATTTACATCTGAAGTAGGTCTATATGAAGCTGGGTCTGAAGAGTCTCTGCCTCTTTTTGATAATACAGCCACCACAGCTTTCTTCCAAGATGTTGAACCCCCTTTAAATCTCTGTTAAACAAAACATTTCAGATCTTTATGACTTCTTTCCCCTCCATTTTTATCTCATCTCTTCCTAACTTAAATATTCATAGATTCATAGGTGTTTACTGGGGTAATGGCCACGATGGCCTTTTTAAGTCTAGCCATGCATCCCAAATCTCTGACAAGTTCTCATACCATTGATAAGTGTAAGCATGGGCCTGGGAGATGAACCAATTACAGGTTACCTGTTTGCATTAGAGACTTAGGTGCCAAACGAGGGATGAATTTCCAGTTCCCATCCAATTGTCCAAGTTGCACTTGAATTGGGTTAGAGAGGAACTCTGCTTCACATGGATGGGGAGCCTGTTCCATAGATGGAGTAGTCTCTGGGATCCATACCTATCTCTCCAGCAGGTCCTATTTATTGCACAGGCAAGGTTTAAGTCTTTAGAACAGGTAATTCTGGTACTGTTTGTTTTGTAGATATGCAGGAGGTCCATCAGGGTGGGGTCTGACAATGTCCTATATGCCAGGCATAGATCTCCCCTCAAAATCCTGTAGGAGACAAAAATACAGGGATAGAGCCTCGAGGCGGTCTCCATAGGACATATTACTTACGCTCTGTATTCTTTTAGTGAGGAGCCTCTATGGACATTCCAGTTGTTGGATATGCCTGGTTAAGTACATACCAAAGGGTGCATTTTACTCCATGATAGGTCTGATGAATGTTGAATACAGTGGAACAATGACTTCCTTGGACTTAGATGCCATAGCTTTGTTTATAAGTTGTGAAGCATAGAATGATTTCTTCACCACTGTACATGTGATGATCAAATGCTAGATTACTATATGTGTGATTCTAAGTCCCTGACTACTGGGTCAACTCTAAGGGGTGTGTTGTCAATATGATAGTTACCAGGGATGGATGGCTTTCCAAATGATACTATTATGCATTTCATGGCATTTAGTCTTAGTCCATGGCTCTGACACCATTTGTTTGTCTGTGTCAGCGCCTCCCAGATAACATTTGTGTCAGTGTGAGATTCAGTGGCAGCTGCTAATTTGCAATAATTTGCAAAATTAGTCAGCCAGAGACCTCTGACATTCGCCTTGACTTCTGAGAAGTAAATGCCAAAAAGAAGCAGTCCAAGGACTGATCCCTGAAGAACTCCACTTGTGACTGGCCTCTTTGTAGAGGTGGACTCCCCAGGTCTAACTTCCTGGGTCTTGTCTGTGAGCCAGTTGGCTATCCACCGGGTGATGTACAGGTTTGTACCTAACCTCTTGAGTTTGCCATCAATGCCTGAGTGGGGTATTGTGTCAAATGCCTTGGCCAGGTCAAGGTATGCAGTGTGAATGATTTTGCCCTCATCCATTGATTTGGTGACCTTCTCAAAGAAGTCCACCAGGTTGAGTAGGCATGATCTGCCCTTGACAAAACCAAACTGGGTTGGGTCCAGTGTCTAGAGGTTTACTATATCTCTATTGATCATCTCCATGATAATTTTTTCCATGGCTTTACATATACGACTAGTGAGACTTATGGGTCTGTAGTTTCCAGGGTCTGTAGATGGCCCACCTTTGTGCAGAGGGATGACTGTTGCCTTTTCTCCATTCATGAGGCATGAAGCCTGATTGGAGGCTACAGTTAAATAGTAATTCCAGAGGCCCTGATAGGTCATGTTTCATGCTATTTAGAAGGCATCCTGGGATATTGTCTGAATCCATTGATGCAGTGTTCTTGGTCTTAGAGAGAGCATTAAGGACCTGTTCCCTAGTGATAGTAGGGGGAGTTATATTTGATGATATTTCCTGAGGGAAGGTTGAGGGGGAGAGAGTAGTAAAGTTGGAGCTGAATTTATCAGTCAAGAGGTTTGATATATCTTCTGGCTCAGTACAGGTGGCTCTATTTACAATGAGCTCTGCACACAAATGTGTATTGCCTTTGAGGTTGCAGACATAGCTAAAGAATGCTTTGTGGTTGTCCTTGGCCTGGGAGGCCAGACTCACCTCAAATTTGGCTTTGGCAGACTTTATTTGCCCTCTGAGTTGCTTGTTTAGTTTGATGAGAGTGATTTTATCCTTCTGGGTGCTGCACCTCCTACATTTTGCCATGATTTTCCTCCTCTTGTTATACATCCGATTGATTTTGTGATTCCACCAGGGTGGCTTGTTTTTTGAGTTAGTTCTGTACTTCTTCCTGGTGGGTACAGCTGCCTGTATGCAGCTATTAACATGCTTGTACAGGATTTCTGTGAACAGTTCTGCATAGGCAGATGTGTTCTCAGGGTTTATATGGGCTTGAAATGTTGCCAGCTTCACACTTAATAGCAGGAGGTTAGCTTTAGAATAGTTCTGGAATATTCCTGTTTGAGCTGGGTGTGCAGATTTTATTTTTAATTCAAAGGAGATCATTTTGTGGTCTGACCTTACCAGAGAAGGCATTACAGTAGGAGGTGTGCAGCACTCTCCCATATTAATGAGGACCAGATCCAGTATGGTTGCACTCCCGGTTGATGTATTGACTATCTGGTCCAGGGAGTTTACAAAATCCAGGAATCCCTGTGCATGTAGTTTGATGCCGTATAGGATTCTTAGTTAATAGTTGGGTTCTTAAAGTCACCCATGACTATGGTATTGGGTTGGATGGTTAGTGTTTCTAATAAGTATAAATCCTTTCCTGGATCAATTAATTGTTGAGCTACGTCTTCCTCTAACATTGGCATATTCAGGTCTACCATCTTCTTCTTCTTCTAGCTTTTCCTGGTTAGGGGTCGCCACAGCGGATCACCTGTCCGCTCATAATTGGCAGTGGAGTTTTACAGTGTCGAGTTGCCAGCCTGGCGCCCAACCTTCCACAGAAGGCACACACTCAAACCTAGGGCCAATTTAGTGTGTCCAATTCACCTACAGCATGTCTTTGGGATGTGGGAGGAAACCGGAGCACCCGGAGGAAACCCATGCAACCACAAGGAGGACATGCAGACTCCCCACAGAAGGTACCCCAGCCGAAGATTGAACCAGAGAACCTCTTGCTGTGAAGTGGCAACGCTAACTGCTGCACCACCGTGGCCACCCTATAATGTAATCAGGTCTACCATAAGTATTTCCATTTGTGGCTTTTCTTTGTTTCTATATTGCAATGATTTATGCAAATTTTCATAAAATTTCCAAAACCTCTCTAATACCTCTATAAGATCTCTGGTCATTTTTTTTTTCTCATAGGATCCCTAAGATTGGCAAAAGCTTTCTACTTTCTGGTGACAAGTTGTGTTACTCATTTTTGTGCTCTGGAGTTGTTATTAAAACATAGTTGCCTTTGTTTTCCCTTTAGCATTCTGCAGTTGTTCCTTTTCATGTTATGTCAGATTTCCCTTATTCTGCAATACTTTAACCTTTGTCAAACCTTCTAAATAATTGCTATTACTTCTTTCTTATAGCTATTTTTCTCTTATTTCTGCCATGGGTTTTAATTCCCTTTTCATTGTATACCACTCACTAGCTATCTCTTCTCACAACATTTCTATGTCCTAATAAGTGTCAAATAATTCCCATGACTCATTCCTTAAATTCATCTCTTTTAGCAGGTAAGTAGGAAAAGTACCAGCTTCTAATTTTTATTTCATTACCCTGCCTTTGTGTAACATGGATTTTACTGGTGAATGATCTGAAATAGTTACTGGACAGTGAATGATCTGAAATTGTTATTGGATGTCTGTCAAGGTTTTCAGTTAAATGCAAATGCTTCTGTGAAACATTTTCTATCCTTTCTACTCCAGTTATTGTACCGTGGGGAATAATGTGTAAATTCTGTCTTGAATTCCTACAACTGAATACACATCTTCCATACCAAACATTCTCTTATGTTTCTTCAGAAATCAACCCTCTTTTGTTATGTTTTCCCTTCTAGATCCCCCCAGATACACCCTCACTATTACAAATCAAGTTCCAATCCTCACCTATAAGTAATATTTCCTACTGAAAGCTATTTATTATTCCCAAAATGTTCGTAGGCTGCATAATCACAGTTTTAGGAAGAATATAACTACATGCCAGAGTAATTCTCCTCCCTTGCCAAGAGCTATTTACTACCAAATATTTACTGTTATTATATTTTTTCATGTTCTATCACAATTTGAGTCCCTCTAGCAATTAATATTACTACTCGCATTCCTCTGTTCCTGATATTCTGCTGATGGTCTGTCCTAAAATCCTATCTTTGTCAAATTTACGTACTCATTTCTGTACAAATTTGCTTCCTGCAGGATTAATATTTTCAGCCTCATTTCTTATATATTGATTTATTTATTTATTATTTATTTAACATTTGTTGGCTGGGATAGTCTCTAAAAGAGAGGCCAGTTGGTGTATTGACCTAATGGTTAAGGTCTTTGCCTCCCATGCACAAGGTAGAAGGTTTGATCCTGACCTCTGACCAATCGCTGTTTGGAGTTTGCACGTTCTAGCTTTGTCTCTGTTTTCTCTCTTTTGCCCTGTGTCTCTGTGGGGTTTCTCCCATGTACAAAAAACATGCTTAGTGTTTCCCTCTCAAACTCAGTAATGAATGGAGCTGTGGGCAGCAGCACAGACTCTACATGGTTCCCTACAGGGGGATGAGTTGTACAGACCAACCACTTTGGGCATCTGCTATGGTGCACAGTATCCTCAAGATAGGAGGACATGTATCACAGACTATGCACCGTGGCAGGGCTAGCCACTCAACGGTGTAAAATATGGCTCTAGATGATTTGGTCATGTTGACTAATGTCACCAAAATTGGCATGGGTAGTTACTGGTGATAAGTGGGTTGAGGACCTGGCCTATTCTGACCTACGCCAGGGACCCTTGATAATGGTGGGAGGGGTATATGTGCCCCTGTTGGCCAATGTGTGCCCGGCATAAAGCCCAGCAGCCCTGGGTCAGTAAGCTACTGACGTGTCTAGTTGCCCAGCCTAGGTTACCTGGGATAGCTCTGTTGAGCGAAAGCTGGGTGTAAAACCAACCAACCAACCTGCCAAACATGAACTGGGAATTGCTATACAATGTAGATTTCCTGACAGGATGCTGCTTGGAAGTGGATGACATGATGATACAGAGGAGGTTGGTTATCTTATGTATCCAAGACATGAGATGGAAGGGCAGTACAGCAAAGCCACTTGGCTTGGGATACAGACTCTACTACACAGGAGGGACAGGTTAGAAATAGTGTAGGAATTGTGGTGAGAGAGAGGCTTCAGAAAGCAGTGAGGGATATCATCAGAATTAATGACAGACTCAGGGCAATCAAACTCCAGTGTAATGATAGGGCAGTATTCATAATTTCAGCCTATGCCCCACAGCAGGATGGTGATAGTGTGGAAAAGAGTGTATTCAGACAGCAGTTGCAGGACTTGCTAGATAAAGCAGGACAACATGAAATGGTGTTGATAATGGGTGACTTGAATGCACATATTAGGACAGACAGAACAGGATATGAGGACTACCTGGGTCCACATGGGTGGGAGAATAGAAACCATTCTAGACTTCTATCTGGCAAATGGCTTGATAGCAACACATGGTTCAGAAAGAGAGTCAGTCACAAGATCACATACAAGAGTAGCCAACATGCAACTCAGGTAGACTTCCTCCTAGTAAGGAAAAGACACTGGGGTAGAATCCATGGTTGCAAAGTGAAACAGTCAGCCCACAGCATAAACCACTGGTTGCCACAATCAGCTGCAAGCAGTGGTCAGAGAAGGCTTTAAGGCCAACAGAGGCGAGGCTGAAGACTTGGAAGTTGACTGGAGAAAAAGTACAACAGTTCAAGGAATTACTAAGGGCTCTAGCACCCCAAGAAGAGAAGGAAATAGGTGGAGTTGAACAAGAATGGCAGTGCCTAAAATCAGCATGTGTTAGGACTACAAAAAGGATATGTGGCCAAGCCAGGTATTTAAATAAGGTACACAAAGAAAGCTAGTGGTGGAATGCAGAAGTCCAGGAAGTCATCAAAAGAAAGAAGGAGTGCAGAAAGAAGTGGGAGATAGAAAAGATGGACCAGGCTAGAAAGAACTACTGGTTGGCTAACAAAGAAGCTAAGAAAGAAGTTGCAATAGCAAAGAATAAGGCATCGGGAGGCACTCTACCAACGTCTAGAAAGTGACTTAGTAAGTGGCACAAAGAAACTATATCAGGTTACAGGGCAAAGACAGAAAGATAAAGAAGATAGTCAGACACCCTTCATAAGGGATGCCAGAAACAACCTGCTCACCAGTCCACAGGACATTAAAGGCAGATGGCAGGCGTATTTCCAACAGCTTCTGAATTAAGAAAACCCCACAGAAGCTGTATTGCCCCAGAAACAGCCTACAATGAGAGAAGAAGAGGAGCCCACCCTAGAAGAAGTAAGAACAGCACTAAGGAAAATAAAGTCAGGAAAAGCAGCAGGCTCAGATGAGGTCACAGCAGATATGATAAAAATGCTGTGTGATATAGGGGAGACATGGCTCCTGAGGGTACTAATAGCAGTGTGGAGAGAAAGGTGTATCCCAGATGACTGGAAAATAAGCATACTAGTGCCAGTGTACAAGAACAAAGGGGACATCAACAAATGTGGGCAGTACAGAGGCATCAAACTCCTATCACATTGCATGAATGTTCTACACAGGGTGGTTGATAAATGGATACGAAGAGTAGTAAAATGTAAGATGGGAGATGAGCAGTTCAGATTCAGATCAGGATGCAGCACAATTGACTCGATGTTTGCAGTAAGACAGATACTTGAGGAGAAGTGAAAGATGAGGAGAGAGCCCAACTGGGCAATCCAAGACTTGGAGAAAGCATATGACAAGGTCCCAAGAGAGCTTATCTGGGCAGTACTGCAGTGGTTTGAAGTCCCAGAAACATTGGTAGAATTAGTGCAAGCTATGTACAATGACCCAATGACTCAAGTATGAGCAGTGTTCTGCCTCACAGAGGTATTCCCAGTGGGAGTGGGTGTGCACAAGGGTTCAGCTCTGAACCCACTGCTGTTCATACTGGTGATGGACTACATTAGCAAACAGGTCGGAGGAGACAAATCAACAAAGTTGCTGTATGCAGACAATGTGGCATTACAGGCAGACTCTAAGATAGAACTTCAGCAAAGGATAGGAGAATGGAATGCAAAACTGAAGGCACATTGGATGAAACTAAGCACAGATAAGATGGCAGTAATGGCAGCAAATTGGGAAATCAGAAGAAGCTGAGAATAGAGATAGAAAGGAAGATAGTGGAACAGATAAACAACTTCAAGTATCTGGGAGGGGTGGTTGAGGAAACAGGATGTCTGAATGAAGAGGTCAAAGCTAGAATCAGAGGATCTGCAGCCAGTCAGGTATAGTGTATGACATAAGAATGCCAAAGAAGCTGAAAGCTAAGGTGTACAAGACAGTGGTGTGACCAGTACTACTGTTCATAGGTTCGTACTAGGCTATCTGCCCTAGGGCATTTATAAGCCTAGCCAGAGTGTATGTGGCACCCCTTGTGACCTGAGGATGAGAATACTTTGGGTTTTTTAGGGTTTAGTTTAGTTTGCCCTGCCTCTATAGTGACACAGAGATGACCCTGACCCCCCACTCAACCACTCCCATCTTGAATGCCTCTCTAGAGTAGCAGTGGGGGCTCTGCCTGATGGACACGAGTTCTGTTGGTCCAGAGTGTAGGGAGCCTCAGGGTCTGGGTCTGTAATCTCCCCCGTGTTATTTCTGTGTTGAGGAGGTTTGTCACTTGTGTTCGTGGCTCTTCTCGATTTGGGATTTTTGAGGATTTTCTGAGGTCATTTAATTCAGGATTGGACATGGCCTTGTACATCACAGACAGATCACCTCTGAGTGGGCGGCGGTATGGAAGAGATAGAGCTGGAGTTTTTCGAGTCGGGCAGTATATGAGCTGTTTAAGACCCTTTATCCTCTTGGTGGGGGTTTTGGGGTCTTGCCTGCTGCACGTGTGTGTCGGGTGAGACACATCCCAAATGCATTGTACCAATCATTGGCCTGATAAGAGAAGAGTACAGGGCACAATGACCTCTCTTGATCTAGTGTGGAAAAACCCTTCATGTGGGGTGGGCAGAGGTAAGGTCTAACCACTTGCTTTGGTGCTGTGTGTGGTGGCAGAGAGTCAAAAATGTAGTTCTATCCCTAATTACCCTCCCTCCCTCCTCCGTGCCCTCCGCCTATACCGCCTTTGTGGTAATTTGTGTACTCTGTTTTTTCCCAAAGGTTTTCCAAAGCGTTCAGCTTAACATTTTGGCTCTGGGCCGTCTAAGGCCATGGCTCTTCTACCACTGAAGGATGTCAAGGAGGCCTGGATTAAAGTCATCGCTTGCAGTGGCTGGCGCTGCACTCAGTCCAGTTTCCTCTATGTTCCTTTGTATTGTCCTAAATTGATATCCGAACAAGAGGAGCCCTGGGGAATACCTGGTGGGACAAGAGGACTAACTGACTGGTGACATAGCTGCAGCACACATGTGGCTTTGGCTGTCTGACGTCTCTGCAGTGTTCTTGACCATGGGTTTTCTGTCCTTGAGCCATTTTTGTGATCATGTCTATGATGATGGAGTCACATTTTTGTCTGTGGGGTTTTGCAAGGTCATTTTGTCAAGGGTGAGCAAGGGTACCTCATCAATGTGTAAAGTAGGTTGTGCAAGTCTGCAAAGTTCCAAATCATGGCCTATCTTCCAAAAAACAAAAAAGTAGGTATCTTTCAAAAGTGTAAATCTGCAATGTCTCTAAAGGTAAATTGTAATTCCTCTCTGTCCATAGGTCCATAATGTTCCGTTCAGCAGCTTGGGCGGTATCCTCTCGTCAGTGGAGCAGACCAGGCAGGCTCGTGGAGCCACAGTTTTGCAGGGTCCACCAGTAGCTTCACGCCTTTGTGAAGTGGGGACTCACTGTTACATAATAAGACCTTTTGTCCTGTGTGGGTTTAGTGTAAGGCTGAGGCCAGGACACCATCAGGTGTGACACCA
The DNA here is from genome assembly GCF_019279795.1 of Protopterus annectens. Taxonomy (NCBI): domain Eukaryota; kingdom Metazoa; phylum Chordata; order Ceratodontiformes; family Protopteridae; genus Protopterus; species Protopterus annectens. The sequence goes on from NC_056748.1 coordinate 439,752,212, forward strand.
TCCGGTCCCATCTTTGCTGGCGGCTTAACGACACCATCCGGAGAGGGAGGCTCACCTGGGCATCTTGGGGTATTTATCTCTCTGCTGGGGGGGAGTGAGGAGTATTTTTGAGGGGGGGGAGGGCTGTTGGCAATGTCCAGTGTTTTGGTTGGGGTTTGGAATTGCAGACAACTTGGGGTGTGTCTGAGTTTGTAGGGGTCTTATCTGGAAGTGTCTGGGAGGTCATTTCTTTTGTGATCTTCTGCCATTTCTCTCTTTGTTGGTTTTATGATTTTTTGTGATTTTTTTGCCTTTTTTTTGTCTTTTGTCCAGGATGATTTTTCTGCTAGTTTTGCTAGTAATGATCATGTTGAGTGATCGTCCTTTTTTTGTTAATGGTGTTGTAAGATTTGTCCTGTACGGTAATTTTGCTTTGTGGGGATTGTTTATTTGGTTTATGGGTTGTAATGGGGTGTGGGTGCCTGTTTTGGGAATGGGTCTTGGTTTGCCAGGGAGGGGGTGTTGCCTGCATTCAGATGGCATGCCTGGAGCATCAATGGCAAGTGGGTCTTAGGCATTTGACGTTCAGATTCAAGTTCAGGGGTGGTCTGAAGTACTGGCCCAGAGTCTTAAAGTGGTTCCTTGCTTTTTTTTGAGTGTGGGGCTTGGTTTTGGATGTGGGTCATGTGTGGAGCATGTGTCTTCAGTGGGCGTGGGATATGGTCTAGTGTTATCATTTTTTCCCATCTCCCAGTGTGGAGCATTTTGATGTACTTGTTGTGGGAGCATTTTTGTGGGCATGTTTGTTTTGATGAGAACTGAGATATGTTTGTTTAATTGGTTTGGGTTTGTGAAGTCTGTTTGTATGGGAGTGTTGGGTTTCTGAGAATGTTCCAGGCTGGGTGTTGGGGCTTGGAGTTCTGGAGTCAGTGAGTGTATGGGTAGCATCAGTCATACTGAAGTTTGGTTGCTGGAGGTTACTGGCATGGAAGAGTGTCTTCAGGCAGGCTGTGCTGCTGCTAAAGTGTGGGTCTAATGGTCTTTGCCATTAATTAAAACTCCCCACTCCTTTTGTGTGGTGAGTTTGGCCTGGATCCTTGTGATGGCTTTGATGAAATGGGACCTGGGGGTGTTTTGTGGTTCGATGCCAATTTGGGGCCAGAAAGCATGATATGAGGGGTCAAGACCTCAGTGCTGGGGGGGATCTCGTAGATCTTGAACCAGGTTTCAGTCACTGCACAGACATCAACAGTTTTTCTAGCACAGCACATTTCTGGGGCGTTTATACTGAGAGTTTTTTCTGGGCATTGAGCATTCATTACCTAGTTTTTTCTGAGTTTACAGCATTAGGGTTTAAGTTTTTTCCCAGAGCTTGTGAAAAAAGGGTAGACAGGTGTCAAGTGAGCTTGTGGCCAAGCCAGACTCCTATGGGGGTGATGAGAGCAGACCATCATAGAATCCCCTTCAGGGTGACACCATCAAGCCATCCCAGGCTTCTTACTGATCCTTAGAATGACGTCATACTGCTAAGAATTGTTAAAACTGATCATTTTGTCTTTGTGCTGTGGCATACATGGTACAGAAACCTGGGGAGTAAAGGCAGAACAGTTGAAGAAACTGCAGATGATGGAAATGAAGTGCCCAAGAAGCATGATAGGATGCACACTTTGGGATAGACGAATAAATGAGGACATAAGAGCAGAAGCCAATGTAGCTCCAGTTGCAGAAAAAATCAAAGAGAACAGATTATTGTGGTTTAGACTTGCGGAAAAACAAGAAAATCTGGTAAGGAAGATTTGGAAGAGATAGGAAGAAGGTAAGAGGAAGTGAGGACAACAATCAGGCATATGTGTTGAAGAAGGCAGGAGTGTGGCACTGAGTCAAGAGACTTGGCGACAGTTAACAAGATACCCCATGTAGAAAAAAATGGGAAAAAGGGGGCTGATGATGATGATGATGATGACTGGGAAAATCTGACTAGGACAGAGCCTAAGTATAATATAATATAAGCCTAAGCCTTAATATAATTCAGAACTCTTTGCTTTTTGTCTTTACCTGTAAGGCTAATATTCCATGCTAATATGATAATATGATAAAATGCCATTTCTCCCATCTATTATACATGGCAGTTCTTTTGAATGTATATATCCAACATTTGAATTACATGCGCTTGCTAATAAGTTCATAGATACTTACCTGATTATTGATCTGTGATTATCTCTTATGGTGTTGCTTCCTCTCATCTCCATCTGAATGTATGTCACATTTTCAATACTTTTTGCTTCAAGGAAAACACTCAAACAAAAAACTAAATACATTTTTAGAAGCTTCAACCCCTTTAACTTAGGACAAAGGCACAAAGCTATGCACATTTTCGACAAATGAAGTTTACCACTTGATAATGGAACAATTGCCTAAAATCAGTAGCTACACCCATGGGCTTTATATAATCTGCTAAAGTGTGTGTCATAGTTTGTATTTCCACTCATATTGAGTGGTATCTCTCCTTTTCTTATCTCTGTTCTCTTTTCAGATGTGAAAAACAGCTTGCATGTTTTCAGTAAATAACTTTTAGCCTTCAGAGAAGGTGCAGTGGCTACCTGTAATTAAATAAATAAACTTAATTGTGCTTGCTATATTAAATGTATTAAAGTATTAAGGCTGCTCATGATGCAAACATGTATGTAACTATTTACATCCCACAATGTTAAAATTGTATTTATTTTTCACTGAACTGCTTTTCCCTGTACCTTTAAATGTTAGACTGTTCATTTTACATTTCTGTAAAAATAAAGAGTACTTAGACTTCTCAAAATTAATTGTTTGCACCTGTAGGCAGCACATTTCCAGGTAAAAGCAGTCAGCAATGAGAAAAAAACAACTAGTGACATTTTAGTAGAATGAACGAATCATTGTAAATTTCACTCAGAACCCACAATTCAGACTTCTCATTGCCAACTGCCTGCACCTGCAGACTTTTTGTCTCCCAGTCAGAGCATGTGCTAAGAAAAATAGCTAATAACTTTACAAATGCAAGAAACTTACCATTTTCTATAACTTTCATTATTTTGGTTTATTTTCCAAGACTATTTGTGTAAAGAATCCCTTGTCTGTAGCTTAAACCAATGACATTAATAGATATCCACTACTGAATAAAAGGAGAAATTATCATCTTACTTCTACACATATGGTCAATACAACTTTGCACCCCATTCCCAACCCAGCAACCCAATATCACAACATTATATTAACTTGATTCTGTACAGCCATCCTTATCTTGTTACATTGTAAAGCCTGTATATCTTATAACTAAGAAAAATTACTCATTTGTTTAATATCTTTAACATATACATTACTCACTGAAGGGCGGCTGCGGTGGTGCAGTGGTTAGCATTGACACCTTACACCAAGAGGCTCTCCGGTTAGATCCACGACTGAGGTACCTTCTGTGGGGAGTCTCTCGCCGCCCTGTCCCTGGCGTGGGGTTTCCTCCCGTGCTCCCATTTCCCCCTCCCTAAAGACGGTGACATGCTGTAGGTGGATTGATACTGGCTATGCGTGCATAGTGCATGAGTGTGTGTGTGTTGTGTGGGGCTGGGGCGGGACACTAGGGGCAACCCAACCTCACATGCAGCCACTGCCAGTCACTATGGCAGCCAGTGGCCAGGAAACCTAGAAGAAAGAAGAAGAAAGAAGAAGAAGAAAAAGAGAAGAAAGAGAAGCACTCTAGAAAAGACTACTTTAGCCAGCACTACTACACACAATATAACAATTTTGTTATATAATATTATATAACATGCAGTTTATTTTGTGAATTTTGTATAAAAATATTAATAAGTGCCATTCAGTTTTATTTTTTAAATCCTTCAAATTATTCCATTATACAATACATAACACTCACTTGATGGAATGTTTGCTTCAGCAATTTTAACAGTCAGCCACAAAGTCTTTTTAAAGCCACATTTTTCTTTTTCAGCTTTCAGTCAGTCCACATTTTATCACATTTCATTTTACTCTTTATAGTTCATTTTTATTTTTTTTACTTTCCATTAGATCTTCATTTTCCATGATCTGATCTTCCCCATCTCTTGATCTCCATCTTCATCTTTCTTCCATGGTTCAAGCATTTATTCACTTCTGTTTGTTTCTTTGTTCACTCAAGTTTCTGGAAAAGTCTGGAAAAGTTCACTATTGTCAGAAAAATGAGAATCAGAATCCCCTTACACTCGCTGACTCTTTTTTGAATAAACATTTTGATTTTCTCCTTATTCTGATCTGATCAAAAATATATTTGATCCTCTAGGAAAAAATATTCTGAAGACACTAGATACATCAATTCATATCTTACAACCACCTCTAATCCTTCCCTGATTGCTGGGAAAAAACTTGCTAGTTTTCTGCCTGGTGCACAATGAAGAATCTTTACTTTATTTTGACCTCTGATTTTGACAGTTTTATAGATTCATCTGAATAGCTAGTTAAATCTTCTTCTATCTTTCCAGCCTCTTGCTGTTTGACTTGATATACATCTTCAGTGTTTCATTAATTTTAAATACCTCTGAATGCAGCTGATTCATTTTTTCCTCTAAATTACTAGAAGCTATTTTCATTACCAAAGTTGAAACTTGAACTGCTTTTTGCCGAACAGTTGCAATATTCTTCACAGCCAGAATTTTCCTTTCTCCTTTTTCTGGTTGATTTTCTCTCAGGGTTTCCAAATTTCTTCTTTGCTGGCATCCAGGCAGTGTAATTACAAGCCCATAACCAAATTGTACCAAAATTGACAGCTTCACTAGTCCCTTTTCTCAGTTTCAGTTTTGACACCAAGAGAGCTGAAATTAAATAGTTGATCAGTGTATGGACATTCTGGAAGTTGATTTGCTTAAGAGTTTTGATGGTTTTGTTATTATGCCAGATTTGGCCAGATAACCAAATGCAACCAATTCAAAAATCAGGTTTCAAGCTCAATAAAGACAAATGCTGTCAGACAAAGCTATATAATTTTGGGCAGCAAATAAGTGCTAGTCTTATCAAGCCAGACACAAGTAAAATCAGAGCAATAGCTGAGCTGAGCTACAAGATTCACCTCATGTAACAGAAATGAGACAAGCCCTAGGCATGATCAAATGTTTGGGCACACTTGTTCCAGACTTTTCCACAACTCTCTGTTCTATTACAGACTTGTTAAAGAAAAATGTTCCACAACCCTGGGGACATGATCAAGCCCAAGCCTTAGACAGAATAAAATAAATGTTTGTTACTGCTTCAGGGCTTGCATACTGTGATATCAACAAGCCAGCCATACTGAGTGCAGAGTGTAGCTATAGCCTAGGTGAAACATGGCAATAACAAGATGAACAAGCCCTACACGCCATAACCTTTTGTTCCAGAATGTTGATAGATGCAGAACAGAGATATTACTTAATTACAAAAGAATGTCATGCAAATGTGTGGCATGTGAAAAATCATCTAGATATCTCTTATGGCTCAAGAGTTTCTAGCTTCAGACTGACCATTAGCTAATTATTTCCATCAGCCATGTTATAAGATCTTGACAAAGTGCCACCTATGTACAGACAACTGTTAATGAGACAGAGAACATTCAGTGAAAAAGATATGCATATTCCTGGCAAATTATTTGTTGCAGCAGATATGTTGTTTGGAAATCCTATATGTGACCAACAATTGTCCAAGACTGAAAATGATGCAGCTGCTTATATGCAAAGCATAAATTAAAAGACCTGTGACCACCAAATGGCTAGAGAAGCTTAAACAAGCCACTCTACAATATCCTGAATTACAAGCAGTTATCAGTATGTGTGGGATGGATAGCCAAACCACTGAACGCCAATTAAACAACTAATGCACAAGCACTTAACAGAGTACAGTTATCTGAGTACAATCGCTTACTATTATACAAGGACAGAGTCATAGTAACCCTAAATCCAAAAGCAGAAGTGATACAACAGTCACGAAGGTCACAAAGGGTTTATTAAATACAGAGAATGAGCCACAAAGTGTATGTGGTAGACAAGTATCAATGTAGGCAGAGTTAACCTACTGCCAAAATGCCAGTTCTGTATTGTGCATAAACCATAGCAGAGACATGAATCATTAAAATGAACAGCACTGGCAAAAGACAACTGCAGACTTAAGCAACTTCAGCCACAAAACTACCGTGTTGTTGTTGATTATTATTCTTGTGGCACTGAAATAGCTCACAATGCTGACATTACATGCTAATATTATACATGCTAATATTGTTATAAACAAATATCATACATTGTAAATATTTTACAGTGAAAATAACTGACATTGGAGCTGTTTTCTGATACTTTTACTCATTCAAACGAAATGCTTTCTTAGTTAGATACCACACTTGAATAGATCCCAAGGGCCTTAATGCTTTATTTTTAACATTTTTCACTGTATTTCCACTTTAGCAATCATAGCTATGGTTTTCAGCCTACTTAGATTTATACACATGTTCATTAATATTGTGATATGTTTTTTACACACAAACTTGATAAACTAAGCTGTTACTCTTCCTACCTAATACATTCAACAATATAATCCCTCCTTCTCCATACTGTCCCTTAATAATACTCCCATTCATGTAGAATCTAGCACCAAGCTCTTAGGCGTCACACTATTGATGATCAACTTAAATTTGACTTACATGTCAATAACTGTATCAAGAAAACTCATTCAAAACTAGGGCTCCTTTATCGTAACAAGAAATTTCTTACTTCTGAAGCCAAGGTAACTCTCTCTCTTACTTACCTTCTACCCAACCTAATATACAGCTCTCAAATTCTTACAGATCTTAACTCATCACTTCTGACCAAACTTGAATCTACCTACAACAATGTAGTTAGATTTGCTGCTCAACAAACCTACAAATCCCATCACTTTCTCTCTCTAAACCTCCTAAACTGGCTGGAATTACCCCACCCACCTCTCCCCTCTCAACTCCAGATCATTCATTCTATGTATCCACTCTAATCTCCCATTATTCTTCCTCCAGACAACTCCAAAGCTCTACCCTAGTCCTACTACAAATCTACAAACCCAAGTCTAAATTTGGACACTATGTATACAGTTATCACCCCACTAAGACCTGGAATAAACATCCACTAGAAATCAGGAGCCTTACACATCCTAAACAATTTAAGACAGACACAAAAGAGTACTTCAAAAGTCACTGGTCCTGCCACTGCTATCTCCCTCCCTAAATATCCCCTACTTTCCATACCATACACTACCTCTTGCCCATTACTCACTCTTCTGTCTAGCTCCCTCTAATCTTTCCTTTGACTACCCTTGCTACTGTCCTCTAAAATATAAAAGCTAATCACCTTTGACAAACATTTTATAGATATTGTCCTGCCATCATGCAACTGCAGTATGACATAACTGGTTTTATCTGTAACCACTCAGCAAAAAAAAAAAAAAATATTGTTCCACATTATAAATACTGTAAAAGTCTTTGCTGTACTCCTGACTATTGACACTGTATAACAATGTATTACAACTAATTGCCTTGTAAAAATCATGTACCATTGCTATTTAATTGATATATAATCCTTTATGTAAAATAAAAACTGTAAAATATGTTGGAGCTTTTCTCCCCGGGCCTCCTCTGAAAAAGGTCTCTTAAGCTCACTCTGACAAACCCGGTCAACAAATGTAAAATAAATAAATAAAAATAAATAAAGTATTTATTTGGTACAAAGGTGATCTTTGTTAAAAGTGTTTCAGTTTATAAGTTATTAATATTTATTCTGATAGATGTCTAATGGCAGATCCTTTGTCAGTTAATTAGTTATTCATGTTGTTAGTGAGCTGGTTTCTTAATTAACAAAGTTTGGATTAGTAGGTTAACCTTAATAAGCTATTCTTATATTATATATTTTAGTTTGTCTCCAGTTTTGTAGTTTCAGTTCTAAAGTAGCACAGTTTCAATTTTCACTATGGTGTTAAGGGGGAAGGGGGACTTGCTTAATGGAATGATTTTAATGCTTTTATTGCTGCTAACAGATCCGCCGTCTATAACCACTCCCTTGCTCCAAATAAATAAGGAATGTTTTTAATGCTTTTATTGTTCTTAACAGAACCACCCTCTGTAACTACTCCCTTGCTCCAAACAGCCTGATTATATATAAATAAGAAATGTTTTTGATGCTTCTCATTATACTCAACTAGGATCGCTTGTTTGTGTGTTTCAATAAAGGATATTCCAATTTTAACTCAACTGTGGACTACCTGCTATTTTTTATTTTATTATTTTGTAGCACGTATTTTACAGTTAAATTTTTATTAGTGAACTAGGTGCATAACATATTTCAAGGAATGAACTTCATACCCTCCACACTACGAAGTTTCTTCTTGGTTTGAAATAGCTCACATGCCAACTATATGTACAACTAGCTAACAAATCATTGGCAGATTCAAGATTATGTTCTTAAGATATGTCATACTAGCAGAACTGGTGACAAACAATAGTTTGTATCTAGTGAGTTCCAAGAGGTTGTAACTGGTTATTATTTAATCATACTATGTCAAGTCCTCATTATTTGCAGTGAAGTATGCTTTAAAGATGAATGCAAACTGATATGTCAGTGTCAAAATCAAAACTAAGCCACGAGCAATACAGTACCATACCGTATAAAACAATGACCAAACAGCAACAGCTTCATGCAAAAGTATTGTGACTGAAGACATTCTGCAAAACCACTACCTGTTTTAAGCTGCCTGCTTAAAGTTTGAGTCTGAGGAAAAGTGGGACACTACAGGTCTAACAATACAAAAATCTGCAGAACCACATTCCTATGTTGTCTAAATAAGTAATAATGCCATAGTTTGATGCAATAAGCAACATATTAAAAGCAGTTCCTGATGAGTGTCAACTTAAATGCAATGTGCCACATTGCCATTCGAGTCAGAATAAGCCACAGGTTACCAAACGGATGCCTGGCAAATCCCTTTCAGTACCACTGAATGATCTGCTTCAACTGAGTGTCCAAGGGAAGAAGTTCAAGCTACTGTGTAAATGATGATAGACCAAGAGCTGTCCAGTCTTTGTAACCCAGTGTTCTTGATTCAACTAATTCCATTTTGTCAAGTGACTGTCAAAGTTCTGATGCATGCTTTGGTGTCTTGTCCTGTTGTAGGTTCTTCAAGTGGCTGCAGTAGTCCACAACTATCAAGAGGTGGCTGTCTTATTCGAGTACCTCTTTTATACTGACTGTGGTAGCAGCCACCATTCAGATGTTCATAGGTTCATAGGTTTATATGTTATTAGACTAGCAACCACTAGGGCCAATACAAGCCTAGACACCCCCCAAACAATTTGGGTCCTAAGTATCATGGGTGTCTATATGGGGGACATGTTAGTAGGGAGGTAACTAAGGATTTCTGGGGGGTGCTGTTAGGATAACATTTTTCTTATTGAATACCCCAATAAACAGATATAAGTAAATAAATAAATCTTAGGCCTCTGTCCATAAGGGACATGGGTACCAAACTGGTAGAAAATTTATTATTTCCAATCCAGTTGTCAGGGTTTAGTTGAATAGGTTCAGGAATGAACTCTGTTTTACATGGATGGGGAGCCTATTCCATTGTGTGGGGATCCTTTGGGGCACACATCTATCTCTCCAGCAAATTCCGTTTATACCACAGATTCCTGAATCTAATGTTTCCGGTGCTCTTTGTTTTGTGTATGTCCAACAGATCCATCACGGCTGGTCCTGAGGAAGCCCTGTAAGCCAGGCAAATATCCCCTCTCAGCAGCCTGTAGGAAACTGAATATAGAGACAGAGACTTTAGGCGAACAGTGTAAGACAGGGCATTCATGTCCTGAATTCTGCTGGTGAGTAACCCCTGTGGACGTTCCAACTGTTGCAAATGTCTGGTTAGTTACATGCCAAAAATGACATTGCATTCAATGTTAGGTCTGATAAGGGATGTCCAAAGTGGTACTATTACTTCCTTACACCTGGATGCCATACCCTTACCCATAAGTGGATGACATAGAATGGATTTCTTACTATCTTAGCTGCATGTTGGTCAAAGTCCAGATTGCTGTTTACATATGTTCCTAGATACCTTACTACTGGGTGTTTTATTGGTGGAGTAACTAAGCTGGGTTGACAGTTTCATAAAGGGCATTATAAAACATTTTTGACACTGAGTTTTAGGCCTTGGCTTTGGTGCCAGACATTTGTATGTGTTAAATCCCCTGATGTTGTTGTCTTGGGGGGAATCTATAATAGCTCCCAATTTACAGTCAGCTGTGAATTTGGTGAGCCAGTGGCCTTGAACATTAGCCTTGACTTCCAAGAAGTAGATGCCAAACAGCAGCGGGCACAGCAAAGCACCCTTGGGTAGTCTGCTATTGACCAGTCTCTTGATCTCACTGATCTTGATGTCTTGGGTCCTGTCTGTGAGCTAGCCAGCAATTGAGTGAGTTATGTAGGGATTTATGTCTACCTCAGAAAGCTTATGAAAAATGTTTGAACTGGGTATTGTATCAAATTCTTGGCTAGGTCAAAATATGCAGTACGCACTGTTTTACCCTCATCCATTGCCTTGGCAACACTCTCAAAGAGGTCTACCAGGTTAAGTAGGTAATACCTTCCCTTAACAAATCCAAATTGGGATGGGTACAGTGTCTGTAGTTTTCAAATGTCCTTGCTTAGCATTTGCATGATAATTAATTCCATGGTTTTGTATATTAGGCTTGTTGGGTTCATGGGTCTGCAGTTCTGTGGAACAGCTGATGGTTCACCCTTGTGGAGGTGAATGGCTTTTGGAGCCCTACATTCACTTGCAATGTAGCCTGTTTCAAGGTTGTAGGTAAAGAATGCCTCAAGTGGTTATGATAGGTTATGCTTTAGGCTACTCAGGAGGCAATTGGGGGAGTTGTTGGCTTTAGCAAGTGCTGTCAGAACCTGGTCCCTGCTAATAGTTGGGGGTAGTATGTAGTATGCAGCACTTTCCCATGTTGGACATTACCTGGTGGAACTGGAGAGGAGTGGGATGTGATGCCCCAATACTGGCCCAGTAATCAAGGAGCCTCAATCCTCACCACTGGCAACAGTGGGGGACATACACACTGGGAGGATGACAAGTACACACACAGAAAAGTGCAATTTTCCTTAACAGTACACAGAGATCACAGTCAGTCTGGAGCTGGTTTCTCTCTCTTTTTCTAGATCCCCAGTAAGATTCCCCACTGGCACAGCAATAGGGTTGAGATCTCAGCTGAGGGGACAAACCAATATATCCAGTACCCTCTCTGTCCAACCAGTGCTTTGTGTCCCTGCTCAAGTAGTTGACATACAGACGCTTTGAGATTTGATTTACACACACACACACACACACACACACACACACACACACACACACACACACACACACACACACACACACACACACACACACACACACACACACACACACACGCCTGGGAAAGGCTGGCACAGGTTTACTAGCTATGCCCCCTTCTGCCCAGACTATAAGGTAGTTCTGACTGCCACCAGCCACTCTTTATCAGCTACTTTAAGACCCTTAACAAAGGGTGCCCAATCCTGTTGTGGAATGTTACTATTAATCCAAATGGTAGTCTGACCAAGAGCAAGGCTATTTAGGAGTGTCCTGTACACTGTCAACAATTAGAAATGCAAGTACTCTAAGAGCTTAAATGTCTCTAAACAGACCAGCCACAATTGAAAGGTTTAAATATATGTAATAATAAATAATAAAAGAACAAGACAATACTCAGTAAGTAACCAGTTACCTCAAAGTTCAAAATCACAGGAAATATTTAAAACAACATTGCAGGACAGTCTCAAATAAATAAAGAAAACATCTAAGCTATACTTTATTATATTTTTAACTGAATCTAAAAGAGTTACTATGCCCTAGAAACTTACCTACAGCAACAACAAGCAGGCAGACATAGTGAATGGATGTTCTTGTTAGGTCAAAGACAAAATACAAAATGCCCTGTTTCTCTCTCAGAGAGCTCTTAAATTAATATCAAATATTACTGCTGAGTTAGCTTGGTTGACATCATTTTTTTGTCACCTGACATTATTTCCCAAGTTAAACCCCTATTGTCAGAAACTACCCACGTTTAACATCTCCCTGTGAAAATACATAGCCTTCAGATGTTTGCAACTGCTAGAATACATAAAACAATAAAACACTTACAAAACAACACAGAGAGTCTCCTAGTGTAGACATCCTGTCTCCTGTTAACTGAAATTGAAAGATAACTTTTATAGCACAATCATAAAACAATTGAATTTCAATTATTTTCTTGAAGTTTTGCAAGATAACCCTCTATGTTCTAGTTTCCACTGTTAAAACATATTCATTTACACAATTACAATAGTTTATATACATTTATGTTCTAAGCCAGCAGGGCATGCTGTGGTTACATTTTAGTTCAGTATATAACATACAGTTCTAACACAGTTGTAGCATAAGCATCTTACATGAAGCATGTTGGCATTCACAAATGACACATAACCACTTACAAAATTCCATATAGCTGGGCTGGCAGTATATCCTTCTGTCACACTTCTATATAAATCATATTAATATTCTCAGATGACATATACTTATTTACCAAATTCCAAATAGCAGGGCTGGTAATAGCTCCTTCTGTTACATTTCTAAAAAAATCATATTAATATTCACAAATGACATAGAATTATTTACAAAATGCCAGCTAGCTGGGTTGGCAGTATTTCCCTTTGTCATATGGGGGATGAAGTTTGAATTCATTTTGTCAGCCATTAGATTTGCTATGTCACCCTGATCGGTGAAGGTGGTCTTGTTCACTGCCAGTTCAGCACATTGCTGTGTGTGTTACCTTTAAGGCTCCAGACATAGATGAAAAAGGCCTTGTGATAGTCATTAGACTGTGAGGCTATCCTGACCTCACAATTTGCCTTGTTGGACTAAATTAGACCTTTTAATTTCTTGTTTATTTGTATAAGAGAGCACTTATCTTTAAAGGAGTTGTTCTTCCTGATTTTGACCATGAGTTTTCTTCTTTTATTATATACTCTGTTTAGCTGAGGATTTTACCAGAGGGGTTTGTTTTCGGTGTTGGTTTTTTGGGGGTTTATTTCTGGTAGGTAATACAGCCTCTGTCCAGCCATTTATATGTTTGTATTAGACTCTGTGAATAATTCTGCATAGGTATCTGTGGTCTCAGGATTAGATGCAGCCCTGAATTTTGACAAACTATCACTTAATAGCATATAGTTTACATAAGAATAGTACATAACTATAACTGCTTTAGCTGGGTTTTCCAGATTAATTTTTACTTCAAAGGAGACAGCCTTGTGTACCCACCTCACTAGTAAGGATGTGACATGGGGGGTGCAATGCTCTCCCATGCTGGTGAATACCAGAGCCATCTGTTGAATCAGTTTTTTGAATATTCTAATAGGATGATGGGTGTCAACTATATTCTTGTTACTATGGATGTGGTCTCTCTTTTTACGATGATAGATTTGCTTTATCTTATCTGTGTGTTGTGGAACCAGTTTTTTATGCATTTGTGCTGAATTGATTTGTGTAAATGTAAGGAAGGCTTGGTAGACTTGCACTGGCATAGTACTCTTTACGGCTTTAAACCAAGTCATGGTCATGGCACAGATGTCTACATATTCCAGACTGAGGAGGGCCTGAAGGGTGTGGAGTTTTTTTTAAAACTTCTAACACTGAGCAGTAACACCTTAAGTTTGCTTGGAGACTTTTTCACTATGTTGCTAGTTTTGTCTTTTTGGTATTGCCAAAAAAGTCTCTAAGGGGATGGATAAACTTGTTGCTAATATTAGAAACCCTAATGTGGCAGGTGCATCTCAACTTTGGCAAAGCAACATGGTCTGTTGACCATGTCCTCTCATGCTGACAGATATTGGATCCCCCTGGAAAGATACCAGAAACTAAGCCAATAATTAAAAATCACTCATTTTATGTTCATACTATGGCATCATCCTTGGTGAAGGGAGAATGCTGCTAAATGCAAGGCTTATGCCTATCTGTGACACATATTGTGCATTCACATCTCTTGCGCACTTGTTATTTTTTTTGATGATTAACTGGTTGCCTAAGAACGTGAGACAATTACTTCATTGCCTTAGGATACCAGGCTGCACACAGAGATGTTTGCAGTTTGCATATCCATGTTGTCCTGTCCCCTAATAGGGGATCTGTTTTGGGTTTTAACAGGGATCTCCTAGGGTAGTTTCTGGGGTTAAGGACAATATGTTATATAGTGGTAGGAGGGTGATAGGGGCACTTAGTGATTTAAAAAGGGCCATTTTTTAAAACTATTTACTACTACAACATAGGTTCACTTGGAGGACATTTTAAGCTTAGCCAAATTCCCTTTCAGTGCATGAATTAACATTTTCTGATTGGTTTTATCTATCCCATGGCTGTTAATTGTATATTAGTCCTAGTGAGAATAACTGTGATCATACCATAGATAATTTGGGGGGACCCATGTAAGGGATGCAGCATTTAGGAACTGCCTGTATCCATTAGTGGGATGAGGGGCAATCCTGGAGTACATTTTCTATTACCCATCCTTAGATTCAAGTTGCATTTGAATATAGACAGGGATGAGCTTTGTTTTACTTGAATGGATAATCTGTTTTGGATATATATCCATCTCTCCACAAAATTCAGTTTAGATACCTGAACTGCATATTTCTGATGCCATTTGACTTGCTGATGTTCAGTAGGTCCATCTGTAATAGGTCAGTGGATGCCTTGTATGTCAGACATATCACCTCTAAGCACTCTGTAGGATACTAAGTATAGTGATAAATCTTTGTGGTGGTCCATGCAAGACCCATTGTTTAGGACTTGTAGCCTTTTAGTAAAGTATCTCTGTGGGTATTCCAATTGTTGCATGGGTCTGGACAGATGCATGCCAAAATGGGGATTATACAAAATGATTGACCTATGAGGTTTTTGAAAAGGGGGACAATAACATCTCTAGATCTAGTCACAGCCAATTTGTTTATAATCTGTGCAATATAGAAAGACTTTCTTATGACTCTGGGCACATGTTGGTCAAAAGTTAGGTCACTGTTCACACAACTTCCCAAATGCCAAACAACTGGGTCAGTTCTCAGAGGGCATTGTCAATTTGGCAGTTCCCTGTAGTAGATGACTTCCCAAAGGATATGATAATGTATTTCTTGGAGTTTAGCTTCAATTCATGATTCTGGCACCAGTTATTATTTGGGACAAACCCTCCTGCATAATGGTTAGGCCCTTTGGGGATTCAGTAACTGCTCCTGGCTTGCAGTCATCTCAAACTTAGTTAGCCAAAGCCCTTTGGTATTTCCTTTTACTTTTGAGATGTATATGTCAAACAGAAAAAGTCTCAGAACTGAACCCTTGGGAACTCCATTGGTGACTGGTCTCTTCCCCTGTTTTGATCTCCTGCATCCTGTGAGCAAGCATACATGTATACAGTCTTTGATTCACCTTCCTGATTGTATTAACCTGATTGTATTAAATTATATTCCTTGTATAATACAGCACCACTTGTTAGAATGTGTTTTAAATTTGTAGTTTGGAACAGTCTTCTAGTAAGCAATGAAACAAAATGTATGAACCAATAATGACAAAACTACCCATTTCAGAAAATTTCAACCATAAAAGGTCACTCAAACGTCTGTCATAACAATCCACCAATATTAGTAAATATGCAAAATCTCTACAGAAGTAAGTCATCTAAATAATTTATATTAAAGGGATCTGTAACTAATGAAGAGGTTGCTGCTAGCAAAAAACTTTATATTCCATTGCTTCATCTAAAAATAAAGTGCCTTTTGCCCTTGAAGAATAAATTGCCTATGCTACATTAAAAAAATGTTAATCTGGTAATTTTGCAATGGGGAATGGATGGTAAACTGATAACAGGTTCATAGTTACTAGGTAACTCCTCCAAAGGAGGATAGTCATAGGACTGCAGCATCCACTCCCATTAAAGTACAACACAGTACAGTATCAGCGATCCATCTGCATACTGTGGGAGTAGTACCCACAGCCTTCTGCATCAAAAGCAAGTATAGTACCTGTTGTTAGTTTAACTTCTGCGCACAAATCCATGTTAGTGGGAAAACTCCACTTCATTAATTTGTCCTGACAGGTCTTGCAGCTGTAAAAGTGTGGGGGGCTCCCCCTCCCCCTGGCTCTATGGTTCTGGCTCCCCTGCCAGTGATGGATTTAGGCCTAGGCACAGGGTAGTCTGCCTCCCCCTTTATGTTAACCCTCACAACCTGGTACCAGAAAAAAAATAAGAAAATTATTTTATAGTTTTCTTTTGGTTGAAATCAGAAATCTAAAAAAGTACAGCCAAAACAGTATACAGCTGAGACCATACCTTGTTCAATGCTACATTTTACATTTCACCATGTAGAAGTGCATTTACTTTTATTTCTTTTGTAAGTCATGGAATCACAATTAGTGGTGCTAATCAGGTGACCTGATCCTAAGATTCTGAATAGTTCCTCTAAATGTGTCTCCCATCATGACTGAAAAGGGAGATGACGAGACTGCAAGAACAAAAGACTCTGAGACTTGAGGGAGAATTAAAAAAAAAAAAAGAACTTAAATTAGAAGGGATTTTTGTATGGTAGTACATAACGTAGTCTCCATCTCTGTTCCAGCTAATCTGTTGATTCCAACAAGTGTGGAGATGATGAGGTAAGGAGTTTAAAAACCAGTCTTGCTACAGCACTCTTCTGTCCACTGACAGTTACCCAAAGTTGCAGGAGTATAATGTAATTAGAACTAACTCATTACATTAGAAAGTTTTAATGTAAAATAATTTCTTCTGCTGCTAGTCAAAAGTGTACCACCAAACGAGTTACACTCAATTCTCCAATTAATTGTTCATCACTTACGTGGAGGTTTCTCTTTCTAAAACACCCTCTGTAGATAAGATTTGCTTCCTTTCCTTATCCCATTGCATGGTGCAGGGGAGCAGATGGATTCTACTTCCTCAGTGACTCCTGTTAAGCTGTGAGGTTATATGAATAAATCCGTGAATTTCCACTGGACCTGGGAGGCTGATGATGATTTTCTTTTTTTTTTTTTAAATAAACAGGGAATGGGGGTTGTCTCTTTAAGTAAATGATTACAGCATTGGGTTATTTAAGAACATTTGAGCCTTTAATTATAGCCCTGCAAGAGACAAATTTAGGGGAACAAGAGCATGCTGCAGTGTTAATGATCTATTGATTCTGGGGAGTAGCTTGTACTTTTGGTAGTGCAAGGTACAGATGGAGTGATGTTACTGATTTCCAACTAGTGCTCTGTGACATTAGAAGATTTCACAGTGGATATACAAGGATGTTATGCTGGAAAGAATGACTATATTGGTGCAATTTATAATATAGTACATAAAGTCACAGTCTTAATTTACCCAGTCCTGTACATTGTACTGAAAAGATTTAGAGCCATAATGAGGAAAATAATTGTTTTTCTTGAAAGGATAGCACTGTGTATGAGAGACTGGAATTTCTTTTTATTTCATTTATTTCTCCTTTGTTGACCAGGTTAGTTCTACTATTTTCAGGAGAGTCTCAATGTAGTGTTTACACTACTTGAAGAAATTTGGTCAGGGCATCAGGAACTCCTTCTGCTCTTTCTGATAGGTGATCTTTTATATCGACCTGAGCCACCATCATCTCAAACAGATAGGACCTTTGTTTAACATCTAATTCAAAGGACAACACACTCAGGAGTATTGCACCACTTGATGCTGCGCCGCATTGTCAGTTATTGATTTACCTGGTGTAGGAATAGAATCCACAGTCTTCTGCACCAAAGGCAAGTGTGCCACCTGCTGCACCACTTATATTGCTGCTAGTAATGTATCCAGCATTTGAAGTGGACTTTGGACTTGTCATGTACCACATATGGGATGATATGAGGGCACTTATGTTAAGATGGTGGGACTGACTTCTGTTTTTGAGCAGATAAGAAAGCTAGAGGAGAATTAGACAAAGTGTCTGAAATAAATGATTGGATGCACACTGTTGGACAGATGATGAAATGGGGACATTAGAGCAGAAACCAAAGCAGCTCCATTTGCAGAGAAGATCAAATAGAATACATTATGGTGATTCAGGCACATGTGCAAAAAAGCAGAAGACAATCTGGTAAAGAAGGTTTGGGAATGAGAATAAGAGGACAAGAAGAGATGAGGGCATCCAGCAGAGAGATGGATAGACTGTGTGACAGATGACCTGTGACAGGCATGATTGTTGGATATGGGAGTGTGGCACTAAATTGAGAAAGAGAAATGGCTACAATTTACATGACACCCCAATCTTGTAGAAAATGGGAAAAGAGGGGGGTTGTTGATGATGGTGATGATATTGTATGAGATGGTATGGTATGGTATGGTATGTATGGTGTAGTGCAAAATAAAAGAAATAACGATTTCTTCGTTTACTGACAATTTATCTGATAAATTCAGATGGTTTTATTTAAGTTTTTCGATCAAGTTTTTGGATCAGTTTGGTATATCCTCAGATTGCAAGTTGAATACAATGAATACAAAAGTAATAACAGTGAATTTTAGACTCAGATTTGAAGAAGAGGTAAGATTATATATGTGTCAGATGTCACTTTGCATGTAACTGAACCGAGTATTTGCTTTTTGGGATTTACTTGCTGTGTTGTCATTAATTAATTGAACTTCATTGTTTTCACAGAAATCAGTATTTACTTCAAAACCAACTTACATTTACTGTGGTACATGTGGTGATGTCAGCTTTAGTGGGACTCTTTGCTAGGTCATCATACCGTATATATGAGCTATGCCATTGAAGGGGATTGTGACTTGGCATGGATAACCAAATATCTCATCTAACAGTGCCTTAAAACAGCTGGTACTGTCTGCAAATATGCTGTGTGCTGGACAGGAATTATCTACCTCCACTTCCATCTCCACACCACAATGATATGCATCTGAGTTTACATTGCTGTCTTTCATATGTGTTGCGAGAGCAATTTAAGGTGATCTTTCATTGAAGGGGATTGTGACTTGTCATGGATAACCAAATATCTCATCTAACAGTGCCTTAAAACAGCTGGTACTGTCTGTAAATATGCTGTGTGCTGGACAGGAATTATCTACCTCCACTTCCACCTCCACACCACAATGATATGCATTTGAGTTTACATTGCTGTCTTTCATATGTGTTGCGAGAGCAATTTAAGGTGATCTTTCCACAGCCCCCACCCTTCTATTTGCCACTCTCCACACTCACCCACTGGTCTACTTTCCAGACTGCACCCCCTCATTTTTTAAATTCCTGGATCCACCACTGTATAGATCCTGTGGGATGCACAATGAAGGCAACTTTATTAAAGGACAACTGCACTCACAGACTCAAAAAACATGTTTTATTTCATCATGGTTTGGTGTTTCCTACGTGTTATCACCACTCTGGGACTATTTAGAGCATTTTAGATATTTTTATACACAATTTCTGACTCTGACCACATGGGGTCTGGCATCTTGAAATAATTCTGAGTGTTTAGTCTGCCTCTAAGTATCCCAGAATGCATTGCTTGTCTCCAAAAAATTGCATCAGATCTGCCATGTTTTCCCTAAAGCTCCTGTCATTCCACTGGTTTTACAGGCATTCACTGCTGTGATATAGTCACCTACTTTTGGTTAAAATGTCATCCTTTTTCAAGTGACTACTTCAAACACAAGCAGTGCAAGTGCTACAGAGCAGAATTGAAAAGTGCATTTTATTGCTTTGTCTTCTTAGAAATGCTAACTTGATTTATTTTATGAAGGCTGAAATCTAGTTCTTCAAGGTATTCCCCCTCCCCAGTCACACTTACCTTCCCTAGCTGTCAAAGAGCTAAGGGTAATTTGACCCATTATCTGCATGTGATTGACAGCTCACAGCAGGTGACCAGACTAATATACTGTTTTCTTGTCAGCCTTTCCTTCCTTACAGTGGGAGATTTTTTTTGTGGCACTCCTCCTGTCAAATTTAGAACCAAGCTCCATAGCACTGGGGATAATCACTGTTTTGTAAAGCATCAAACTCCCACTTATTTTTCCTTCCTGTTTGGTTCAATAGCTAACAAATGATGCACTATAAACACAAAATATTTCACAGACTTGCATGACAGCACCCACATGCTTTTTTAAGTGGTAATTTAAGAAAATTATGGTATTACATACTTTTTGTAATCTGATGTAGTGTTGTCGATTAATTGTGATAGACATCTGCTTCTTATGTAAAAACATGCAATTAATGTCTATGCATGGTCATTGCAAATTTATGCTCTTAGTATTTGCAGCTGTTACTGTGCTTCTGCCTGTACTTTGTCACATATCGGTAGGGCTCTTCAGAAAAGTGAGATTATAGTTTGACATTTTTGCTAGGTTAAGAGTGGGCTGGGCAAGGCAACTCTGACATCACAATGTGGGAGGTCCACTGGCTCTTCTATACAGCATGCAAATCAGGCGGGGATTACATCACTTTGGGGGAGGAAACGTCCTGGTAGCTAGAGCAAGAGCTCTGGCAGATGTGGCATCATCATTTCAGAGCCAGCTAGAAGTTTTTCAACTTGGTTTCAAAGTGAAAGTAAAACAGTACAGAAAGGTAGGAAGCCTTACAGGGAAAACAGTTGAGTGGATTAGTTTTTAAAGCTGCATGGTTGATTTTTCAAGGCTGTATCAATAAACAGGGACTAAAAGAGACATCAGGTTGAGCAATCTGCTTTAATATCCCATTGTTGTCCTTTAAGTGCCCGAACCATAACAACTGGCTCCTCTCAACATAGAGAGGCAGTGCTTTACTCTAGGTATTCATGGATATCAAACTCATTTCTGTATTACAGACAGTAAGCCCAGCAAATTTCCAAAGGAATTTCACTTGTTCTTTTTGAATCCATAATCTTAGGCTTTCAGTCACTACAAAAAGCATGTATGTGTAGCTGAGGTTGGGGAAATTGACCAACTGGAATTTTTTTAAACTTTTTATTTATTTAAGGTAAGAAGGCCTGACCAAGTGAGTAGCATGTTTCATAAGAAATCAGTAGCAAAAAAAATTGCAGTATATAGAATGTGCACAGAATTAGTACAGATCAGTTACTTCATTACTTAAGCCAGTGCCTAGAGCATCATAAATAGGCATAGTGTACTCTTAGCTTAATTTCAATAGCAAAGTTACTGACTAAAACACAGTAAAATATTATTTTATGTAGTTAAACACAGTGTTTTTAGATTCTATCTAGACAGATTGTATTTTTAAATGTGGACATGCTGCTAATAGTCACTGATAGTGTCTTCTAAACAGTTGTTACTCAGCAAGAAAAGCCTCAGAAAACACACTAATGGGTAAATGGGGAGATAGTTAAAAGAATTGAGTAGGATGAATGCAAGCTCGAGGTGAAAAACTCAGTTCTGAGAAGAAAATTGCAAAGACTGAGAAGCAAAGGTCAATGTTAACTCTTGAAGCAACTAGCATAATCCAGTTACTATATTGCAGTAGTGCTTGAATCAGGGGACTTAAACTCTAACAGGAAAATCTGAAAGCAGTAAAGGTGCAACCCTCATGATCCCATAGGTTCATAGGTGTATACTAGGCCACATAAGCCCTTATAAGCCTAGCCATGCAACCCAAATGTAACCCGCAAATTGGATTTATATAAGGGGGATTTACTGACTGCCTCTGTCCATCAGAAAAATAGATGCCAGACCAGGGGTGAAGTTCCAATTACCCATCCATTGGTCCAAGTTCTGCTTAAATAGGGATAGGGAGGAGCTCTGGTTCACATGGATGGAGAGCCTGTTCTAGAGAATGGGAATTCTCTGAGAAACATCTGTCTCTCCAACATGTCCTATTTGTGTCACAAACAAAATGTAGGTCTTTTAATCTAGTAGTTCTGATTCTCCTTGTTTGGCAGATGTGCAAAACTTTCATCAAAACAGAGTCAACAGATGCCTTGTATGCCAGTAAACACCATCTCTCAGAAGTTTGTATGATACAAAGGAAAGAGACAGGGCTTTGAAGCCATCAGCATAACACATTGTGTTTACTCCCTGTATTCTTTTTGTAAGGAAACCCTGTGAATATTCCAGCGGCTGCATGTGTCTGGTCAGGTACATACCGTAGGGGGCATTATACTTTATGATGGGTCTGATGAGGGCCAAGTACAGTGGTATGATTACCTCTCTGGACTTCAGTGCCATGCCCTTACTTCTAAGCTGAGCAACAGGGTGGGATTTTCTTAGTACCTTGCAAGCATGTTGTTCAAAGGCTAGGTTACTATCTACATAAGTTCCCGGAAACTTTTAGGGTCATAGGATCATAGGAAGTTACTAGGCTATTGGCCCTGAGGCTCTAACAAGCCTAGCCAAGACTTTAGCCCAAGTTCAGACAAGTCAGCACCCAATATCAATGTCCAGCAGGGATACAGGTGGAATCCCAGGGGTGCATTTTCTGTTCTCCAACCAGTTAGCCAGGTTGCGCTTAAAAAGGTTTAATGAGATACTCTGCTTGATGTGGAGAGGGAGTCTAAGTATATTCCACAGAAGGGGGAGTCTCTGGGACACAAATCTGTCCCACCAACAAATCCTATTGATGTCACAGACCAGGTTGAGGTCGCATGTGCGGGATACTCAAGTGGAGCTTGACTTGCGGATATGAATTAGTCCCATCAAGGCGGGGTCTGAGATTGCTTTGTATGCCAGACAGAGGTCACCTCTGATGAGTCGGTATGAGACTGAGTAGAGAGACAGGGCCTTTAACTTATCTGTGTAGGGAAGATGTTTGAGGCCCTGGATTTTCCTGGTGAGGAATCTCTGTGCTCTCTCCAGCTGCTGCATGTACTTTGTGAGGTACATGCTGAAAGGGGCATTGCACTCAATAATGGGTCTTATAAGGGAAGAATACAGGGATGGTATTACCTCCTTGTCCCTGGATGAGATACCCTTACTAATGAGGTGGGCTATGTAGAAAGCTTTCCATACAATGAAGGTAATATGGTGGTCAAATGTCAGTTTGCTATGAACCTGGGTGTCCAAGTCCCTCATGACTGATTGCTTAATTAAATTTGTGGGGATGCCACTCTGCCCAAAGGGGATGATGATGCATTTTTTGGCATTCAGTATGAGGCCATGTTTCTGGCACCAGTCATTTGTTTCAGTGAGATGCTCTTGGAAGATGTCCACATCACTAGGGGAATTGATGACAATGCCCAGCTTGCAGTCATCTGCAAACTTGGTCAGCCACTGGTTTTGCTCTACACCTCAGGAAAGTATATTCCAAACAACAGAGTCCCCAAGATCAATACCTGAGATACACCGTTCATTACGGGTCTACTGCTTGAGGTGGCTTTCCCTATTTTGACTAGCTGGGTGCTGTCAGTGAGCCAGATTGCTACCCATCTTGTAACATACAGAATGATTACTAGTTGAGAGAGTTTATCTGTTATACCCGAGTGGGGAGTAATATTGAAGGCTTTGGCTAGGTCAAGGTAGGCAGTGTGCACCGTCTTCCCCTCTTCCATGGCTTTGGTGACTATCTCAAAGAAGTCAACCAGATTTATCAGTCATGACCTCCCCTTGATGAAACCAAACTGCATGGGATAGAGTGTTTGCAGGTTGCCAATGTCCTTGATAATGAGGTCCATGATAATCTGATGTATGTCCTTGCAGATCAGGCTAGTTAGGCTGATAGTCTATAATTTCCTGGATCAGTGGATGCTCCACCTTTGTGCAAAGGGATGACAGTAGCTGTCATCCACTAGGCTAGAATGAAGCTGGTACTCAGCCTTAGGTTGAATAGGACGAATAATGGTGCTGCAAGTTCCTGCCTGAGTTTATGTAGGATGTAGCCTGGGATGTTATCAGGTCCCATGGAGGCTGTATCTTTTGCCTTTGAGAGGCCAGTGATGACTTGCTCCCTAGAGATAAGGGGAGGAGGGCAGGTGCTGGGAATGTCCTGATCTACTGATGGCAGGACAGACAGGTGAAGTTTTCACTGAAGCTGTCTGCCAGCAGGTTGGCTATATCTTCAGTATTTGTGTATGTGGAGTCCTTGACCACCAGTTCTGAGCAGATCTGAGTGCTTCCTTTCAGATTGCAGACATATATGAAGAAGGCCTTATGATTGTCTTTAGTAGATGTGGCCAGTTTGGACTTGAAGTTTGCTTTGGAGGATTTCACTAGTGGTCTTATTTGCTTGTTCAGGCTAAGGAGAGAGTGCTTCCAATTAGGCACCTGCTCCTTCTTGGTCCTGGACAGCAATTTTTTCCTTTTATTATAGAGTTTATTTATTGCAGATGTCCACCAGACAGGATTAATCTTCCTTAAGGAGGATCATTTTATCCTGTGGGCTATTCCTGATTCCATGCAGCTATACAAATGCTTGTATAGCAATTTGCTATAAGTTTAGAAATATGTGTCAGTTCCTATGGAGGGGAGGGAGCTGTGAAGCTGTTTATATCTTCCCTCAGGAAGCTGTAATCAGGTTTGGAGAAGTTTTTTTGTTTGACCCTAGCTAGGGGGCTGTTGGGAGAGATGGTGACTTTGAAAGTGACCACTTTATGGTGGGATCTTATGAGGGAGGATGACACTGTAGGGATACTGCAGTCAGTTCTTTAAGGTTAGGGTTGGTATTAATGGGTTGTAAAATATTCCAAAAATGAAAAATATTGTCACAAAGTATATCAACAATCCAAACCTGTAGCTGAAGAAACACAATATATGATAAAAACAAGCTTTTATTGTCGTTAAGCGCTTTCGTAGTGCTTCACACACCACTTCCTCAGACCTTTACATAAAATATGAACTTGCAAGCCCATCCTATATAGGTAGGTAACTCAATTAACTCAAATTACTTAATTGGCATCTTACAATGATATCTAATTATGCTCATTACATCTAAAACATCCACTACTTACTGACTTTGGTACTACTTGCATATATATTAACTGCTATTTCATACTAAACTAATGAGTTAATTCTTAAAAATACATAAAAATACATGATATATATTAAATTAAATGGTGTACATATAAATACTAGCCAAAAGCCTTGAATAATCATTAAAATTTATACACAAAAATAACCATAAAACAATTTATTATACTATTTGGCCAAAGGTCTGTTTCTAAGTATTGGTTTTAGGGGAATTCTTTCATTAAGGCCAGAGCCTCTGTCAGCCCTTAGCCTGATAATCCAGCGTGTCTCTGATGTTTCTGTATTATTAGTGGTGTCTCCCCCTCTCTCATTTTCCTCTATCTTTTATAGGTTCATAGGTTCATACTAGGCTATCTGCCCTAGGGCATTTATAAGCCTAGCCAGAGTGTGTTTGGCTTTCGCCACCCATTTTAAATTAATTTTGCTATGCCCTTTTTCGAGGTTAGTATACTGTGCCTCTGTCTAACAGTGACACAGAAGTGATACCCGGGGTAAGCCTATGATCTTCCATCCACTCATCAAGATTCCTTTTGAAGAGAGTCAATGAGGGACTCTGCCTAACCTGGACTGGGATTTTATTCCAGAGTGAAGGGAGCCTCTAGGTTATGAATCTGTCCCTCCAGCATGTCCTATTTATTTCAGTGCTGAGGTTCAAGTCTCTTGAGCGCGTGGCTCGATGGGATTTGGATTTTCTGAGGTGCAGCATGTCCATTAATTCCGGGTTGGACATGGCTTTATACATCAGGCACAGATCACCTCTGAGCAGGCGGTATGCCACTGAGTAGAGCTGGAGTTTCTTTAACCGGGCAGCATATGGCATCTGTTTGAGCCCTTTGATCCTCTTGGTGAGGAACTTTTGGGGACTTTCCAGTTGCTGCAGGTGTCTGGTAAGGTACATCCCAAAAGGGGCATTGTACTCAATTACGGGCCTGATGAGGGATGAGTAAAGAGGCAGGATGACCTCCCCTGATCTAGATGTGAATCCCTTCATGATTAGGTGGGCTATATAAAATGTTTTTCTAACCACTTTGGCCACGTGGTTGTCAAATGAGAGATTGCTGTCAACTTGGGTCCCAGGTCCCTAATTACTTCTTCTGTACTTAATGGATTGCCACCTATGTGGTAATTTGTGGGCACTTTGTTTTTGCCAAAGGGGATGACTATACACTTTTTGGTGTTTAGCTTGAGGCCATGGCTCTGGCACCAGTTGTCTGTTTCTATGAGGCCCTTTTGGAGGATGCTTGTGTCGGCTGGAGAGTTGATTATGGTGCCCAGTTTGCAGTCATCTGCAAACTTGGTCAGCCACAGTCCTTCCATGTTGGCCTGTACCTCCGAGAAATATATACCGAACAAGAGAGGTCCCAGGACTGAGCCTTGTGGGATGCCACTTGTAACTGGTTTGGAGTCTGACATGGCTCCAGCAATTCTAACCATGTGGGTTCTGTCCTTGAGCCAGTTTGCAACCCATCTAGTGACATAGGGGTTTATATTTAAGCTGGTGAGCTTATCTATAATGCCCGAGTGGGGTATTGTATCGATGGCTTTTGAGAGGTCCAGGTAGGCTGTGTGGACCACCTTCCCCTCGTCAATGGCCTGGGTGACTGTTTCAAAGAAATCGACCATGTTTAAGAGGCAGAATCTGCCCTTAACAAAGCCAAACTGGGTAGGATCCAGTGTCTGTAGGTCCCCAATATCTTTATTTATGAGGTCCATGATGATCCTTTCCATAGCTTTGCAGACCAAGCTAGTTATTGCTTGGAACCTAAATGCATGTCCTGAGTCTGTATTCTTAACATGCTTGGCTAAAGCATTTGTAAGGTTCTGATTTCTAATTTGTAGAAGATGTTCATGTATCCTAAATCTGAGTTCCCTGTTAGTTTTACCTACATAAAAATTTGAGCAGATGTCACATACAGCTATGTACACAATATTTTTAGTGTGGCAAGTAGCCTGTATGTTAAATGTAAATATTCTGCCAGTATCAGGACACGAAAAAGTGTTGCTAATGTCTATAAATTTACATTGGTTACATTTTCTGCATGGTGTAGTTCCTTTTATTGATGTTGCTTCTCCTTCCTTTTCTACCTTACCATCTCTAGGATAGCATAGGTGTCTTTTTAGAGATTTCTTATTCTTAAAGGAGAAGCTAGGGTCTTCTCCTACTATCTCCTTTATCTTAGCATCATGCGTTAGAATGGGCCAATGTTTCTTAATTATTCCTGTCACAATGGACATGTTACTGGAATATTGTGTTGGAACTCTTACTATCTTTCTTTTTCCTTGTCGACTAACTACATCATCTTCCACCCTTCTTGCAAAATGTGGTTTACCAATGGTGTCCCTTAATTTGACGCCTTCTCCTACCATAACATCACATTCTTTTGCGTAACCTCTCTCTCTAAATCTTTGCTTGAGGTCTACCACTTCTTGCTCAAAATCTTCTTCATTCACTGTTAATCTAGACACTCTCAATGTCTGCCCTTTAACTACATTCTTAAAAATGTGTCCGGGGTGCATACTTCTTCTATGTAAAATTGTGTTTCTATAGCAATCCTTTCTATATAGTTTACTAGTAATCTCCCCCTCTTCTGTTTTGATAAGTTTGACATCAAGAAAATTGATTTCTTTATCAGACACTTTTGTTTAAAAGCTCAGAAAACCAGTATTGATATTTGCTTCATAAAAGAACCTCTCTAATTCTTCTTGATTCCCATCCCACAGCAGGAACAAGTCATCCACAAATTGTTTATAAAATATTATTGATCCCCACTGCTCATTTTTCACCCAATTATTCTCCCATGATGCCATCACTAAATTGGCGTAGCTATTTGCGCTAGGAGTGCCCATTGCTAAGCCATCTTTTTGTAAGTATAGTGTGTGTTCAAACATCAGTACATTATTAATAAGTATCTGCTCCATTAGAAGACATATCAACTCTATTTTACTCTGATCACAAGAACTTTCCATAGTTAGATATTCTCTCAACATATCTATTCCTAAATTGTTGGGTATGGATGTGAATAAAGAACAAACGTCCATTGTTACCAATTTAACATTGCTCAAACCTTTGTCATATGTTTGGAAAAAATCATACAATTCATTCAAAAATTGTTTTGTATCCCTTAAGATGGTTCTATTCTTATCTACTGGGGATCTCAATGTTTTTTTCTATGCATATAGATATGGATTCTGTTATCCAATTTCTTCCTGACACTACTGGCCTCAATGGGGGATTTTCAGGGTCCTTATGTATTTTAGGGATACCTTGGATAACAGGGATGAGGGGATTCTTCACTAAAAATAATTATATAAATCCGGGGTTATCCATTTATCTAAAAGACATTCATATAACAAATTATCCAATCTTTTAATAAGACTTTCCTTTGTTTTTTAGTTATTATCTTATAGACAGTTTGGTCACTTAACATTTCCTTCATTTTTGTATTATAATCACATTTGTCCATGACCACTACTGGTCCTCCTATATCTGCTGGTTTAATTATTATATTATGATCATTTTTTAAACTGTATAAAGCTTCTTATTCATCTTTAGCCATATTCCTAAAAAAGTTTTTGTTCTTATCACTATCAAGTTGTTCAAACAGCTCCTTTTCACATAAACCACTGAACACATCAACTATAGGATGTCCAACTGGAATAAAAGTACTAGGCCTCTTAAACACTTCCCTTTCACCATTTTCATTTTCCCCAAACATCAATTTCAGTAATACATTTCGTGTAAACATTTTTAAGTCCAAAATGCTGTCAGTTACCTCAGTGGTTTGCGGTGGTATGACTGAGAGGCCTATGTCCAGAACTTTTAGTTCATTGTCCGATAATGTTTTAGTAGAAATATTCCATACTAACGATTCTACATCTTGTCGTTTTGCCATCCTTTCTTGTACATCCTTTTGTTCGATAAACCTTGTTGGCCCTTGCGTTTGAAGCCTCCTCTGTTCCGTGACCTCCCTCTGGGTAGATTGTGTTGTGCAGGTGTTAATCTTGTAGGGAATATGCAAAAAACCTGTTCTTCTTGTACTCTTTTCTCTTCTGGTATTTCCTTGTGTGGCTCCAACTGTAGTTTCTGTAACTCGTCACTGTTCTTGATTCCTGTAGTTACATTTCCTACAATTCTAGGTGTATATGAAGTTGTAGCTTCTACCGATGTTTCATTGAGTAAATCTGCTTGGCTGACCTTCGGTCTAGCTCCTGCAAATTCCTGTACACTCAAATTACGCAATGTTATAGGGCGTTCTCTCTCCCAGTTGTTTGCTGTTTTTAAGGTAGTATCACCGTTTCTTTGTGATTCGGAATTTGTACGTGGCCATACAAAAATATAGTCTGCCTTAAAGTCCCTTCTGTCTCGCTCTAGTTTAGAGAATTTCTGTTTGTATAGTCTTTTCTCATACAGAGAAACCGAATCAACCACATTCATTATTTTCTCATCGATCAGCTCTGCTGGATATTTATCATATAACTGCTCTTGCAAACTCAGTATGTTCTCTCTACTGATAGCTTCATCTTTTTGCGTGTATTCTATTATAAGCCTCATATAATTGAAGCTAAAGTATGGAAAAGTGTATCCATAAGCAACTTCTTAACCACCTTCTCCAAAACAACTTACTGTCAACGTGGCTTCAGACCTTATCACAGTACCACCACTGCCCTGCTATCATTCACAGATTGTATTAACAATAATCGTAACAAAACTATTCTTTCCTCTGCAGTATTCATTGATTTATCCAAAGCTTTTGACATGGTTAATCACCAAATGCTTTTATTTATAATGAAATCTGTATTACTTGATCCCTTAGCCATAAATTGGATCAAATCTTACATAGAAAACAGACAGCAGGCTGTACTCTGGCACAAAAATCTTTCTAATCTCCTTCCCATCTCCCTTGGTGTCCCTCAGTTCTCCATATTAGGTCCTATCCTATTTTCCATTTTTATTAATGACCTTCAGTCAGCAATTCCACATACTACCTGCATTCAATATGCAGATGACTCTACTATCTGCTCAGCCACTTCTCAAACCGAACTACAGACCCCTACCCAGAAAGCATTTAATACTGTTGAAGAATGGTTCACAAACCATTTCCTCCTCCTAAACCCCCAAAAAACTAAACTGCTACTCTTCTCACCAACCCATAATTCCACCCCCATACATTTCACACTTACATCTAACAATGGTACTCTTATTTCTCCCCACCCTACTACCAAACTCCTTGGAATAACAATAGACAATAACCTCAACTTTGATAGTCATATTAACAGTACAATAAAAACGGTCAACAAGAAACTGGGATCCCTCTATAGAATCAAACCCTTTTTTACACCAGTAGCCAGGACTGCTATAGTCAGAACTCACCTAATCTCTACTCTACTCTATGCTTCACCCATTTATATGAATCTTTCTAAAAACAACCTCAACAAACTGGCAGTATCCTATAATAATATTGCCAGATTTGCTACTGACTCTCCTTTCAGAACTCACCACTGCCTTAATCTAAAACAACTTGATTGGCTAGAGTTTCTACACCATCTCCAATTTCTACAGCTTGCTATAGCCCACAAGACCCTGCATCAACCCACCAATACTCCAATACTCTCAAGCCTCTTTACCCCCTACAACAATGCAAAAAGTTTACGCTCATCAAACAAACTACTGTTTAACACTTGCAGATCCAACAACTCAGCAGGTGATTCCCTGTTCTCTAATACTGTTGGAAAGCTATGGAATTTACTACCCACTGAACTCACAACTCTGTCTTCTCTTACACTTTTTAAAAAGAAACTCAAACTGTACCTCAATACACACTGGTTATGTTCCTGCACTAATCCTGACTAACTTTCTTACTTCTCACCAATAACTACCGTACATCATCATAGTCTTGCCCTTATAGTTTCGTTTTACCATGAAACTGCTAATGAATTTCATAAATATATGTATATAACATCCTCTCATAAATGTTATCCTTGCTGTTTACTGTTCTTGCTATGCACAGTTGGAGTATGGTAGTTAGTATTTCTCTAACAATGTTTAACTATTTGCTATTTTTTGAAAAAAAAAATTTTTTTGTTCTAACTAAAATTTATTTGTTCTAACTACTATTACTTTCCATATTGTATTTTGTATGTATCTTTACTGTTATTTCCTTCTATATTGTATTTTGTATGTGTCTTGGAGCTTTTCTCCCCGGGCCTCTACTGAAAATGGACATGTATCCAGTTAGACTAGCCCGGTCAACAAATGTAAAATAAATAAAATAAATGAATAAAATAAAATAAAGTTCAATATTAAGCTGTTGCCATCTAGATAACATTTCTGGTAGTCCATTTCCTTGTACAGGCATTTAGCAATCCTTAGACCACGTGGTATGACCTGATATTTTAGACAAGCTTTTAAGTGAAATCTTTCTGCTTGCAGTCTTTTGTTTTTATATAATTCATCTTCTATATTGTGTATTTCTCTCATTAATATGAGGAAATCTATATCTTTGTATATCTTTGTATTTATTCTGGTGTTCATCTGTTAGTCGTTCAGTGGCCAATAAGGGGTTGTTTGTACTGTTCATACAGCTTATCAAATTTTTTCTAATAATACTTTGTTGCTCACCTCGATTGTTCGGAACATATTCCAATTCAATGACATCACTCATGCTAGTTGTACTGTAATTCCTTATACCTTCAGCCATCTGGTACCAACCACAGCCAACAAATTAAAACAAGCAAAGTTCTTTAAGGTTAGGGTTGGTATTAATGGGTTGTAAAATATTCCAAAAATGAAAAATATTGTCACAAAGTATATCAACAATCCAAACCTGTGGCTGAAGAAACGCAATATATGATAAAAACAAGCTTTTATTGTCGTTAAGCGCTTTCGTATTGCTTCACACACCACTTCCTCAGACCTTTACATAAAATATGAACTTGCAAGCCCATCCTATATAGGTAGGTTACTCAATTAACTCAAATTACTTAATTGGCATCTTACAATGCTATCTAATTATGCTCATTGCATCTAAAACTAAACAGGAGAAGCAACATCAATAAAAGGAACTACACCATGTAGAAAATGCAACCAATATAAATTTATAGACACTAGCAACAATTTTTCACATCCTAATACTGGCAGAATATTTACATTTAACGTACAGGCTACTTGCCACACTAAAAATATTGTGTACATAGCTGTATGTGACATCTGCTCGAATTTTTATGTAGGTAAAATTAACAGGGAACTCAGATTTAAGATACGTGAACATCTTCTACAAATTAGAAATCAGAACATTACAAATGCTTTAGCCAAGCATGTTAAGAATAAAGACTCAGGACATGCATTTAGGTTCCAAGCAATAGAAAAGATAGAGGAAAATGAGAGAGGGGGGAGACACCACTAATAATACAGAAACATCAGAGACACGCTGGATTATCAGGCTAAGGGCTAATAGAGGCTCTGGCCTTAATGAAAGAATTCCCCTCAAACCAATACTTAGAAACAGACCTTTGACCAAATAGTATAATAAATTGTTTTGTGGTTATTTTTGTGTATAAATTTTAATGATTATTCAAGGCCTTTGGCTAGTATTTATATTTACACTATTTAATTTAATATATATCATGTATTTTTATGTATTTTTATGCATTAACTCATTAGTTTAGTATGAAATAGCAGTTAATATATATGCAAGTAGTACCAAAGTCAGTAAGTAGTGGATGTTTTAGATGTAATGAGCATAATTAGATAGCATTGTAAGATGGCAATTAAGTAATTTGAGTTAATTGAGTTACCTACCTATATAGGATAGGCTTGCAAGTTCATATTTCATGTAAAGGTCTGAGGAAGTGGTGTGTGAAGCACTACGAAAGCGCTTAACGACAATAAAAGCTTGTTTTTATCATACATTGCGTTTCTTCAGCCACAGGTTTGCATTGTTGATATACTTTGTGACAATACTGCAGTCAGTACTCATGTTGGTTAATACCAAGTCCAAGACATTTTTACCTCTTGCGGGGGTGTCGACCAGCTGGTCCAAGGCATTGATGAAATCAAGGAATCTCTAGGCATTTGTGGTTTGGCATTAGTAGTTCTTCAAATCCATGGTTGGATAGTTAAAGTCACCCAGGATCAGGGTAAAGGGTTGACTCTTGATAGATTTGAAGAGGTCCAGATAGGTGGAGTTGGCATCTTGAGTCAAAGTTGGGGGCCTGTTGCTAGCTATGATTTGAATAGGGGTCTTGTCATGGTTAACTGCACCTGGAGTGTCTCCTGTGCATCATACTGTTTGACGAGCCTCGAGGTGTGCATGTCTTTTATATATATTGCAAATCCACCTCCTTTTGCTTTGCTGCCCATGATTTGGGGTCTGAATGTACGATAGGATGAGTAACCTGGTATGGCTTGGGTGCTCTGCGCAGCTTTGAACCAGTTTTCTGTGACTGTGCAAATGTCAGCATCTTCCAGGGTTAAGAATGCTTGCAATGAGTGCAGTTTCATGTTTAGACTCCTAGCGTTTAGCAGCATGCCCTTCAATTTGCATTTTAATGAAATTTTCATGTTGGTAGTTTTGACCTTATGGCATTGCCTAAAAAAGGCACTATGGGGGAGGCAAGATCCTTTGCCAGACACCTGAAGCCCAATGGAGACAGATGCAGGGCATCTCTGGCAAAGCATCATAGCTTGTCAGTCATGTCTTGCCAGGCTGTCAGGTACTGGATCTGCTTGGAAGGACACCAGAAACTAAGCCAATTGTTAAAGTCGATCATTTGCTGTTTGTATTGAGGCATCATTTTGGGTGATGGTAGAATGCTGCTTAAGGCTAGGAACATACCTGCCTGGGACACATATTCAGTGAGTTTGATCATGTCTCTCTTCATATAGTCCAGAGAGGTATGTCTCAAGTCATTCATGCCAACATGGACTATGATAGAGTTATAACAGTATCTGCTGTTGAGAGCCTTGAGTACATGGGTGATACAGCAGATTCCGGCACCCGATAAACACCTAACTGTGACTTTCTCCTTATCCAGTCTTGTGAAGGGTACATCTGGGTTCATGTTTAGATCTTGGCTGTTTGACACAGGTGTGTAGACTATGTATCGTATGATGGTGTGGTGGGCAGTGGAGTTTGAGTGTGTTTTTGCCTCAGAGGTCTCTTCTGTTTGGGTATGTTTTTTGAGGACCTCCCCATATGTGGGTGTGTGTTGTGTAGGTGTTTGTGGTGTTTGTGTTGACAGCCTTCTCACTGCCAGATATACCGGCTTGTGAGGGAGAGAGCATAGACTCTAGGTTATTAATGTAATTGAATCTCTCACAAATTGTGTTCCTAGGTGGTAGTAGTAAAGGGTTGTCCATG
Source organism: Protopterus annectens (assembly GCF_019279795.1). Classification (NCBI taxonomy): domain Eukaryota; kingdom Metazoa; phylum Chordata; order Ceratodontiformes; family Protopteridae; genus Protopterus; species Protopterus annectens. Next base: position 439,786,562 of record NC_056748.1, read on the forward strand.
TACATGAGGCAGTTACTACACTGTCTATATCAACCAAACTGGCATGAGAAAGCATAGGATATGTGTCCATCCATATTTGTCAGAATCTGAGGGACAGAGGCCAGAGAGAGCTAAGAGGTTAAAGGGTGAACGGTCTAAGAGTCTAAGAGAGGGTGTTTTATTGATGACACAGTTACCTGGGGTGGACAACTTCCCAAAAGGTACTGTAATCCATTTCTTCATATTGAGTTTTAAGCCATGACTTTGTCACCAAGTGTTTGTCTGTTTTACAACTATCAGAAGGGTGTTTTCATCATGGGAGGATTCAATGACTGCTCCCAGTTTTCAAACATCTGAGAACTTGGTAAGCTAGCAGCCTTTGACATTGACTTTGACAAATATTTTCGAGTAGATGCCAAAGAGGAGTGGGCCTAGCACAGAACCTTGGGTGACTCCACTGGTGACTGGCCTATTTGTGGAGGTGGCCTTACTTATTCTAACCTCCTGGGTCCTATTAGTAAGCCAGCTAACTAACTAGCATGTTATAAAGGGGTTTATATCTAGTTATGTAAGTATGTTGACAATACCTGAGTGCAGTATTGTATCAAATGCTTTAGCCAGATATTGATAGGCAATGTGCACTATTTTCCCCTCTTCCATTGCATTAGTAACATATCAAAGAAGTCCACCAGATTTAATAAGCATGACCTTCCTTTGACAAGGCCAAACTGGGATAGAGCCAATGTCTGGAGGTCTCCTATGTCCTTGTTAAGAATTTCCATGATCATTCTTTCCATAGCTTTGCAAATAACATTATTCACACGAATGGGTCTGCAGTTTCCAGGAGCTGTTGAGGGTCATCCCTTATGAAGGGGTATAAGGCCTCTGCAGTGGCCCAAAAATCAAGAGAACCATGATCTTCACCACTGGCAACAGTGGGGAACGTACACACTGGGAGGATGACAAGTACACACACAGTAAAGTGCAATTTCCCTTAAGAGCACACAGAGATCACAGTCAGTCTGGGGCTGGTTTCTCGCTCTTTCTCCAGATCCCCAACAAGACTCACCACTGGCACAGATATAGGGTTGAGATCGCAGCTGAGTGGCCAAACCAAGAGCTCCAGTATCCTCTCTGCCCAACCAGTGCTTCGTGTCCCTGCCCAAGTAGCTGACACACATACTCTTTATCAGCTACTTTAAGGCCGTTAACAAAGGGTGCCCAATCCTACTGTGTAATGTTACTATTAATCCAAGTGGTAGTTTGGCCAAGAGCCAGGCTATTAGGAGTGGCCTGTACAGTGTCACCAAATAGATATGCAAGCACTCTAAGAGCTTAAATATCTCTAAACTGACCAGCCACAATTGAAAGGTTTAAATATATTTAATAATAAATAATAAAAGAACAATACAATACTCAGTAAGTAATCATTTACATCAGAGTTTAAAATCACAGGAAATATTTAAAACAATTTTGCAGGACAGTCTCATATAAATAAAGAAAACATCTAAGCTATACTTTACTATATTCCTGTCTAAATCTAAAAGAGTTACTGTGCTCTAAAAACTTACTTACAGCAAGGCAAGTGCAGATGTGGTGAGAGTGGATGTTTCCAGGTCAAAGACAAAATACAAAAGGCCCTGTTTCTCTCTTAAATTAACATCAAATATTACTGCTGGGTTAGCTTGGATGACATCACCTTTTGTCATCTGACTTTAGTTCCCAAGTTAAATCCCCATTGTCAGAAACTGCCAACATTTTAGCATCTCTCTGTGAAAACTGCATATCTCTCAGATGTTTGCAACTGCTGGAAGACATAAAGCAATAAAACACTTACAAAATAATGCAGAAAGCACCCTAGTTCTAGACATACGGTCTCATTGAAACTAACACAATCATAAAACAATTTTAATTTCAACTATTTTCTTGAAGTTTTGCAAGTTAACCCTCAATGTTCTAGAGCTATTGTTAAAACATATACATTTACACATGTACAAGAGTTTATATACATTTCTGCTTTAATCCAGCAGGGCATGCTTTGGTCACACATCCAGGCTCAGTGCAGTACAAGCCCTGTTTAACACACACTTCTGTACCAGCAGTTTAATATACACATAACATACAGTTCTAATACATTTGTAAGACAAGCATATGAATCGTGGATATTCAGAAATGACATATGATTATTTACAAAATTCCACATAGCTGGGCTGGCAGTATTTCCCTTTGTCACAAGGGAATGACCTTTGTAGTCATCCATTCATGTGGCACAAAGCAGGTTTTAAGACTATAATTAAATAATTACTCTAAGAGTCCTGATAAGTCATGTTTTAGACTGTTCAGGAGGCATCCTGAGATATTATAGGGGTCCATTGAGACCGTGATCTTGGCTTTAGTGAGCGCAGCCAGTACATGCTCCCTAGTTACAGTTAGAAGGGTTATGTTTGTGGGTTTTTTGGGGGGGGGGTTGGGGTGAGGGGGGTAAAGTTGGAACTGAATTTGTCCACTAACAGGTTCACTATATCACCAGGCTTGGTGAATGTGGCACCATTAACAAGCAGTTCAACATATTGCTGTGTGCTGCCCTTGAGGTTTCTGACATAGCTGAATAAGGCCTTATGGTTATCTTTCACCTGGGAGGCTATCTTAACCTCAAAGTTGGCTTTGCATGACCTAATTATCTCTCTTAGTTGCCTATTTAGTTTGAAGAGAGAGTTTTTATCTTTATGGAAATTACCTTTCCTTATTATTGCCATTTTTCTTTCTTTTGCTGTCTATCCTGTTAATTTCAGATGCCACCAGGGTGGTTTGTTTCTAGGGCTAATCCTAGGCTTACTTCTGGTAGGTACAACAGCATGCATGCAGCCATTCACATGGTTGCACAGAGTTTCTGAGAGAAATTCAGTGTAGGCTGCTGTGTTCTCGGGTTTGGAGGGGCACTGAATTTTGATGAATCATCACTTAATAAAAGGTACTTTGCCTTGGAATAGTTTGTAACTGTTATTGGTTTTAATGAGATTATGGAATTAGTTTTGTTATTAAAGGAGACAGCTTTATGTTCGGACTTTACCAGGGAGGATGAGACATGGGGGGGGGGTGCAGTGTTCTCCCATATTTCTGATCATGAGGTCCAGCATGTTGGAGCCTCTAGTGTGCGTCTATTCACTATTTTATCAAGGATGTTTGTATTTATGAAGTCTAGGAATCACTGTGCCTGTAGATGTGAGGTTGTGTAGGATTACCAGTCTATAGAGGGGTAATTAAAGTCTCCCAGGAGTAGGGTGTTAAGTTGGATGGTTAAGAGTCTCCAGAAGGTCCAAGTATGCATTTTGAGCTTCTTGGGATATGAAGTGTGACCTATGGCTGGCTAGTATCTGGTACAGGATTTTGTCTATGGTAATCTGCGCATGGAGGAACTCCAGCATGTCTTCCTGTTTGACAACCTTAGATGTATGCTTGTTATTGATGTATATTGAGACACCTCCACCTTTAGCCCTTGGCTGTACAGCTACTGGTCTAAAAGTGTGGAAAGCTCTGAAACCTTGCACTGCTAGGTTACTGAATACTTTCTGCACTTCCACAAATCTTCATATCCAGTCTATGAGAAATTAGGATTATGGACTGGAGGGGAGACATGATACCACCATATATGACAATGCTGAGAATATTAACAGATCTCTCCCTTCAGAAATACAGGATAAAATTGATTATTAGTAGTCCAGAAATCATGTACTGACTTACATAAGACATTATTGGGTTTATGATAGGCTAGGCTTAAAATGGCTCGCAAGGGCAGTTAGCTTAGGACTAAACTATGAACTATGACCCTATATGTCTTCACAAGAACACGTGTACAGTATTGACTAACTTCAACAATCCTTCCAGTGTTTGTAAGAGGAAAAAGTGTCTCATGACCAAGAAAGAATCTACATTGCTTCTATTGAATCACAGGCACAGATATTGGACAAAATCACTTTTCCAGCACCCTTGCATAGGCTTTAACAGGTAGGTTAAAGAATGTAATTGCTCTATAAATGGAACACATCCTCCTATCCTCCTTTCTGAAAATGGGGACCACCACACCAGTTTGCCGGTCTAGAGGTACTATCCCCACTTTCCATGTGACACTGGTGGAAGATGTGCTTCATTTGTGAACATCCAACTGATTAGCAGAAATAAAGTACTAACCCATCTAGACTAGACTGGACAAGATGCAGTCTAATCAAACTGCTTTGTAAAGATATGTTTGTATTTTATTTTTTGTGTTTTATTTATTATTCATTTCAGTTTATGAACAAGGTAAATCACCAGTCTTAATGGACCATTCTCACACACAGCCCAGGGGATACAAAACAACAAAATACACAGAAGATGCACATTTGCAAACATTCAGTTTTTAGGAGGCTTTTATGCCATACTATAAAGTACACAAGACACAGTAAATAAGAAGAGAGGCCAGACTATTGCTTTTAACAAGTAATAACAATAATATCATGATATCAAGAAAAATGCTACCCAGTGTTGTGGAATGACTGAAAATAGTAGTAAGCATGCTTTGTGGCTAAGGTTTTTGGGTAAGATAAGGCAATTATTTATTATTAAAATGATTTCTTTTTATTTTTTTCTATTTGTTAACCAGGTAAAACCAGTGGACAAAAGTCTCACTTTTCAGGGCTGACCCAGGAGTGCTGTGGGGTTAACAAACTTGCTCATAGTTACATAGTTGGCAAAAAGAAGCTAAAATTCTCTCTTATCCAGGGCCAGTTGAGAAGATTGAATATGCTAGTGCAGTGTCATATTGCTGAATCCCCCAACTTCATGGCAGCATTGTGAGCTCCATAGTTGCAGCCTTCAGGAGGTACAAGCACGCTTCCCTGTATCACTTACTTTCTTACTGCTATCTAATTATCTTCCCCGACTTTCTCTCTAAATATATCATAAGCCTGTTTTTCCATCACTTCATATTGCAGTTCCTATTTGTAGTAGACTAACTTACCTTTACTTTATCTACAAACTGTCGAAAATTTCTGTAAATATTAAATGATTGTCATATATCTTTGTATCAATTCCTAACCAGTGTTTTTATATTATATCTTATTTGTTACAATTATTTAAACTGCAGATGTTTTTGTTTTATTTTTGAAGATTGCAAAATTATTGTTCTTAAAATGTTTTGTAATAATGTGGAGCTTTTCTCACCTGGCCTCCACTGAAAATGGGCTTTTACCCAGTCAGACTTTCCTGGTAAACAAATGTCAATAACTAAATGAATAAATTAAAGTGCAGTCGCCTGACCAGGTGGATACCTCTTGCAGTACACAGATCATCAGGCTCATAATGCTACATTTGTATTGAGCCTAGGCTGCCTCCCTCCGTCCAGGAGGGGTGAGTCGACATTGGCCACTTGTTCCCATCCTCCTCTGTACAGCGCCTTCAGCCCCCATGCCACTAGTCGAATACAAGTCACCTGGGGGACTAGTAAAGGCTGTATCCCTCTACTCCAAGGGTCCACTCAATAACTGCTCATGTACTTAATCCTCTAAACAGACTGATAGAGATCCTGAATGACTGGATTTACCTCAAAGAATAAATGTCAAGAGCATTTTCCTTGGCTCTTTTAATTGTATTTGTGTCTATTGAGTCAGGCTGGCTTAGCCTCCCATAGGCTCTTTATAGTAATCCAGTCTGCGGTAAGTTTTTCTTTCTTTAGACCCATATTAGTTAGGTAAGTCAACTCTGTGTATCAAATCTCTAATTATACCTCTGCAGGTACTTCATCTCCACTGTTCTAGTGTAGATGGACAGCAAGGCATGCCATTGACATCATATCCATCAAGGAGCTATACTGCTGGCTTTTAGTATGGTGATGTAATGTAGAACACAAACAACCAGAGAGGGTTCAAGAAGCATTTTTGGATCAGATACAGAAAGTCTGAAACCAATATTTACTGCGCCATAAAACTGACAAAAGTGCCTATTGCCTCTGGCTTTTCTGAACCGCTGTATGTAGCCATTAACACATCTGAAGCAACATTACATTGGCTAGTGAAGAAATCAAAGCAAACATATACCTAAAATGATGCAAACTACAATGAATTGTAGCTAATCTGTCAACAGTATTGAAATTGTTAATTGTTTAACAAAGTGTATTGAATCTGCTTTACCCTCATACGCTATCTTGCACATTGTGTGTGACTCTTCAAATAATTAAAGTCCATGCTTTCACATCCATCTGTCATTGAAGCTAGGGTAATAAAACTTCAGCGCTCCTCTCTGTCTGGTGAACTAGTTTGATGATGGCCACATTTATTCTAATAATCTGTACTTCCAGTGAAGAAAACATTAAAAAGGACAATAATACAACTACTATTCTATTCCTCTTCTAAAAATTCTTGAGTCAGTCATTTGCAAATGTTCCAGGTTAATTACTTCTCAGGAATTTTATCTTTTACACAATGACCAAGTTTTTAAACATCATACTTTTTGTACACCTGTCATGTTAATCACTCTTATCAGGTTAACTAAATAAGCTTTTTTATAAAGGTAAATTTCACTAATAGCGTAAACAACATTAATGTGTGACCCTTTCACTGCCTTTGTATATTCTGTGAATCTGCCTATTTTTGTATCTTTGTAGCCACAGTTAAGTTCCAATACACAGCTTAACATGAATGTTTCTGCTTGCCTATAACATTTAGTAAACCATCTTTAAAACAGTATTATGCCTTTTGAGGTTAGTATATCATTTGCAAACTCATAACTCATGTCAGTGGTACTAGACTGATTTTTCTTGAAGGGTGACATACAGTCATACCCACATCTTCGTTGTTAGCATATAAAGTGCACAACCACATTTCCTTGTACTTGGTATGGAATAATTTATTTTCCATTTACTTACACATATGACCTTACTTATCTAACCTTAATAGCACCCCTAAACTTAAGACGGTTACAGATATACACCACCCTCACCAGCGCACAAGCACGGGTGCATGCACGCACACACACACACACACACACACACACACACACACACACACACACACACACACACACACACACACACACACGCACACACGCACACACACACACACACAAAACATTACATTAATCCCCTTATATAGTTCTTACTCCGCCTAGACCACAAACACTTGAACAACATTAAATATGTCACCTTATGTATCCCTTACACTAACCCTAACCCACAAATTATTGAACACACACTCCTAACATCTAATGTTGAAACTTTCGGTACATTGAAAACATTTGGCATTAGCAAAAGATACCTGCTAAAAACATTCTCCTCCCTTTGATGACTGCAAAGTCTGACCAACAGTAAGTTCAAGCAATTGACTACTTTGACAAGCACAGTGTGTGTGTGTGTGTGTGTGTGTGTGTGTGTGTGTGTGTGTGTGTGTGTGTGTGTGTGTGTGTGTGTGTGTGTGTGTGTGTGTATCCATCTATCGATCTATAGACAGAGAGATAGATATGGATCTGCTGATGTTAATCTGCGTAACAGCAGATTGACTCAAAAAACATCATCAAAAATGATCGTTCAAAACAGGTCGACTGAACAATGCATATTCTTCAAGACATAACGTTGGAGCATGCAAATGCACAAAACAAAAATAATAGTGGAGATTCAATAAAGCCTTCACGGTCATTATTCAGGATATGTGTTCGTGACCACAGCAGACAGTTTTAGATTCAGTAAGCGCCATGTAGAGGCACGCACCAGCACAAGCAAGGTAAACACCGTGGCACACTAATTACAACATAATTTATTTTTGTTTATTTTATTTATTTGCATTTGTTTTACTGGGAAAGTGCACTGGGACATTTAGAGCCCATTTTCAGTGGATGCCCAGGGAGAAAAGCTCCTCAGTACATGAACATAAAGGTGAATACTACATTGAGAATACTATTCAGAAGTATATACAACAAAAGTAAAATAGTTAACAATTAGTTGACTTATCGATGGAAAAAATTAGCAAACAGGTAACAACAAAGTAAAAGAGTAACATTGCATGAATTTTCAAAGTATTAGAGTAGTGAGGATTTTCACTCAATATTATTTGATAGCAGATATGAAAGCATCACTGTAATAAATAATAAAATATTCTAAGGAGGCTTGGTGCAGGTGAAATTCCAAATAGAAGATAGGTAGTCACATAATGAAGTTTTGAAAAATACAGGATTCTGGGTTGATCTAATAGTTAATGGTAGAGCATTCCAATTTTTTGGCTACAGAGCAGGAGTAAAGAATTTGGCCAGGTGGTAGGTTTGGTTTGTGTACCCTCAAGAGCTGCTGATTCTCAGATCTGAGAGGCCTCTTTGGGTGGTAGTAACGAAATATTGAACTAAGAGCAGGACAACCTGAAGGTTTAAAGATCATTTTTTGTGCTGTAGTTAGTTGCAAGTAGGAAAGATAGTGTGGTAGTTCAAGTCATTTCAGGAAGTGTAGCTGAGTATAAGCAGCTGAACTGCATGCTAATCAGCCACTCCAATATGGTGGAGCTATTCAACAAGCTATAATGCATCTGTGGTAGACCCTATGGCTGGTGAACCATATTTCTTAAAGGATTTGGAAGCCAATGGACTTTCATCTGTGAAGCAAGATACTAACACCAGATTGGTTTTCACATAATGTAGTGACATTTATAAAGTATGTCATATAGTAAACAAGAATTGGCCCATACTTATGACGGATAACAATATTAGATGCGTGGTTGGTGATAAACCTGCTTTTTGCTTCAATAATAGTCTTTCTCTGAAATAGCAGTTATGGTATGGACTGAAAGCCAAGATTAATCCAAGATTCAATAGGGCTGGTACATTTCCGTGCCATTCATGCAAAGCCTGCAATTTTATTTCAGCCTTGAGTGCTGTTGTACATCTGGTTATGGACACTGAATATATTCCTGGGGTCCCTATTAAATTATCTAAAGTTTCAAAGTTCGAATGTAAAATGGTCGATACCATATGATCGAACTTTGAAAAGTTTGAAGGTGAAAGGCAATGGCTCCATATGCACAGAATGGGAAATGTCCCTTTTCTGCACTGAAGTGCGGTCTCAGAGTTGGTATATTTACGTAGGGAGGGTGTGGGGGAGCAGGAGGGCTTGCCGCCCTGCTCACAGCGTTAAGGTAAGTGTTTTTTTTTTTTACGTTTTTATTATATATTCAAAGATTCAAGTTTTGCTCATATATTGTCGAACATATGAGAATCAAAATTTTGAAGCTTCAAATATATAATATAGACCCATATTCCTTGGCTTTATACTGACTGCCGTACTTCAAATCTGGTGTATGTTGTGGTTTGTAGAACATGTCCCTACTTTTATGTGGGCAAGAAAAACAGATTGTTTAAAGAGAGAATTTTGAAGCATCTAAGTAATATACAGCTGCGGAATTTGTCCAATGCTCTTGGTTAACATATTTCTTGCCACCCAGGGTATGTTTTTTCCTTTATGGTTTTGCAATTAATTACTACTGGTTCAAGAGGTTATAGATGTAGTAACAGTGCACATTTAACTGAGCTTGCAGAAATGAAATGGATCATAACACTGCAAGCAGATAAAGCACCAGAACTTAATGGTGCAGTGCCTTTAAAACATGCTTTGAGGGCTTGGAGACTATTACAGTAAATGGAGTGTTCTGGTTGGTGGGGCTTTGATATGCTTGTTGCAGTCTATTGACTACATTTGCTTTTTAAATTGTTACTTTGTATTCTTAGAGTTAGATCTGAAGAAGCGCCTTGAGTGTCAAAGCTCTTATATGTTTGTTTTATCTGTTTATATTTTACTTATTAAACTTGGTTTTGTTGAATACACTGGATTCTGCTTTGTTAGTTGCACCATTCTTTTTTATTTGTGTAAAACAGAAAAGGTAACCACTCAGTATTATGCCCTGCAGAAACATAGAACAGTTTACAGATGTAAAATATGAACAACACTCACCTTTGCCCCCACCTCACAAAGAACAGTCTATTCTTGTTTGTGCCATAACAGTAACTCACCTTTGCTCCCTCCCCAAAATAACAGGAAAGTGATACATTTTACTAACAAACCATCTTTGAAATGCTAAAGGTGCTGTCAAAGGAACTGTCCTTAAAACATTCATACATATTTTTTCAGACAGCATTCTAATTTAATGTATTGGCAAAAATGTATACCTGTGAAATGGTTGGCAATCATGCCCATGCCATCAGTACACTTCTAACTAATGCTTTCAGATAAAAGTGTAAAAGTCTTTGCTTCAGATTTTTCTTAAATATATTCCAGCATATGCAATATGTAGCTCAGCAAATGAAAGCATACCTTCTGAAGTTCAGTACTTCTCTGTACAGATATATCCTGAATAAATAGCATTATGTGCAGTTTTCCCAACATAAACAAGTCTCCTCACTATCAGTTTGCTTAGCTACATGTTTGACTTTTTATATGGTGTAGATTCAGGGCTGTTAGCACTGTGAAGTTGCAAATGAGGTGTGAACTCATTACAATTGCGATATCCCACAAAATTGGATCTGTGTAGGAGATGTAAACATAGTGCAGACACTCCCTTAGTGTTTGTTTTTAATGGATTACAACTGTGAATGATTAGTGCTTGGGAGAAGGAAAACACAATAGCACAGCAGGCTGCCTTACTTCCACTGGATGTGTCAGGTTAGATCTACAAAGTGTTAGATGTAAGGTTGGAAATGTAAGTAAGCAGCACACAAGTCACAGGTTGTGTTCCTTAACATCCAACCTGCCCTTCATTTATTGGCAACTGCATGTGATATTATTTACACTTAATATCCTCACACATCTTAAGACCAATGATATAGAATGGCTTATACACTGCATGTCTCAGATTACTGATCAGCTAAATGAAGAATGGCCAACAAACACAGAAATGTAAGGCAGAGCTGTATATTTGCAAGCAATAATTCTGACAGGTTGTGTGATCACTAGGTGTACTACATCCAAAAGTAATACATGTACAAATAACACTTGTATGGTTTGATATCAGTGTAGATGCTGTTGTAGTTGGTTGTGTGCATATTGATTTAAGTTCTTTGCTGGAAAGGTGATTGTGTGGAAAAGAGGGTTAAGACACCCATCCTGTATTCTGAAGGTGCATTGGAGTGAGAGTTCAAATCTAGACCTATGTAGAAATATCTCATGTGTACTAACATTTTCTAGTGCATATGTCATAGATTGCTTTTCCTCATTTCAACTACTTCTCCCTTTTCTTTCTTTTTATCTTTTCTTTTCTTTCTTTTTTTTTTATTGGCTATTGTTTGCATGATGTGCCTCTTAGCGCATACATGGGAGATGGAGAAAAAATAACGTCAGGTGTGTCTATGCTTATCTGGTTTGTGCGAAGTGCATCAGTGTGTTTACTAGGCCACTGACACAGAAAGCAGACATGACCCAGAAAGCCAAAAATAGAAACCTGATACATTTAATTAATACTATTGGGCATCACGCAAGCCCTCTAAGTGACTTTGCACTGCAGTTAACAGCTAGACCTTAAGAAAGATTAGTAAAATGGGAATGTCATGTAACTAGTCCTTTGGCAGCAGATGTAAGTGTAGGGCTGGAGTACAGATAGTCCTGGATTCTGGTACAGGGTGTGAAACCTTTGTTTTACTGTTGTGACATTGCAGTATATAGCAATGAACTGCAACATAGATAACTGTTTTCTCAACCTTCCTGTGGCAACATATGTAAGTGTAGGACTTCCATACATATGGTCCTAGGTTTAAATAAAGCGTAGTCCATACACTTTAACTGTTGTTCCACTTCCATTATAGTCACTCTCACTTATAACACTTGACATAATGGAGCTGATATGAATTATATGTAAGAGGCATGACACAGTAGTACTGAGTCAGTTATTTCTGTATATATCTATGTATTATCACATTTATTATCAGATATATGACTGTGGGTATACTGTGTACTAAATTCCTGTAAATATATTTTGGCTATCTAGACTGGTATGGCCTTCACATTTGCCTAACACACGTACACAACTGCCTGTACATCCAATAACCTTGAAATGGCAACTACAATTATGTAATGTTTCACTGCTTGGCACTGTTGCGCTCTGCTTGCTATCATGCAAATGTGGTGCTCAGAGGTGCACAATGCCAAACACTATGTTTGTGTGATGGCAAGCAGAGCTCAACAGTTTCAAACAGTGTGCACACTCCTAATAAACATGATAACTGGAACTGGTGGGAAACCATCGCTCTTCATTGCTCATAATCCTTGGTAGACATATCAGGGGTTTGTGGAGAAGTTGTCAGGTTTAGGGCACAGAGATAGGGTGTCCAGGAGTCCAAGATTTTTATTGGACTCCTAATTAAGAACCATAGTGCTAGGCTTCTGCAGGGTGACTATTTTGGCTCCCAGTATGAATCAGAAGCTTGTGATAGTTTAGGCCGGGCTGTATCCAGTACCACTGGTATCCCACACACTGGTGATCAATGTAGGCATCATTACAGTGACCTACAGAGGAGGAAGAGGAATACCCATGACTGTTGGATCAGGGAATTTAGGACTTCAGACTTCCCATACCTGTGTAAGTATCAACTACAGAGAGTACTTGTAAGAATTAAAAGCTTAATATAGGCCAGACTGGTATTCGTAATGGTATTCTGTTCTGTTTTTTTCCATAGCTGCTAGAGACTGGGAGGTCAGTGTTTGACCCCATGGGGCTAGATTATCAAGCATGAGTGAAGCATGTGGTATGTACGCAGCAGAAGAATAGTGTTTTCGTAGCATTAAAAGTTAAAAATAGCTTTTTTGGTATTTTATATAGTTGTATCAAATTGAGCATGCATATCTCAACTGTAAAAGCAAGTATACATGCATTAGTCTATAGCACAAGCCAAGAGTACAATATTAGACTTTAGTCAGAGGTTGTGGGTTCAAATACCACACCTCCTACTTATGCAGTACTATTAATTAATTCTTAAATTATATTTAAATTAAATTAAAACATCTGTACCAGTGGCACAAATGCCCTGCTGTAAACTGTAATCTTTATAATTGCAACACGCATATGTGCAATATATGCACATGTCAAGAAGTACTTGCTGCAATCTGTAGCATAGTGTGCATCTGTTATGAGCTGGTACTCTTAAAAGTAAAAGTTATCTGTTAGGAGGTGGTAGTCCTAAAAGTAAAAGTTAAGATAATAGAGTCAAATAGTTGTATTAATGCATTGTATGTCACATATGAAGGTGCTAATCTTATCTTTTTTTTTCTCTTACCCCAACCCTTATCTCTTTTTTGTATTTTATTTGTAGTTTCTTTTGTTTTTTACTTTTTTTATTTCATGTGTCATCAAAATATATCCATGTCATCCATGTGTACCAAATCACTAAATGCTCAACAGCACAGCTGGGTAGGCCTGCACCATAGGATCCACCTGCCTCCCTCCACCGGCTCCAGCACCGTTTCCCACCATGTCTTGGAGCCACCCTGGCAGTACCACCTCTGCTGCCCCTGTACTACCTGCCCCTTACGTATTCCTGCCCTGGAGGCTGGTCCAGTGATTCCTTCTGGGAGCAGTGGCAGACATGGTGACTTTATCACTTGCACTGAGTTGCCAGGTGCTGATGCATAGGGTTGTGGGATGCACTGTTTGGCATGCCTGTGCTGGCTAGACAGGCTGCTCTCCCTCATTTTATGCAGTACCAGGAGAAGGAGAAAGACATCAAGCACTCCAACCAGTGGGGGAGTGAGGTGTCAGTGATGACACTCCAGTGGGTGAGGACTCGATTCTAACTGTCACCCAGCTTGATGACCATGAGTTTGGGATGTCCCCATTCTCACCCCAATCATGGTGTCCCCCAACCTTTTGTGTCTATCACCATCCCTGTCTCATATCTTGTTTGTCTTGTCTGTCTGAATTGCTTCCTCACCTACCTAATGTACCTGACCCAGACATTCCTACTTCCCTTCCCCAACATTCCTCTCTGTCTCCAAAAAAAAAAAAAAAAAAAATGGGCACCTGTCCCACAAAAAAAAAAAAAAAGAAAGAAAAGAAAAAAAATCATCCCATACATTGCTTTCCATTTCACACACATGTCTTCTTGACACACTTGATTTAGTCCAATTGGCTATACAACATGATTGTGTTCTGGTCACCCCTCTGTCTCTGGAGGTGACAGTCCAAATTTAGTTAATGTTTTCCACATATGTTCACTTTACAGTGTTAAAGAAATGGATAGCTATGGTTCTTTCCTATCTCCCTCCTGCACATTCCTCTCTGCTTTCCCCTTGTTCTTACCCCCTGCTTGCTCCCCATTTCACCACTGTCCTATTTATCCATTTCACCTCTTTAAGCCATCTTTGCATGAAGGTATGCATTGCGCACTAGCGTGCAGCAACAGGGAACAGTGGCAATGTATTTACATGTATTTAAAAGTATTAGATATGATGGCAATGTATTTAAATGTATTAGATACACCTGCATTTGAACCCAGTACCATCTAGCCCCAACAAAGAATTTATCAATGTATTAACTCATTCCCTCCAGTAGAGCTCTTTTAAGTGTGTACCTTTAACGCCCAGTGGGTGTGGCTTCAGCCTTTAAAAAATGAAGTTATCACCTTACAGTTCTTCCAAATACTAATTGACAGAGGTCATGTATCAATACATTTGTGTTTGCCTTCATGTTTGCTTCAAGATAAAATATTCTGATACCTTGTATGTAGCATGGTTTTGGAAATATTAATGCAAATATAAACAGGCAATATTTGACGCCTACAGGCGCAGTAGGAGGTAACTGCAGCAATGTCTGGAGACGTTACTCAGCTGTAATGAGTAAACACGTGCTGTCACAGAGTCGGTTAAGCAGTAGGAACCTTGTGGACCTTTTGGATACTGACCCCACAGACTTGGACGAGGGGTAACAGGACATACCACCTATGTTGACTTATCCAAGGCCTTTGACACTATCACCCCATTCATATGTCATAGTGAATATCACCCATGTGGGGATTAAGCCATACAGAGTAGAACAGAGATAGGCAACTGGCTGAATGACATAACACATACGCTCAGAGTTGGGGACTGCACCTCCACCAGTAGCCAGTTACCATTAGAATACCACAAGGATCTGTGTTGGGCTCTCAACTGTTTGCAAACTACTTCCCTGAAGCACAGGCAATGGTAGATGGTCTGGAGTTTACCAAGTCGGCAGATGACTGGTAACTGGACACACTAATATAGAGTCCCCCAATAATGATAACATGTTATGGAAGGGGCTGCCACACACAAAGGATTGGTGCCAAACTCACAGACTGAACCTTAAAGCACACAGTGGCTCATTGTCCCCTTTGGTAATGAAGTACCCCTGCTAATTATGATATACATAGCATCCCTCTAAGCTCAAACACAGTGTTGTGAGACTTGGGAACACATGTTGATAGCAATCTACACTTTCATCAATATGTGTCCATAGCGGTGATACACACATTCTGAATTGAACCCATCATACATATGGACATCACATCCAAGATCAGGGTGATCATACCTCTGCTGTACTCTACCCTTTTCGGACCACTAGTTGAGTCCAATGCTCCCTTCTGTCTGTACCTCACCAGACACCTGCAGCAATTGGAGAAAGTTCAGGGTTGTGCCTCACAAACTTCAGGACCTCCAAACATGACATACATGAAAAGACTGAAAGACCTGTCAGTGTACTCAGTATCATGCAGGCTACTGATAAGTAACGTATGCCTGCCCTACAGAGCAGTCTCAGAACCTGCCCTACTGGAAATGCTGCACATCTGCAAATCAAATGGGACAAGAATAACTTGGCCCAGGGTTCTCAGCCTAGCCTGTGACATAAACAGAACACACTGGTAGACAGATTTATCCCCCAGCAACTCACAATCATCTGTGATAGGCTATGACTGCATATGAATTAGTGCTCCTCCATGACCCTGTTCAAATGCAAACTTGACTACTGGTTGGGTGATTGTAAAGTCACCTCTGGTGTGGAACACAGGGTCATTTGGTGCTGCTCACAAAATTGCTCTGCTAACAATGACCATCCAACTATGCTCAATAAGGGTACTTGTGTTTTTACACAGCTTGGCTTCTAAACACTGTAGGGCCATTAGCTATGATATATATCAAATGAAGCTATGAGCCTATGCAGGTCTCCCAACATTTTGTCTCCCACATTGCCTGCTGATGTCATCTACTATAAGCTCACCTGCAGACTTGCAAAGGTCAGACTTGTGCCATGGAACTTGTGTAAAGTACTCAGTTCTGTAGTCTGTGTACTTAGACAGGGGTTCTGTTCGCACTGCAGTCAACTGTGTGTGTGTGTGTGTGTGTGTGTGTGTGTGTGTGTGTGTGTGTATGTATGTGTGAGCTGTTTTTTGACATTACAGAGAGCATTTTACACAAGCATGTGGGACATGTTATATTCTCAATAGACACTGCTGATGTCATCTGCTATAAAGTGTTGTGTGAGACACTGTAAGTCAGACTTGAGCTGTGGTGCTTGCATAAAATATTGGGTTCTGTAGTCTGTATTCTCGGATAGGTAGGTTGTATTCTTGGCTAGGTATCATTGTAGTCTCACTGCAGTCGTGTGTATGTGTGTGCATGTGTGTGTGTATGTGTCTGTGTCTGTGTGTGTGTGTGTGTGTGTGTGTGTGAGCTGTTGCTTGAGATTAAAGAAAGAATTTTACACCATTATGTGGGACACTGTTATATTCTTCTAAACAGACACTGCTATATCAGACTTTTGGAGATGCAGTACTCCCTCCAGGGCAAGGTCAGAGACTGGCCTGGAGGCTAGGCAGAAGTTACCTTATCTTATACAATAAAGATTACAGTGACATGGCTTTTACTGTATCCACTTAAATCATGACATGGTTTGTAGGCCCTGTATTAGCTTGCTGAGAAAGCCCTGTGGTCTCTCCAGCTGCTACATGTGTCTGGTAAGGTACATGAAAAAGAGAGAGTTATACCTTATTAATGTTGTGATGAGGTTTGACTACAGTGCTGTCATACAATCCTAAGATCTCAATATGATGCTGTGACTATGATGTGCACAACATAGCCTTTCAATATCAGTGTAGACACTTGCTGGTTAAAGTTCAGAGTGCTATCTATATGTGTTTCCAGTGCTTCCATCACTGGATTTCTGCATATCAGGACTGTTGTCAATGCTGTGATTAGCATAGAATTGCACTTTTCAGACAGACATTACAAACACACATTTCTTCTGCATTTATTTGTAGATTGTGTGCCTTCATCACCATTCAGTTGTGTATGTTAGCTGTTCCTGTACTATGTTATCACCATTGGTGGAATATGCAAGAATCAGCAAACTTGGTAGACCAGAGGCCATACAATTTAGCCTGAACTGTTGAGAAATAGAATTCAAACTGTGAAGGACCAGGCATAGATCCCTGGGGTTTGCCAATGGTGACAGCTCTACTGGTATAGGTTGATTCATCAGCTTTCACACAATGTGTTCTGTCAGTGAGCCAGTTAGTTACCCATCAACTGATGTCAGGATTAATCCCCAGCTTGGTGTTTTTCTCAATGATACTTGTGTGGGGGGTTGCGTCAAAACTCTAGCCCAGCTCATGATAGATAGTATCCACTGTCTTATCTTCATCCAGGCCTATCATACGGAATCAATGGGTTGTGATGGCATCACAGATAACCCATGGTGTGACTCAGCACATCCACCTTCCTGATATGGTTGAATACTCAGTTCAACACACCTTCCACATGGCCTATGTTCCCATACAAAGGTGTATATCAACATGCACCCACCTGAGTTGGCAGGACAGCATCTGATGCAAGCATGTATACAGACATCCTGACTCATTTTGACTATGAAGTAGACCAACATTTCTACATGGACCTCTTCTACATGTACACTAGTAATATTCCAGGTATGTGCAACAGACCTGTGTGAGTTGTTAATGCTAAATCAAATCTGTCACATCTGATAGATGTCCTCAAAGAGGTCATCAATGGCATGCATGATGGCAGCAGTATCATCTTGTGGGACTTGACCAGGTTAAGGCATTTGACACAAATCTACACTGAGGTATTCAATCAACACTGCCATATGTGGCCATAAATGGCTATACCATCAAATGGGTAAACCAGTGTATGACATTTGTGGCATCTCAATATGATGGAATGTGTGAAGTGATCTATATGTCAGGTCCAGCGATCAGGATGGTACATCAGGGGTGTCTACTAGGCCCCTTCCTGCCCATTAGTTAAGTGATGGATATCACAGATAACATACACATGTTGTGTACAAACAGCTGCCTGAAGAACTACAGACTGTGGGCAATCAGTGACTCCAGCTGTGATATTAGTATACTACAGACAGTATCAGCACATACAAAAACTGCTGCCACAGCCATGACAACACATTCATTGACAAGAAACATGGAGGGATTTGTAGAATCAGGAAACAAACACACCACCCAAGTATAATGTGGACATCACACTGTATAATCAGACCGATAGGTATGTGACCCATGACCTGGGGTAGATGGTAAGTGGTACATCCACAAGCATGTGGTCACAGTGCTGACTGCTCCCTTGAATGTAACACAAGTACTGGGTATGTGAATGACATGCACATCAGAGACTATAATACCTTCATGATTCCCAGCCTTCATCACACCAGTAACTTTGTACAATACACCCTTCTTCACGTATCTCCCTGCACATCTTTCAGTGATGTGTAACTGAAGTGTACCACCTTTGTCACAGTGAGCTGTCATACAGCTTATTGTCCATATATGTGCATGCTTTCTGAGGAATATACATGACTGTCTGATGATGGAACACCAATCAAGTTATTACAGCAGATACATGTGTGCTACCTGTTATGCTTGTGCACGCACTACATACATAGGTGTTTGACAACATTAATGGCATGTATATCCTTTGTGAAAGTGTGGATTGTGACATATATATATATATATATATATATATATATATATATATATATATATATATATATATATATATATATATATATATATATATATGCCATATATATGCCATGCACACAAGGCAACTAGCCTGTATTGCCCATATTGTTGCATACAGGTATAGCAGTCTCCCTCCTAACACCTTCTGCAGATATTACAGTTCCAGGATAGTGTGAGTGGCTACCCTCACAGAGTGTGAATGTATCATAATAGTTGCTAAAGTGTGCATGTTATCATCTCTTATCACTTCACATCACATATGTTATGTCAAAGGCATGGGATTAGTGGCGGTTTTATTATGATATTGTCCATGATTGTGGTTGATATTTGTAATGTTTTCCATCACCATTTCCCTGTGGCCACCTTACTGGAGGCCTCTTTTGAGAATACACTCATATTCAGGCATATCAGTTTACACAGCTTCACAATATGCACCCTACCACAATTGCATGTCAGATCCCTGATAGATGTCCTCTTTATTCATGTAAGGATACTTATCTCACAAAGGCATCCTCCCCATTGTTATGCCACCTTGTGTAACGGTCACAGATAACACATTTTTACTGTACAGTTCATTCTGTACCATATAGATATGTGCGTGATGTTGTTGCTATAAAAATCTTCCATTAACATGCCCTCCTCTACTGTACATGAGGGAGTTTCGCCTGTCCTCCTTCTCTGTTTTCATTCCTATAATTCATCTGTGAGTCCCTATTCAATACACACACTTCCCCTGGGTGATCATTTTACATGGCAGTCCATGTCTTGTTACAGATCATTAACACAGCTTCAGTACAGAATGACAGGAATGAGATATCACAATACTCTGCACTGTAGGTACACTCTGGACCATATATTTCACATTCACACCTGTCAACTGTCCGCATATTCCCAGGATGTCCAGATGTTTTCTTTATCAAATTTGTGGCTTTCTGCCATATCACTAGGATGATCACCGGACTAATGTGACTCACTATTACATACATTTTGCATACCTCTTAACTGTCCTGATTTGTGTAGAATGTCCAGTTTTTGTCACATATTTGTGATCTTTTCTTCATAGCATTTTTGTTTTCTGGCAAATCATTGGCATGTCATTGCTGAGTGAAGTCAGAAACTGATGACTGACATTTGTGTTTCAAACTTCATGGTCTTCAGAAAGATCATGCTAATGTGCAACTTATTTATTCTATCAACTTTCTAAGCTTGGAAGTGCAATATTAAAAATCTGTCCCTATTTTGGCCCTTTGCCCCCCATTATGTATGCTTTTCTCCACATATCTTGCAAACACAAACACGTGTACAGATATATATATATATATATATATATATATATATATATATATATATATATATATATATTTAATAATTAACCAAAGCAGGCACAGTATAAATGAAGGAAGCCACATGCAATGCAAATTGACAACCATATTCCTATCGGACAGTTGTAATTCTTTTTTTTAGTAGTCCTAGTAATAGTAATAATATCGCTAGATAGTTGGATATGAGGATATGGGAACATGTCTGGGTCATTAAAAGAAAAAGTCAGAATAAAAGCTTGACTAATAATTTGCAAACATGGTACTCATCCATTTGGAATGAAAATATATACTATTTAAATGACCAAACTTAAGGCTGGAGAAGATGATGGAAACTGAATGCTATAGTCATTTTATAGCATTGAATGTGGTGTATTTTCTAAATATAATGCATGTTTGTTCGTATTGCATTTCACTACAGGACCTTTTGCAGGGCAAGCAAGCTTGGTATGGTCTTCTCCAGGGATGTTACTAGCATTTATATAAACTGAAGATTACTGTATAAAACTGCATTCATATTCTCTTCCTAGAAACCACTGATACCAAAATATTATTAGAAAGAGACATTATTACAGAGTCAGTTTTCACTGACTGCACATAAAATTGCACATGTATCTTCTAGTTATTTGTCAGCAAAGCATGTTTAAGTCTTGATGATTCTTTGTCTAGGCTAAGCTGGCTTGCTTGGTACAGAAATGTCTGGAGAGGAACTCTTTGATCATTCAGCTAGCAAGGGAACTTCATTTGAATGGAGCTGGAGATATTAATCTAATGGAAGAGGTGGAAGATCTGGTTAATGACACTGTTTTAGTGGAATACATGGATGTATATGCACCAGAGTGTGCCAACAAGGTAAGTACCAAATCTGTTGCATTATCTAATGGAACTGATAATAATGGACATTTTACAGAATGTAGTGTAGTACAGACATTTCACTTTCATGTAGATGGCTATTGTGCCTGGTCAGTTGTGCCACACTATCCATCTAGCCTTCCACCTCTTCCACTTAAATTTTGGCAGGGTATTTATTTGTTATTTTCCATTTGATGGCATTGCTAACCAAGAAAGAAAAGAGAAGGTTTATTAAACCCTACATCTAAAAGCTTGTTTTCAAGATGGGTTGATGGGCATCTTGGAATAGACGAAGGTTACAAAGCTTCATGAAACAGACATGCGTTACAAAGCTTCCTCAGTCTCAGGTGGATTCCTTATGTAATAGCAATGGCCATTTGATTGGTTTCTACCTGCTTGGTCAGACTTGCTTGGGTTTATACTTATTGTTGGTTGCCTTGTTGTAATGCAATCACTGCATAATCTATGACAGTATGAAACTACTGCATGCTATATTGGGGATGTTCTTCTCTCCCCACACTTGTAAAATCCTGAAATTAAGTTCGAATGATCTGAAAGACCACTTACCTGAAACTTAATTTACCAAGATGACAACACCGAACTATTAATTTTCCGAACAATCACATTACCAAATTTTTAACAAAGAAAGTATGCATTTGGCCATCATTGAACAAAGAAATACACCGCAGTATGTCAAACCCACCCAGGTGGGGGGCTATGCCCACCACCCCCCCCCAATGTAGTGGCTGTGCTCCCCACCTTCCTAAATAAACATACCAACTCCAGGATTGCAGTACATTTGGGAAAAGGGCAAATTTCCCTGTGTTAGCCAAGTGAATACGTTCCCTGTTAAAATATTTGTTAGTGTGATCATTCAGTAAATCAACATTTTGGTGTTGTCATCTCGGTAAATTCAGTTTCAGGTATGTGATCTTTCGATCATTAGAAGTAGACCCATATATATATATATATATATATATATAATATATATATATATATATATATATATATATATATATATATATATATATATGTGTGTGTGTGTGTGTGTGTCTGTTTGTGTGTGCATGTGTATTTATAGAATGATGTATATTTATATATAGTTTAGCATCTCTAATCAGGAATTCCTGAATATCTAATCCCAATCCTGCCCAACAGCCACATATCACCATATCCACTTTCACCTTCAAACCTGTGCCCACATCCTATATAAAACTACTCTTTAAAAACTCAAAAAACATGCTGTTCTTCAGCTGATGACCTTCCAAGTGAGTACCTAAAAATAATAGTAAATAGCATTACCTTTCCTGCATCAATCTGTATAAATAGGTAAATCCAGAAATACCACATTCCCTCTCTTTGGAAAAAGTAACACATTCCCTCTGCAGAAGGGAGGAAATTCAACAGACATGAATAACTTTAGACCTATAGCAATCTTATCTTTTCTTGCCAAAATATTTGAAAAATGTATTCAAAAACAATTGCTAGACTATCTCCAGCAGGAAGGGATCATATTGCCTGCACAACATGACTTTTGTCCTTCCATAGTACTAGCACTGCCCTTCTAACCTATATAGATACTGTTAGTAAAGCTAGAGGTAATTGCAAACTTATCTCTTCCTTATTTCTAGACATGCCTAAAGTCTTCAGCACAGTTTTTCACAACAAATTTCTACTTCAACAACAAACTTCTACTTCAAATGTCCTCACAAGGTTTCTCTCAGCCCCTGCCCCTTCTGTGGTTCAAAAGCTACCTGAGCAGTAAGCATCAGTCAGTAAAATGGCACTCCATGCTGTCTTCTTACTTCCCAATCACCAGCAGCATACCACAAGGCTCTATCTTTGGTCCCCTCCTCTTTACCATTTTCTCCAATACTCTCTATACATCCACAAAACAGGCCACCCTTATATAATACACAGATGATTCCACTCTCATTTGGACATCTGATAACATAGTACACCTCCAAAAAATGCTCAGGAATCTTTAACAGCCATTGAAACATGGCTTTGTAACTCACAACTAATGCTCAACCCAAAAAAGACCAAACTACTGCTTTTTTCTCCAAATCCTTCTCTCATAGGTTCATAGGTAGGTACTAGGCTATTGGCCCTAGGGCTTATATAAGCCTAGCCAAAAAGGTACCCTGGCTTTCGCCACACAAGAAAATTATTTTCCTGTGCTCCTGTCGAGCAGAGCCACAGAGGTGATCCCCGGGCTGAATTTCCTATTTCTCATCCAGTCATCAACCATCATGAGAAAACAAAGTTTACAGTCCTCTCTATTGATAATACAACTACCGAAGTCACTTCTCATAGCAAACTTTTGGGGTAATAGTGGATGAAAATCTTGCATTTAACCTGCATATATAAAATTGCATAAGAAAAACTCATCAAAAATTGGGGATGCTTTACAGAGCCTTTCTTAATGATGCAACAAAAACTACACTTGCCACTATTTATCTCCTCCCAGTTCTTCTTTATGGTGCTCCCATCTTTACTAACCTCCAGGCTTCACAACAATTAAAACTTGAACAATGCTGTAACAAAGTTACTAAATTTGCAGCACATACCCCTTGCAGACCACACCATTGTAAAGCACTGAAAAGCCTTAATTGCTTAGAACTGCCACATCAACTAATATATACACAACTTCTTACCACCTAGAAAATTATTCAGTATCCATCCGCCTGTCCAACACTAAAAAGCATTCTACACAACTTTGTTCCCAGTCGGTCATTACGATCCAGTGAACAAAAACTCTAGTCTGCCTACAAATTTATCGAATCTGCTGGGCATTGTCTGTACCTGTACAAGGTTGCTAAGGCCTGGAACTCTTTACCTGTATCCATCAGGTCTATAACCTTCCTAACATCTTTCAAAACCACTCTGAAAGATCTGCTGGCTAAAATCTGTCTTTGTTCTTGCGCAAAACCAGGATAAACTATATCCCTAAATGTGAACAAGTGCCTTTTCATCCTTATACCTCCTTACTCTCCCTTCTTCACTTACTTCCTTACTGCTACCAAATTCTTCCCTAGAGTTTCTGTTTAAACATTCCATGAGCTTGTTTTTCCCTCACTTCAAATTTTAATTCCATTAGACTAACTTACCATTAGACTAACTTAATTTGTTATAATTATTTAAACTGCAGATGTTTTTTGTTTTATTTTTGAAGATTGTAAAATTACTGTTCTTAAAATGTTTTGAAATAATTTGGAGCTTTTCTCCCTGGGCCTCCTTGCTGACACCCAGTTAGACTTTCCCGGTAATCAAATGTCAATAAATAAATAAATAAATAAATGTGCGCGCGCACGCGCGCGTGTGTGTGTGTGTGTGTGTGTGTGTGTGTGTGTGTGTGTGTGTGTGTGTGTGTGTGTGTGTGTGTGTGTTGTGTGTGTGTGTGTGTGTGTGTGTGTGTGTGCATGTGTGTGTGTGTGTGTGTGTGTATGTATGTGTGTATATAAACATATATATATATATATATATATATATATATATATATATGGGTCTACTTCACTTGATTGAAAGCTCAGTAGACTGAAACTCATTTCACAGAGCATACTTGACTGAAAGCTTACTTCACTGAAACTCATTTCGTTGAAAAGTATATGCCCTTTTCCCCATTGTAGTCTGATCCTAGAATTAGTTTATATACTAAGGGTGTGTGGGGGCGTGCCCCCCCATAGTTTGGGTGTATATAGTGTTCTAAAAAGAGTTGTTCATTATAGCTGTAAGTATCCATGTATATGGTTTAAAATGTATAATATGTGCCCCCCACCCCCCTTACTATATATACTAACTCCAGGATCGCACTACAATGGGGAAAAGGGAACATACCTTTCAACAAAATGAGTTTCAGTCACGTGAGCTTTCAGTCAAGTGAGCTTTCAGTCAAGTGTGCTCCTTCAAATGAGTTTCAGTCTAGTGAGCTTTCAATGAAGTGAAGTAGACTCATACATATATATATATATATATATATATATATATATATATATATATATATATATAGAGAGAGAGAGAGAGATATGTGTGTGTGTGTGTGTGTGTGTGTGTGTGTGTGTGTGTGTGTGTGTGTGTATAAGTAAGTGAGTGCCACATAGGAATATAGTGCAGCTTGCCTGACAAAACCATGTTTTGGCAGCGTGGGTAAGTTTTAGAGAAGCCATGTTATTGATCAGTTGTAATTAAGAAAGTGGCTTATGAATAACTGTTTCCTGATTTTTTGTAAGCTCAGCTATCACTTTTCCAAAACAATGGCTTCATCTCCTTTCATAAGATGAATAAATGTGTGTATAGAACTGTTCAAAAAACAAATAAACAAAGATAAGAAAAACTTTTACAACTCATCCTAATTCAAAAGAAAATCTAATCCACAAAAATTCTGGACTACCCTTAACAAAATTCTTCATCCTAGAAACCCTTCCACTCCCATCCATTTCCCAATAATACTTCACCAGAAACTGCCACTCTTCTTAACAAATACTTCATAGATACCATCCTAAAAACTTACTCCCACCAAACACAACTTTGACCCCCCTCCTACCTCTTCTAACTGACCCAACAAAAACCCTTTCTCCCTTAAACCGGTCTCCACTGCACACATCAAATCACTCCTGCTCAGACTTAAACCCTGCTCTTCCTCTGCAGATAACCTTTCTCCCTTCTTTCTCAAACTAGCTGATGAATCCATAGCCTATCCTGTATTTCTGTTAATAAATAGATCCATTCAAGAAGCCACAGTCCCAGACATTGAGAAATCCTTCTATACTGTCCCACTGCACAACTTCCAAGTCTTCACTGACCACTGCTGCAGCTGATCATGGAAACCAGTGGTTTATGCTGTGGGCTGACAGTTTCACTGGGGATTACTTTGCGATCATTGATTCTACCCCAGTGCTCTTTTCTTACTAGTAGGAAGTCTACCTCAGTTGCATGTTGGTCACTTTTGTATGCGGTCTTGTGACAGTCTGTCTTGCTGAACCATGTGTTGGTCAACATGAAGTAATTTGCCATACAGAAGTCTAAAATGGCCTCTACTTCTTTATTCCTGTTGCCTCACCCTTGTGGACATAGACAGTCATCATATCCTGTTCAGTTTGTCCCGATATGTCCATTCCTGTCACCCATTATCAGCACCATTTCATGTTGTCCTGCTTTATTTAGTAGTTCTTGCAACTGCTGTCTGAATGCACTCCTTTCCTCAGTATCACACCTCTTCTCAGGTGCATAGGCTGGGATTTTGAATATTGCTCTATCATTACTTTGGAGTATAATTGCCATGAGTCTGTCACTAATTCTGATGACATCCTTCACTATCTTCTGTAGTCTCTCCCTTACCACAATTCCCACACCATTTCTACTCTGTCCTTTTCCTGAATAACAGACTATGAATCTGAAGCCAAGTGGCTTTGCTGCACTGCCTTACCAGCCAGACTCCTGGATACATAGGATGTCCAGCCTCCTTATCATCATGTCATCCACTTCCAAGCTGCATTCTCTCAGTGAACCTACACTGAATGTAGCAATTATGAGTTCATGTTTGGCAGGTTGACTGGTTTTACATCCAGCTTTTGCTCAATAGAGCTGTCCCAGGTAATTCAGTTTGGGCAAGTGGATACTAGCCAGCCAGTAGCTTATCGACCCAAGGCTGATAGGATTTATGGCAGACACACACTGGCCGTTAGGGGCACATACACCCCTCCCACCATTAGCATTCATCCCTGGTGTAGGTCAGGGTAGATCAGGTCCTCAACCAACTTATCACCAGCAAATACCCATGTCCATTTGCCAACATTAGTCAACACGACCAAATCACCTAGAGCCATATTTTACACTGTTGAGTGGCTAAGCCTGCCATGGCTCTCAGTCTGTGATCCATGTTATTCTATTTTGAGGATACTGCATACCACAGTAGATGCCTAAAGTAGTTGGTGTGTACATCTCTTCCCCCCTGTAGGGCACCATCTATAATCTGTGCTGCTGCCCACAACTCCTTTCATGGGAGAGTTTGAGATGGAAACATTCAACATGATTTTTTTTTGTAACTCACTGCATCCTCTTCCTTTGGTCCTCTCTCTAGCTCTCTCTCTCCACCCTTACATCTTTTCCCAACTTTGACCATAACCATATCAGGAGGTAATGTGTTCTAAACACATGTGCAACTGAATCAATGGTAATTAGACATATTGATCAAACTCCATTGCTGTTTTCACATAGTTTTTCAAAGTTTGTCTTAACTGATTTTTGGTTTTTCTATGTATGTTATTTGAATTCATTGTTTCAGAAAAGGCTTGGATAAACATACTTTGCTTTCAGCAGAGGTGGAACTTATTCTTTTGAACCTTAAAGCCAGCAGACAACACTAAATAAATGCTAAAAGAAACAGACTAAACTGCTGCAAAAGCATACACATATTGCCATGAATGCAGATAGTGCTGCAAAAAAAATAAATAAATAACTGCCATAAAGTGAGTGCAAACAATTGATGCTCCAATTAGTCAGCCACAAAACAGATGCTCTTAATGTCCCAAACAAAGCACTGGGTAAGCCCACTAGAACTGATTTCCTTACAGTAACACAATATGGCTATAGATACTACAAGAATCACACCCATGAATAATGGATGGAGCCTGCTATCAAGTTCAGACTTTACTTTTGCTACGCTTCCAGGCTAAACAGCAATGCTGTTCTTTATATACTGTGATGTGTTATGATTAGAAAGGTCATATCCTCATTATCCTCAACATGAAAGTATACCAAAACCATGACTTCGAGAAAATAGCTCGTATGGGTGCTGTCTGCATTTACTTACTTTGAGCGAAATGCTTCCATAACAGCTATTTCCTTGCTAAGGTCACAATTCTGCAAATTCATGACTGTGTTCAACTAGCTCAGAGAAATGCAGCACACAGTTTTTGTTTCTTAGGGTTATTAGCTTTTGATTATATAAATTGTACAGATGCAGTATATTGGAAATGATCTGCCAAAACATATCACATGACTTAAATGGCAATGTGTGAGTAACACTAAGATCTCTGAAAATATTTGTTTAAAACAGCATTAACTCCTTTATGACTTTCTTTACTGAAGCAAGGGTTGGAAACACAGTGAAAAATCATGCATGTTGTGAATATTTTAGTTAATTCTATAAATTAAGTTTCCATTAATTTCTGTAATTATAAATGTAGAATTTCAGGCAGTGACATCACATTTGTTTGCATGATGTTGTATAGGAACAGCATGAGTATTTGTGAAATGCACTCTGCATATAATTTGAAAGATTTATATGGAATATGTTATCCTGTGAACTATTGAGTGTTTATGTTGGTGTTGGAAACAGTGGTGACAAGCACCTCACCATTGTCAAGTATTACACTGAGCACTGCTAGGTTTATACAGCAGTAAATTACTAATATTTATCAAACTTAAGGAATTTGATTAAACACCATAATTTCATCACATCCTAAATATATAGAATCTCAGAAACTGGTTACATGTCATGTACTTTCAGGGCACTATGTATAAAGGATCACTGGGGCAGACATGCACTGCCCAGTAAAACTGAGACATACATATTTAGCATAGTCTTGAATCCCTTTTAATGCTCGTATGAACGTTTATGATCCACTGATAGAAACAGTACAAACTGTTGTAGATTGGCACTCCATTGAACAAACTGTGCTTGCATAGTACTGACTTGAATAGGTATAATCTGGTGTTTTACAGAAAACATAGTACTATGGCAAGAAGAAGATAATGGTTAGTTGTCTGTCTGGAGTAAAGATCTGCAATATCACACACACACTCAAGTCACTGCACTACAGGTACCAATGCGATTCCATCATACTCAATGTGGGTGCAAATGAAGTACCTTAATGGACTATATGAAAAGCGACACTATGGATCTCTCTGAATATGGGTTACAAATAGGTGCATGTCTTGCATTGAGCAGCATTCTACCTTCACCAAGGATGATGCCACAGTATGAACAGCAAATGATTTTAATGACTGGCTTAGTGTTTGGTGTCACTCCAGGAGAATCCCATATCTATCAGCATGGGAGGATGTGGTTAACAGACCATGTTGCTTTGCCAAGGATAGTCTGCACCTGTCCCCTTTGGGCTTTCAGGTATTGGATTAAACTATATCCACCCCATAGTGCTTTCTTTAGGCAATGTCAAAATAACAAAACTACCAAACTAGTAAAAAAAAAAAAAAAAAAAAAAAAAAACTCAAAGCATCCTTAAGGTCTTCCTGCTCAATGCTTGGAGCCTAAAAAAGAAACTTCACTTCCTACAAGCTCTCCTCACTCTGAAGAATGTAGACATCTGTGCTATCACCAAAACTTGGCTTAAAGCCACAGAAAGTACTCTGTCAGTGGAAGGCTATATACCATCCGATCAAATACCTTATTCATTGGAGACTTTAACTGCCTACCCCTCTATAGACTGGGAAACAAATACTGCCTCTAACTCACAGACGTAACATTTCCTGGACTATATCAACACAAACACCCTGGACCAGACAGTGTGAACTCCAACCAGAGACTTCAAATATATTGGACCTAGTACTCACCAACATGGGAGGGTGTTGTACCCCCCCCATGTCACTTCCTCATTGGTGAGGTTAGACCACACAGTTGTCTCCCTCTAAAGACTCCTTTCCTCGGGTCTTAGTTGAAAAAGGGCTCTCTGGGCCCAGTCTGACTAACCCTGTTAACAAATGTAAAAATAAATAAATAAAAATCAACTTGGAAAATCCAGCTAAACCCATAATTGTTAGGTCTATCCTAAAGCAAACCACATCCTATTAAATGACAGTTTGCCAAAATTCATGGCTTCCCCCAAACCCCAAGGACACAGCTACCTACGCATAACTATTAACAGAAACAAACATGTAAAAGGCTGCACTGAGACTGCCATACCCACAAGAAATAAGCCTAGGTCTAACATCAAAAACAAACCCCAGTGGTGGAATCCTTACTTTAACAGGGTGTATACAAAAAAAAAAAAGTCATGACCAAAATCAGAAAGACCAACTGTCAAAGAGACAAGAGCTTTCTGATTCAACTAAACAAGAAACTAAAAGGTCTAGTAAAGTCTAACAAGGTCAATTACAAGGTCAGGATAGCCTCCCAGGCTAAGGACAATCACAAGGCCTTCTTCAGCTATGTCAGGAACCTTAAAGGTAACAGTCAGCAGTGTGCAGAACTGATGGTAAATGGCACAACCTTCACTGCCCAGGGTGACATAGCAAATCTACTGGCTGATAAATCTAGTTCTAACTTCATCACCGCACTCCCTCTCACTATCCCCGAGAAATCCCTTCTAGCATACCCCCCTCCCCCAGTTGTCATCAGGGAACATGGTCCCTGTGGCTCTTACTATGGCCAAAACACTGCTTCAGTGGGCCCCAACAATATCCTTGATTGCCTCCAAAATAGCCTAAAATAAGACCTAGCAGGACCACCTGAGGCACTGTTCAGTTACAGCCTCAAAACAGGTTATATGCCAGGTGAATGAAGGGCTGCAATGGTTATCCCTCATAATAAGGGTGGATCGTCAACTGACCGTGGGAACTACAGACCCATCAGTCTGACAAGTCTGATATGCAAAGCCATGGAATGAATTAACATGGAAATGATTAACAAAGACATTGGAAACCTACAGACTCTGGACCCATCCCAGTATGGCTTAAGGAAAGGTCTTGCCTATTTAATCTGGTAGACTTCTTTGAATGAGTCACCAAGGCTATGGAGGAGGGGAAAATGGTGCATACTGCCTACCTTGACCTGGCAAAGGCATTCAGTACAATATCCCATTCAGGTATTGTTGACAAATCCTCATAACTAAGCATAAATCCATAAATCTCTACATAAATCACTGAGTTTCTGGCTGGCTAACAGATAGGA
Source organism: Protopterus annectens (assembly GCF_019279795.1). Taxonomy (NCBI): domain Eukaryota; kingdom Metazoa; phylum Chordata; order Ceratodontiformes; family Protopteridae; genus Protopterus; species Protopterus annectens. The sequence goes on from NC_056748.1 coordinate 439,817,618, forward strand.
CACAAGACGTCAGGAACGGTGAAAACACCTCCAATAGGGGACCAGTCACCAGTAGAGTACTCCAGGGCTCTGTGTTGGGCCTGCTCCTGTTTGGCATCTATTTCTTGCAAGTAGAGGCTAATGCCAAAGTCTTCTTGCTCACCAAGTTCACAGATGATGGTAAATTGGGAACTATCACAGATACCCCCCATGATAGCAACATCCTGCAAGAGGGTTTAACACAAACAAATGACTGGTGCCAAAGCCACAGATTAAAACTCAGCATGAAGAAATGCATTATAGTGCCCTTTGGGAAATTGCCCACCCAAGCTAATTACTCCATTGATAAAACACCCCCAAGAGTTGACCTAATAGTGAGGAATCTGGGAACATATGTAAATAGTAATCTGGCCTTCGACCAACATGTTGCCAAGACAGTAAAAAAATAATTTTATGTTGTACAACTAATAAGCAAGGGTATGGCATCCAGGTTTGTGGAAGTTCTAGTATCAGTCTACTTAGCCCTTATCAGACCCATCATTGAGTACAATACCCCCTTTGGCGTGTACCTAACAGGCACTTGCCACAGTTGGAACGCCCTCAAAGATTCCTCACCAGAGGAATACAGGGTGGTGGATCTCTCACACATCCATAAGACAAACAGCACCAGAAACACTAGATCCAAGGATCTGAACCTTGCCTGAGCATAAGTAGAACATGTTGGAGAGACTGACGTGTCTTAAAGGAACTCTGCTATGGAATGAGCTCTTTATCTACATGAAGCAGAGTTCATCCTTGACCCTTTTCAAAAGAAACTTTGTTCATTGGATGAGAAATTACAAATTCACCCCTGTTCTGGTCCCATGTCTCTGATGGACAGAGTTCAACAGTATGTAAATTAATCCTCTACAAATTCAACCCTGTTCTGGTCCCATGTCTCTGATGGACAGAGGTCGACAGTAAGTAAATTAATCCTCTACTAACATATTCTCTCCACATAACCCTTTGCTACCTCTTTACTAACATACCCCACCATATAGGTATCCAAGGAACTCATGGACAAAACTTGGTTGGATTGCATGACTAGGCTTGTAAAGACCCTGGTGGTCATTAGCCTAGTATAAACTTATGAACTTATGAACCTGTGAAGAATTACTGATTCCCTAAATAAGTAAATGGGTGCAGCATGGCCTGTATCTGTGAGCACTTATGCTCCTCTACATGGAAGTTATGCAGAGTGGGGTTGTATAAATCACCATACTATTCATCTTCTGAATTTATTGAGGTCATCCATGATGTACAAAGGCCTAATCTATATGTATCATAAGCACAGACATCTGCATTTGCATGTGGCTTCAAAATCCTGTCACTGGTCAGTTGTGAGTTATTGTATAGCAAAGTAGCAGTGTTCTGTGACTGTGAATCTCATTCCCTTTGTTTATAACGGCCTTGCTTAGTAAGCAATTATTTATGAAGCACCACTGGAATGCATACTGAGTGTTGGTGGTGGTGTGTATGTGTGTGTGTGTGTGTGTGTGTGTGTGTGTGTGTGTGTGTGTGTGTGTGTGTGTGTGTGTGTGTGTGTGTGTGTGTGTGTGTGTGTGTGTGTGTGTGTGTGTGTGTGTGTGAGAGAGAGAGAGACAGAGAGTGTCAGGTAGACAGAACAGAAGTATGGAATTTGTATTTATGTATTACACTAGCATGGATTTCTTGTAATGTTTTGTATGGCAGAGTATATGTATATATGCAATAGTGCAATGTCAGGATACTGAGTGTCTGGGATTCCTGCTATGCGTTACGAACAAGAAATATGATTCTGAAACATTTTATGATAATAAAACCCATTACCTATTTTTAAAAATAGTGGAATTTCAGGGGGACTCAGCGGATGTGCTGACTCTGGCCGCTATTGACTGGTGCCACAGCCCCACCTGTATAGCAGCTCTGGTACTGCAAGGAGAGAGGGTGCAGAAATCTCACTCCTAGACTGGGCAAGACAGCAAAATTGTTCCTTTATCAGCATGTGGCATCTCCACTGCCTGAGTAACTAGTCATAATTTGATTGTACTCTTTCTCATCTCTGTCATAGACTCTAACATTATCACTAAAGTTCTTGGCATTTTTGATTCCCTCTATGAATTGCATTTTGAAAGGGCCCAGAAGAATTTAACCTTGCTGACAGTCATATGTTTCTTAAGATGCACGTATGATTTGAGAATGTTGTGATATTAATACTACTAAGTTGAAGTTCAAGCTCCTGAGAGCCTGACCCAAGATTTAATCTACCAAACACTGTTGCTCCATTAATTCTGCTTATTGTATAATCCATTACTGGTGTCAGGGACTTTTCCATGCTAGATCTGTCTTGACAGATGTCACATCTATTGAAAATACTGCCTTCACCTGTAGTTTTAGACTTAGGTATTGCCACTATAGGTGAAACCAGTGGTGTGGAGGTTGATATCTCTTCTTCTATTTGAAACTTTTTAAGTTGATCTAAGTCATTTTATTGTACTTTCTTTAATGGCAGACAATTCAGTTTATGAAGTTATGCTGCAGAGGTTACCTTGATGTCTTTGGACAGTTGTGCTGGCAATTTGAAAGCTTTTCAATATTATTAAACAAAAAAAAAATTGTACAGTGAGCAAATGACTTAGTCATTGTCCATTATACTATTCAGCATTTGTACCACATCTAGTGATTTTGTGACCAAATAGCTTAGAAAGTTTGTTCCATTCTTCTGCAAGCAATGTCTTTCGGCTTCTCCAGTTAGGGGTCACCACAGCGGATCATCAGTCCACAGATAGATTATCAGTGAAGTTTTTACTGTGTCGAGCTGCTAGCTTGGTGCCCACCCTTCTCAGAAGGCACACACACACACACACACACGCACACCCGCGCGCGCGCGCACACACACACACACACACACACACACACACACACACCTACTGCATGTCTTTAAAACTCACTTGACTGAAGGGAGGACATGCAGACTCCACATAGAAGATGTCCTAGCTGAGAATCAAACTGGAGAACATCTTGGTGAAAGGTGATAATTCTAACCACAACACCAAACTGAAAATGGCTGTCTGAAACACTCTCACCTCTGCAATGAAACAAACTTTTAACTGTGTAGGACATGCATTCATGTATTTATTTTGGCATTTCTGGCTTTGGCTTTAATCTATTGTAATTTGGAAGCACAGTGGTCAAGCAGTTAGTGCTATTGCCTCACAACAAGAGGTCTGGTTCGATTCTTGACTGGGGTGCCTTCTGTGTGTAGTCTGTATGTCCTCCCTGCATTCATGTCTGTATTCTCTGGGTGCACTGATTTTCTCCCACATTCCAAAGACATGCATCTGGAGTGTCCCCCCAGGTCTCTGCTGAAAATGGGCTTTGTCCCAGTCAGACTTTCCTGGTAAACAAATGTTAAATAAATAATCTTTGTAAATTAAAGTTGCAATGTTTGTTAGCATTCCTATCTCTTGTCTCAGTATTGTCACTGTGATTTATCTTCCTTATCTAAGGAATACACTCTAGTGTAGTTTTCATTCCTGCTAAGTTTACTATCAGCTTTGTCATCATTCTCGTTTGACCTAGTCTTGACATCTTTCTTGTTTGCTCCAGTCTCTTTTTTTGCTTCTCTGGTCTGTTTCCATTTGACATTTTGCATTTTTGAGTCTACCACTGTATCATGTACAAAATTATTTGTTTTTATACTTTTTATAAGGGTGAGTACTGTTCATTTTGTGAATACTCTCCACTGCAGTATCCCTCGTGATTTTTGACTTCATTTTTTTTATTTAGGCATGGCTGCTTTCTGCCTACTTCTCATAGTTCTTATTATCTTCATTACCTAGAAAATGACTTTGCATTTGTTTTATTAACCTCTGTGTGATTACATCTCCCAATCTTCCATGTCTACATTTGAAATATCAAGGGAACTGGATTGAGAAAGCAGCTTTTCTAGGATCCGTTCTGACTCAATTAATGGTCTTATTTTTACCCTGACACTACTACATATCTGTATTATTTGTGTCTTGAATTGTCTAAAAAGGAGGCACATTGGTGCAGTGGCTAGTGTAGTTGCCTCAACATACTAAATTATCCAGTTCTGCGCCTTGTTGGAGTAGCTTAATTGTGGAGTTTGCATCTCTACTCCGTAGCATGTGGCTTTATTTCTACATGCAAAAACATGTTAATATATAAAATAACCATCTAAATTGCTTGTAGATGTGTGTACAGAGTATGAGTGTGCACGAGCACATGTTTTGATTGACCGTCATCTCATTCAGGGTTGCTTCTCTGCCTTACACCTATTGACAGCTGGGACAAGATTGGCTTCACCATGACCGTATCAGAAAAATGAATGAATGAATGAATGAATGAATGAATGAATGAATGAATGAATGAATGAATGAATGAAAGAATGAATGAATGAAGTGTTTCTTTGTTAATGTTAAGGAACTTACAATTTCTAGCTTGTGCCCTCAGATATCCATGTGAACTCATCTTTTTTCTTCTTGAACTTCTAAACTCTATATTTTTTCTTAGACTCATTCTTGTTCTATAGCTGGTTTAATACATCCTAGAATTTGTCTTCTGCTCCTGATGTCACTTCATATATCTTATACACCTGCTATACTGTTATGTATACTATAGTGGATTATGACTGGGTCTCCAATCATAGCATGTATATGATGTATTTGAGACATAGATGCCAAGAAATTTACCACAAGAGAGATGTGATGTGTTGTGTTGGCTTTGAAAGCCCATAAAGCAGTGGGGAAGTTGTTGATGTCCTTATGTATTCCCTGTCTAAGGGAAGCAGTTTGTTTTAAAATAGTGGTTGTAATGTAGCAGACATCAGGCAGAAATAGGAACTGAAACAAAGCTATTTCCTGTTCAGCTACTGCTGTTTTCTGGCCGGTGCTTTCAGCCTTTAGTACCGTAAAACTCCACTGCCAATCATGAGTGGACAGGTGATCCGCTGTGGCGACCTCTAACTGGGAAAAGCCGAAAGAAGAAGAAGAAGCTTTCAGCCTTTAGTGCCAAACACAATCTTAACAGCATGTAGGGAGTGCTTAATGAGTTTTAAGCATCCTTCAAAGCATTGCTAAGGACAGGTCTTCTGCTAGAGTAGTGCTGTATGGGGATGTTATTTAACTGTTATTGGGGCGTGAAATCACAGCACTCCATGCACTGCAATAAAGTAATTAATTCAACATCTTTTCCAAAACTTTTGTTCTTAAATCTGAGTGTTCACATTTTCCTTTGTGAGATTATATTTTTGTTTGACGCCATCTTCTTCATATAATGGTAGACTATTAATCTCTACAGATGTTGAGTGCTTAAACTGTAAACATTTCCTGCTTTCTGCTACTGTATTATATGAATTTTGTCTTGTGGTCTCTCCCATTAGTAACCTTATTTTTATTAGAAAATATATAAGGCCACTTCTGTTTGCATTTCTGTCTTTACAGTCTTCTGTTCCAGTCCTTCTCTGTTAACATGAAAATATGCAATCATGTAAAATGATAAAACAAATATACTCCATCAGTGTATACTTCTTTTTAACAAAAAAAGGTAATTTACTTTATTTAAAGTTTTCATATTGTCATGCCATTAATAAATTATTGCAGTTGTTCAATAATTCAGTGATTGACAGACAACCTGTGTGAGAATAGACCTGCAACATTTGGGCAACACTATAGAAGAAGGATGCATCCTTGTTAAATAATAAAACAAAAAATCTCCATCAGCGTATATTTCTTTTTAATGAAAAAAAATTACCTTGTCACTAGTTTCCATAATGTCATGTCTTTAAGTGGGATAAATTGCTGTTGTTCAGTAATTCATTGATCTACAGATGATCTGTGTGAGAGAAGACATGCAACATTTGGGCAACACTATAGAAGAAGGGTGCATCCATGCTAAATATTAAAACAAAAATTCTCCATCAGTGTATATCCCTTTTTAATAAAAAAATGATGATTTACTTTGTCGCAAGTTCCAGTATTGTCATGTCTTTAAAGTGGGATAAATTGCTGTTGTTCAGTATTTCAGTGAGAGACAGATGAATTGTGTAAGAGAAGAGGTACAGCATTTGGGCAACACAGCTGAAGAGGATTGGAATGTGGTTCTGAACTGAAAAAAGTTTTGACAGTTCATGCAACAATCCAACCCCAAACAATAAGGGAAAGAAAGGTGTGAGAATGATGATTATTTTTACCACATTCAGTTTATCAGTAAATATCCAAAGAGAGAGATAGAGACTTTTTTATCCATATTTTTTGCCTTTCCGCAGTGGACTATTAGCTTGCCCCCAGCATCCATCAGGTCTACTGGATCCACCTTTAGCCTCCTGTGAGCTGATCCTAATCCATGCCTGAGATGAGTGAGGAGACTGAGGTTCATGGGGTAGCACCATACTGCTGTAACTGTTTCTAATGGTGCTAACTCTGAGAGAGATGTGTAATTGACTGGTGTTTCATCCCACCTCTGCAGCACCTCTGCTACTGCCCCATCTCCCAGTGACAGTGCCCTCCATTTGTCCCCAGCCTCTGCTGGACATCAAATGAGAGGAGCAAGCCTGAGGTTAGGCATGTCTATCTTCTGCTAGTTCCACAGATGCCTGAACTGTTAATTAAGCCTACTTCCCCTGGAACATTGGCAGGGCTTTATCCCTATAAGGCATAGTGCTGACACCACAGAGACAGGCAGTAAGTTTAATGGGTGTCTGTGTACATGATCTGGGAACATGACACAAGGTGAGTTACATATTGTGTAGGTACATAAAAGAGAAAGAAAAAAAAAAACAGGTCAGAACAAATTTAACATAAAAGAGTTAATTTTAATGGCTGAGCAAACTTCCTGTGCACAACACCATGTCTGCTCCATGAGTCATTTGCAAATCAACTGACTAACAAATATTTTCTGAAACCTGTTGTTTTAAACTTATAGTTTAGATGGTAATAAAGCATGACAGAGCCACTAAGAAACAGACATATAATGTGTTTCATGTATAATTTATTAGCCTTCGCATTCTGGATTTTTTTCTATTGGTCATTGGACATCTAGACCTCATGTTTTGGATCAGTTATGAAACCACAGTGCTTTCCCTAAAGAGAGAATAGACTGTCCACCTCTAGTAAGTCATCTGTTATTCTGCTACATAATATGAGTGACTGACCACTGAGTACAACATGTTTTGTTTATTTTACAAAAGAGATTGACATCCCTTGTGCAAATGTCTAATTGGTCTGACAGAAGAGAGTCTGTTGAAACTTTATACACTAGGCAGAGATCATCTCTAGGTAGCCTGTATGACACTGAGAAGAGAGGCAAGGATTTGATATGGTCTGCCTGGTTTTTACTATTTGGGACCTTGTTCTTTTAGTGAGAAAGCAGTGTGGTCATTCTAGTTGTGACAAGTGTTTGGATAGGTACATACCTAAATGGGCATTATATTCGATGTCTGGCCCTATGAGTACTAAGTACAGTGGAGCGATTACTTTTCTGGATCTCAGTGCAATACCTTTAGATATAAGCTGTGCAATGAAAAGGGATTTCATACAACAGTAGATGCAGTATGTGGTGATCAAGGGAAAGTTTATTCCTGTTCTATTCTTGTCTTTAATTCTCCTATTTTTCTGAGAATTTGACTGAATTACATTTCTGCAAGTAATTTGTAGACAGTCTTTGTTAATTATACATTTTATTAACAGTTTATGTTTTTCTTTTTGTTTTATGGTATTATAATGCTGTTTAGTTTCTTACCTGTAGCTTATCTTCTGAAAGCAGTGTCACTGCAGCTGCCTTAGTAAATAGTGTAACATTTGCTCCTTATGTAAAACCAGCAACATGTTTTTCTTCCAAAAAATTTTCCCTAACTGGTTCTGTTGTATATATAGTATTTCAGAAGTTTTTTTTTTTTTTTTTTTTTGGTGGAACATTGTTATTATGTTTGCTGTTAACATTGATAGATATTTGTCTTGCTATTTATAAAGCAAAGGTGATCATTTGTTTGTTTAAACCTTAACTATTATGCCAAACACACACATACTGGACTTATTATCACAATTAAGAAAGTTCACATCAAACTTGATTCACTCTACAGAAGCAAGCCAGTCCTCACTGACAATACCAGACTAGCCATATTCAGAACCTTCCTCCTCTCTATGATCCTATATGCTTTTCCCCTCTTTACCAACTTAAAAAAATCAGACTTAACCAAATTGGAAACTTGCTACAACAAAATACCCTATTTTGCAGCCAACCTTCCCCACCAAACCCACCATTGTATTGCTCTACATAAATTAAATTGGCTCGATGTACCTAACCTTCTTCATCTCTACCAACTGTCCACTCCTTACCTCATTTTCTCCCTCTTATCAGTGTTTATTACTACTCAAAATAAATATATATAAAGGAAATCTCATTTGTTCATAACTATTATTTAATATGTACACACTACTAATTTTATTTTTTCTCACAGTGATCTTCACTGAAATGCCTGTCTTTCTTTTTGAAGCTGTATCTATTAGAAAACTATATTAAATACTACTTTGTACAGACTAACTAGAAGATATGCATTCTGCAGCTTACTGTATGTATACTATTATACTATCTAATTATTGTATATTGCTTATATTTCTGTGGAGCTTTTCTCCCCAAGCCTCTGCTGAAAATGGGCTTCTGGCCCAGTTGGACATTCCCAGTAGACAAATGTAAATAAATAAATAAATAAATGTCGCCGCATACTCCTTTCCATAAGCATTCCTTGCTGGTATTTGCAGTTCTGTTTGTATTGTATGTAAATACTGTGCAGTTTTTGGTGGGTTTTCAGATTCAATTAGTGCAGTGCATTAAGCAAAATAGCATGGCGAGTGCCAACTTATTGGGGGGAGGGGCTTCAAATATACATGCAATCCAATTGTGCTAGCAGGGAAATAGAGCAGTGTGCATCACATACAAATGACCACAGAATGACATACAAGTGAGAGACATTGCATATAGAAATGACAAACTCAAACATAGTGCAGTTCAGAAAATGTGTAAAATTATCATGTTGGGCAATAGTAATCAGCTTCTCTAAACACTATTTTTGAGTGTACTTGTATATTGTATATTGGTCATGAAAAAATGCTAAAAGCAGCATCTGTTGTAGTTGGTCAGCATATATTAGTGACTGTCTTGGGAGACAATAACTGTGATGCTGTGCATTCCTGTACTCCTCATCAGAGAAGAGTTCACCAGTGGCTGATATACCATTGTCTTGATGACCTTGACTTTGTCAATCTCTGCCATGTGGATGGAGACATAGTATGGGAGCTAGCAAATATGGGCTGTTCTGTCATGGAATAAGGGGTAATGCATGGAATGCGTATCCCAGTAGACACAAACGTTTGTGTAGCATTAGCATTCCTTGCTGTAGGAACTTTTCAGTGTCTGGCAGGAAACATGTTAGACGTTTTGTAGATGTCAGCCTTGGGTATCCAACACCAGTTCCTTGATGTGATGCTGCAGCATGTAGAGGAGTATAACTGGGTTACACAGGTAGCAGAGGAAAGAACCACCACAATGTGGACTTTTTATGACATCACCCATTTTCTTGAAGTCCTGGAAGCCATTGATGGCACCCACATTGCCACTGAGGTCACATCTGCTCCATATGATGTTTTGTATGTCAACCGGAAGGTCTTCCACTCCATCAATTGCCAGGTTTTAAACAGTACGCAACAAATTTTATGGCTTCCTGCTTTTTAATTTCTCCAAGACTTTTGGGTTTCTAATATCATGAAAGGAATGTGTCCTATTCTTAACTCAAAATATGATTAAAGTTCATGAAATTACCATTGTTTCAGTCATTGATGTTAGCTACAAGTGCCCTTTGCAGCACATGCAATGTGCCCAGAGATGACTCCTTCTGCAATTTATATGGAATTACATGTATTGGTAACATATCTAAATATGACTCTAAATTCTTAATTCTTTTTTATGAGACTCATTGCTCCTGCTACTATTGGAACTGTCTGGGTATCCTTCGCTCACATTGCTCTAATTTCTGCCTGCAAATCCTGGTGTTTTATGAGTTTGTGTCTCTGTGTACGTAACACACTGTAATCACTGGGTGCAACAGTTTCAATGATCAATGCTGCTTTTGCCTTCTTTTCCTGAACTAGTATATCTGGCTTTTTTGCATCTATTTTTAAACTGTTGATAATAGGTATTCCCATGTGATATAAACTTCATCATGTTCTATAATGCTTTGTGGCTCATGTTTCCAATGCTTCTCAGTTTCTTCAGTATTATAATGTTTGCACAGTCCCAAGTGCAACAGTCTTGCCACATTATTATGCCTTTCAGTATACAGACATTCTACCATTAGTGTATCACACCCAGCAACAAGATGTGCAACTGTTTCCAATTGTGTTTTACAAAACCTACATTTGTCGGTTTCTCTGACATGTTCACTGTACTTTGTAACCAACATATACATAGTCCATTATCTTGGGCTACCACTATTAACCTTTCATTTTTTGGTTTAAATTCACCTCTTCTTAAACACTCCTGTGTTAAATTCTGATTGACATGAGGTTGTTCCAGGAATTTTCTGTACTTACAACTATATTTAACCATTTTCCACATTTCTTGCCTTCTCATCTGATCCTTCACCTTATATCATTTCTTTTGTTTTTTGTCACATTCATTTGCTGTCCGATTTTTACCTACTTCTGGTTTGATTTCCATTCCCGCTTGACACCAATATGCTTCTGATAAATTAAGCAGGGAAGTCATCATAGATTTGTTCTCCTCATGTTTTAAAACTTTTTCTATACTTGGATGTTGTGTGGTCAGCAAATATGTATGCAGTCCTGCAATTGCAGATCTATGTACGTAATCAATTTCGAGGAGGCCCACACCTCCTTCAGAAAGGGGAATATATAATTTTGGTATATACTGATTTTTCTAAGTCATTTAAGAAGCATAAAGCATTTTTCTTGTTTTCCTGTCTGCCTGAACTAGTACCTTTTGGTACCAGTCAGTTACCTGAAAACTGTAAGTTAGAACAGGAAGAGCAAATTGGTTTACAGCTTGGACTTTGTTCCTAGATGTCACAGATATTTTCAGTACTAATTTTGGTCTTCTAAAATATTCCTTACTAAGTTTTATTTTCATTTGTTTGTGTTTTATTGCCGATCTTTTGTCATTTCCTAAATATTTATACACTCCCTCTTGCTCAAGTTCTTTTATATCACATTCCTGTCCCAGATTGATATTTTCTTAGTACTGCAGCTTTCCTGCTTTAAAGGTTGCTTTTGCACATTCAAGATGAAATGACATTCTTATATTCTTTGAGAACATTTTAACCACTTGCAGTTGTGCTTCAGTTCTTTATTTGATGAACTGTACAGTTTCAAATCATCCACAAAAAGAAGATGAGAAGTCTTTGCACTTTATTGTTTTCTGGGAGTCAAATTGTAGCCATGACCTAATCTATTAAGTAGCTAGCTTAATGGGTTAAGGACAAAACAAAAGAGCAGCAGTGACAAAGAGTCACCTTGGAATATCCCCCTTTGGATTTCTATCCTTGGGATTATAATTTGTCCATTATCATGGCTTAGCTGCAAAGTGGTTTGCTATGTTTTCATGGTCACTATAATATAATTCAGTGTAGAGTGTATCTTATACATTTGTAAGCACTTTTTTATCCATGAATATTGGATGCTGTCAAATGCTTTTTTGTAGTCTATCCATGCCATACTTAGATTCTTCCCCTTTTTCTAATTCTCCATTATGACTTTATTTAACAACAAATGATCATTTGCTCCATATGACTTCCTTTTGTTATGCTTTTGTTCTATTGGCATGATTGAGTTTTCTTCTAAATGACTATAAACTTGGTCAGCATCAATTTCAGTGTATAGTTTATACATTATTGGAAGGCAAGTTATTGGTCTATTGTTTTTAGGATATGTTACAGGTTTACTCTTAAGGAAGAGTATTATTTTTCCTGTTGTTAACCAGGTTGTTGTTTGTTTGGGGTACGCATATAAATAGTTCTTACTCGTGGCAAAATCTTCATGTAAATATGTTACTCCCTGGGATTCATTAAACTCCATGCAGGAATAGAGGCATTCCTGCATGGAGCGGATCATGCCAGTGCAGCACAGCAACAAGCCTTGCATATTCATGAAGGCGATCTGCTGTATAACCTGCATGGGCACGATCCGTGAAAGACTTTAGTGGGCGTGTCTGAGCATTGCTAGCACAGTAAACACACCCTTTGCACTCAGGAAGTGCCGTACGGCACTTTGAAAAGAAAAACAGTGTCCGCAGACACTGTCAGCATACCCCCAACTGAACAGATAGCTGCAGAATGTCCAGATTTTTGTCCTGGCAAAGAGCTTGAGGCTTGAAGTCATTAAATAATGACAGACATACAAGTGTAAGACCCCACATCCTCCAAGTAAGTCATGCTAATGCAAAACCTATCAGTCATCAACTTCCCAAGTTTGTAAGAGCAATATTTAAAATCTTTCCTCTTTGCCGTCCCATCATGTTAGGCTTCGTCCACATTGTATGCTGTCAGAGGTAGAGAGGTATGACTGTTAGCTATGTGCACATCACTAAACTAATCAAAATTAAACAAATAATTAATTTTTTTTCCATGCCCACTAAAGTTTAAGTGTAGCTCAGTGGGTGTGCCCGTCACACATCTGTGTATAGCATAGCTTAAACATCCGAAGGAGCTTAATAGAAATATACAGCAAAAATAGTCAAAGTAAGATATATTACTGGTTAGAGCTTAAACAAAAGTTATTCATGGTTCAAGCCCCAATGCAATCCATTCATTTTTATATGTGAAAAAGCACTAAAAGTATATTTTTTCATAAATAGGTAGTGAATAATATATATTTGTTAACCAGGGTAATGTAGCAGGTACAAATGTGAGGTGTCAATGTAGTACGGATGTGAAACCCCCATATAAACACAAGTGTCCCATACAGTATAGCCACAAAAGAATATAATGTAAAGAAAGCACATAGGGGGATGTTATGGAAGGGAAACATACATATCATAAGATTCATTAAGAAGGAATCAACCCTATAATCCTGATAGTCCATAAAATGAAAGATGAACAATTCTAAATTGTGCTCAGCTATGCTTAGCTGGAGTAAGCATTGCTTACATTTGTATGCTTAACAACAATTAGTGTAGCTAAGCAGATTTGTGCACTGGTAAGCAGTGTTTAGCATCTACCGTTTTAAGCAATGCTTATCTGTGCTAAGCAGGTTTGCCCATCACTTAGCTTAGCTCAGCATATTCAAACACAGCCAATTAGGGCAAAGGGTGGGAATCCAGCCCTATTTAAACCCTGCAGGCAGGAATACAACCATAACCAGTTGTAGCTGATCACTGTAGGCACTATGGCTGGTGTTGGTGAAGGTGTGCCATTTTGGGCACAGCTGTGGGGCATTCAGGAGTCCAGGGTCATGGTTGGACTCCTTGTAAAACACCATGAAGGGAGACTGCTGCAGGACCAGTACCAGGGCTCCCAATACAAAGTGGAGGCCGGGGACCGTCTTGCACAATACCTCACCAATGCTACTGGTATCCCTTGGACTGGTAAGCAGGTCCGGCACCATTATGCTGACCTGAAGCGTACAAAGAGGGACCTCTTGGACCAGTTGATCCAAGACGCTCAGGCTCAGAATGTCCCAGCAGTGTGTAAGTATCAGTATCAATTATTGTGTAACAAAGTCCAGCCTAAGTATGAGATGGATAGGTATGCATAAATATTTCTCTATCTCCTGTATAACTGCAAATGAGAGGGCTGTGAATGTGGATGCCCATGCCAGCAGGTTGGTAAGGCTGCATTGTGAGGCTGGTGAGTACAAATATAGCTTGCAGTAGTCAGGGAAAATAAATAGAAAGGCTGCCAGTAGTTAAAAATGTGTATTGTTGGTACTGAATAAATGAGACATTAGCAGAGTAATACTGATGTAAAGGATATATATCAATAAAAGTGTCAGTACCTGTCAATAAAAATCAAACCCCCAAACTGCTGTGTTTACTTTTCTATGTGGTAGTATGAATCTGAATGTGTACCGGTTCTGCACAGAAACTGGCTTTGACAGCATTAATTAATTGAGGCTCATCTGACAAAGCTTGTGGAGTTGTAAAACAGATTAACTATAAGAAATGTTCCATGCACCAAGATCTGTCCCTGAATAATAATGTTGTGTTATCAATTGTTTTCCATACTGTAATATGTGAAGGTATGAATACACAGTATAAGAACTATCTGCCATGCATGAATGTCAGAATTACAAAGCAGATTGTCCAAACAAGGGAGTACTATACAGAAAACAATAAAAAAAGAAACAACACAGGACTGGTACTAAGCTGTATTATTTATTTATTTGACATTTGTTAACCGGGTTAGTCTGACTGGGCAAGATGCCCTTTTTCAGCAGAGACCCGAGGAGAAAAGCTCCAGTTACATAATAATCAATACATTGATTAATACAAAAAAATTAAAGTAACCAATTGGTCTTTATACAAAGGAAGTAAGAAATACATTAAAAAATGGAAAACAACATATACGTAAATCATAGGAACATGTTACACTAAAAAAGAAAGTCACTGATTTAAAACTATTTGTAACATTCAGCGTGACAGTAACTGCAATGTAAAACCTTAAGAGGTGATAGCGACTTGGGGTAGAAGAAGAGGAGGAGATTGAGAGGAGGGAAGTTGGATGTGAAGAAAAACTGATCAGTAAATTGAGTTAAAATACATAGCTGAGGTAGAAAAAAAGAAGAAGACCTGTATGCATAATCTCACCCATGAATATGTGTAGAAACAGTCAGGTATTGTTAACAGAAATTTCTTCCATAGGTCTGCCAGATAAGAAAAGGTATCAATGAGCTGTAAGAAGGCTGTAATTATACACTGTATACAACATCCACTGTCCAACCCCAAGGCTGCAAATGACAGCAAGATAAGTACATACACCAAGTATTCACCTTCAAGAAATGTCCCTCAAGTGTCACCCTGTCACAGCTAGTGGTCACTGCTGCCAACACCCAGGGTGACTGATAGAAATCAAGGTGGCGTATGGCAGTAGTGCGCACACACACACACACACACACACACACACACACACACACACACACACACACACACACACACACACACACACACACACACACACACACACACACACACACACACACACACACACACACACACACACACACACACACACACACACTATGAGTGCACTTATCTAACCTTGACTATGTGAATATGGGTAGAATAGAAACAGTCAGGTAGCATTAACAGTAATTTCCTCCACAGATCTGCCAGGTAAGAAAAGGTATAAATGAGCTGTACGAAGGCTGTAATTATACACTGTGTACAATGCCCACTGTACAAAACCAAGGCTGCAAATGACAGCAAGATAAATAGATATACCAAGTAGTCTCCTCCAAGAAATGTCCCTCAAGTGTCACGGTATCACAGCTAGTGGTCACTGCTGCCAACACCCAGGGTGACAGATAGAAATCAAGGTGGCGTATGGCAGTAGTACGCACACACACACACACACACACACACACACACACACACACACACACACACACACACACACACTCGCACACACACACACACACACACACACACACACACACACACACACTCACACACACACACACACACACACACACAGAGTATGAGTGCACTTATGTAACCTTGACTACGTGAATATGGGTAGAAACAGTCAGGTAGTGTTTATAGAAATCACCTCCACAGCTCTGCCAGGTAAGAAAAGGTATAAATGAGCTGTAAGAAGGCTGTAATTATACACTGTGTACAACAGCTACTGTCTAACCCCAAGGCTGCAAATGACAGCAAGATAAATACATATACCAAGTAGTCTCCTCCAAGAAATGTCCCTCAAGTGTCACGGTATCACAGCTAGTGGTCACTGCTGCCAACACCCAGGGTGACAGATAGAAATCAAGGTGGAGTTTGGCACTAGCACACATACTCTTACAGTATGAGTGCACTTATGTAACCTTGACTACGTGAATATGGGTAGAAACAGTCAGGTAGTGTTTATAGAAATCACCTCCACAGGTCTGCCAGGTAAGAAAAGGTATAAATGAGCTGTAAGAAGGCTGTAATTATACACTGTGTACAACAGCTACTGTCTAACCCCAAGGCTGCAAATGACAGCAAGATAAATACATATACCAAGTAGTCTCCTCCAAGAAATGTCCCTCAAGTGTCACGGTATCACAGCTAGTGGTCACTGCTGCCAACACCCAGGGTGACAGATAGAAATCAAGGTGGAGAATGGCAGTAGCACACACACACACACACACACACACACACACACACACACACACACACACACACACACACACACACACACACACACACACAGAGTATGAGTGCACATATGTAACCCTGACTATGTGAATATGGGTAGAAACAGTCAGGTAGTGTTTATAGAAATCACCTCCACAGGTCTGCCAGGTAAGAAAAGGTATAAATGAGCTGTAAGAAGGCTGCAATTATACACTGTGTACAAACATACCACTGCAATCCCAAGGCCATAGGTCAATGTAAAGTGAGGTAATACCTAGAGAGTAATGATTAGAGTAATGATCATTAAAGTTGTGAGCAGCTGAAGACTATATAGTTGTTAATTAACATCTCTCTCTCTCCCACTCTATCTTCACCAATAATCTAAACACATTAATCAATGGGTGTGTTTTTCACAAAACCTACTATTGGGACGTGTGTCCTATTGTTCTACAAATATTTAAACGTTTGATTATTAATGCTCCCTGTTCAAATAATATCATTTGTGGCCTGTTGCTATCAATGTAACCTGCATGCCATTATAATGTTCACTGTGGTTCCATATATGCATGTGTTCTGTTTGCTATGTAACTGTTTCAAATCGATTGTTTTGGGTTAATGGGAACATCCATGCATGTTGTTATAACTAATCCTGGAATGTGTTGTTCATGACTAACCAACATATGTTGTAAAACCGCAACACCATAGTACATCTGGGAAGGCCGATCCCAGAGGATCCGCCTGTACTGCCTCAACTGGCCATGGTACTGGGCCCCAGCATGTCTGGGACCCAACCTGGGACCTTCTTGTCTGCTGGCCCTGCACCACCTTCAGGTGGAACCACCTCAGGGGATGGGGCATGTCCTCCCCCCAGGAGCGGGCACAGACAGGACACCGTCACCCATCATCAGGGCCAGGGATTGGTGCATAGCCAGCTTTGAAAGGAGTTTGAAGATCAGCTTCACCAGCTTGAGGGCTGTGTGGTGCACCTTGAGGGTCAGCCTGCCCCTCCTGCTCAGCCCCCAGCACAGCCACCTTTGGGGCCGTGAAGGTACAGTGGTGACTGTCCATGGGTGGGGATCTCAGTCCCACTGCATCAATTTGGGGGCTTTTGGGCATCCGATTCCTAACCACCCTCCTCGTCCAATGGGTTTATCCCCCACATGTCATATACCACTCCTGTCTGCTGTCTTGTTTGTCTTTTCTGTCTTCCTACCCAGCCTACCTCCCCAAATATACCTACTATCTTTCCACAACATCCCACTCTCACCATATAAAAAAGGGCAATCTGTTCCTACAAAACATGTAATCTGGACACATGTAATCTGGTCTAATTGGCTTAACAACACATTACTGTTGTCCTCACCCCTCTCTCAGAGGTTTAAGGGTCCAAATTCACCTCCAAATTCTATACAAATGCACAGCTGTTGCTGTATCAGAAATGGACAGCTATGGACCTTCCCTACACCCACCCTGCACATCCCTAGCTGTCTTTCATACTGTCTTTCCCCCTGCGTGCCCCTTTTTTCACCACTTGCCTATCACTCCTTTTTTCTTTTCTTTTAAAGAAATTAGCATGGGGTAAGTGGGATTAAGCTGCAATAAGCGGCACTAAGCGAGTTTGCACGATGCTAAGCAATGCCTACACAGATTAAGCTGTTTCCCATTTAACCATGTGTTGGCATCGCTTACCATCATGCAAATCCACGCAAACCCGCTTACAACTGCCTAAAACTGTCTTACTCACTCTGCCTCCATCATCCACTGCTCTGCCCAGCAACCAAATAATCAGCCCTGCCAAATCTTGAACCTGGGACCCTGTACACCATAGTCAGAGAAATGTACAACTACACCACCTGAGCTGTAATAAAGAATGTTGTTTTTTAAAATATATCATTCAGTACAGGTATAGAATAGTAGGGAACAAACACTGTGGAATCAGTCATGCTTTATATCAGTATAGATATATCTAAAAAAAAAAATATATATATATATATATATATATATATATATATATATATATATATATATATATATATATATATATATACATATGCGCCCATAACATGTAGTGGAGTCATACCCAGCATCATATCTTTATACCTCTTAGTGCAATAATTCTGGACAAAGGCTGTCAAAATGAGGAGACAATGGTCCAAGAACAAGGACATAATGTACGTACTGCAGTTATAAATATAGAATGTTGCTACAGTAACAGGGTTCATGTCAGCATACATGTCCAGAAGGATGTGAGTTCTGAAACTGAAATGTATGTCATCATTTACTGACAGAAATCCTCACATCATCACAGTGATTTACCACAGAAATGAAAATAATGATTCTGTGGAACAGAACATACATATGAGCAATAATCCTGGGCAGTCTGAAACAATCTGGTCAGTCGTGAGGTATGTTCAGAACTCGTTAGTGCAACAAATCTGTACCAAGCCTGACAGGGGGGGGGGTAAAGCCACGAAACTGGGAACATATCCCAAACACTGGAGTAGACAAGGTGACACAGTTGATGCAGTAACACCCTCCTCTCTGTTGTAACATATATTGACTGAAATAGGCCATGTCCAAAACCAAATTACTTCCCACTACTCACTGACATAAATCTTCACATCATTCCACTGATGTGTCACACATACACAGCACATATGGGGGCCAGGCAACAGTACATCTTATAGATATCGGGACATAACATCAAAGTAGGGAAACTACACTAAGCTGCTAGGCATGTCACCAAGTACAGTCTAAACTACAGGCAGACTGGTACAGCACAGACCCAGTTTTGCTAAGTGAAATACACATGTAATTGCAAATATATCAGGCACTACAGGGATGTAGCAGTACTGACCAACAGACACCAACATGAATGTGCATACCCAGAACCAATCTTACCACATTTAAAGTGACATACTGGTAATCCACAAGAACAGTAGAGTATATGGACTATGTGAACAAAATCATCAGCGTGTTTGCCACTCACACACTACCCCTATATTTACTGGCCCATTCACAGTGTAGTCTGATGCCTGACTGTGGTATGGGACATGTCTAAGTCTGCCCCTATAAACATATACAGCTGATAGAGTACCAGAAGCTGGAGCAGCATGCAACGTCAGACAGCAAAAGACCCTCAACACTTACATCTACCCCCCCCCTCCCTACACAGTCCAAATAACAGATTCACAATACACTGCTACACAATCCTGACAGTCTGTCAACAATTGCTAGAAATACACAGTCCTCTCAACTGTATAAAGTCCCACAGAACATCCAGGCTTCGTCCTCGTATATAAGGCCTTCTACACGTAACATGTCTGGCAGTCTGATACATCACTGGGATAATATCTGGAATTAAGTCACTATATAATGATATATTACACCTATACACCTCTTACAGCATGACATCTGGACAAAGCTTGATGGTACAGACCCAAACACAGGGGCTTTATTGACATATTGCTGTCATAAACTGAGAAAGTTGCTGGTGTGACAAGGTTGTTGTAACATATCTGTTTTGAGGGATATGAAGTCAGAAATACACATGGATGTTACCATTTACTGAGTGCAATCCTTGGAGTATGCTACTGAATTTCCAAGGCTAAAAAATGTGTGAGTAACACACCAAATATAAGAGTCCAAACTCTGAGGATAGCCCTACAGTTGAGAGTTATGTCAACCACATAACACTATCAGACTTAAATTCATGCAGAGCAGCCATATCCACACAAACCCTGTCAAACTAGCATTACTTCAACTGTATAACAGCAATACTTCCATCCTGTCCCTATGTCTGGAACATTCTCCCTCAGTTTGTTGGGCTGTCTCCATGGTGTTTGTTGTAAGAGGTATTCCCAACTACAATCTGTGATGCTGTTCGTCACACACCTCCATGAGTACTCCTTCCAGGCAAGGAAAAGGGGCAACACCCACACAAAGTACTCAGTTATAGGAGTGTGTTTCCATGCTATTGGGTATGGGAATGATACCACAGCTGTTCCACATGCCATTAGGATGTGGGGGACTCTAATTGGTGCACAGGCCATCAGCTGCTTATGAGCATTACATACCAAAGGCAAGATACTGCCTATACAAAACAGATGTGTATCCTACATCTGTCTGAGACACCCACACACACACACACACACACACACACACACACACACACACACACACACACACACACACACACACACACACACACACACACACACACACACACACACGCACACACACACGCACAAACACACGCACACACACACACACACACACACACACACACACACACACACACACACACACACACACACACACACACACACACACACAAAACCAAACACACAGAAACAAACAAACAGATAGACAGACACATACATACTGAGACTGATGGAGTATACCAACTGAACTGAAAACAAAAAACACAGCTATGTCAAACAATTAAGCCTGTAATGGAATGTAGTAGGGGGCATGTAAACATGGAAAATATGAAGTTCAAACAATATTATCTCTCAACAACACATGATGTACTGATATATTGCTGAGCAGAACCTATGGCCTTAGAAACTGTGTCTGTCTGCAGTGACATAGAACACAGCTGAGGGTGCTGAGTCATCCCAGGAAAAGATGGCTCACATATTACCACTACTGGAGTGTGTGTTGCACAATACTGACTGTGACACTGCGAGGCCACATCTAGTGTAAATCATAACATCAGTAACTCTGCTATGTCCAGCTCTGACTTGTGCCTCTTTTTTCAATGCCAGTGTCTCCAACCCAATAACATAGCTGGTCTCACCACCCTCTTGTAGACCTTCCCTATCACTCTTAATAGTACTTGTCTTTCACAAATCACAAGACACTCTCCCCCACCACCCACATCCTGCCCGTACTCACGTCTTCACCTCTCCCTCACTCTCGCCATTACTCTGAACTGTTGTTCCCAAGTATTTACACCTATCCACCTTTGAAAATTGTACTCCTTGCATCCTCACCATTCCTCTATCCTCCCTCCCATTCACACACATATATTCTGTCTTAGTCTTGCTGACCATCATTCCTCCCCTCTCTAGACCATACTTCCACCCCTCCAGGGTCTCCTCAACCTGTTCCCTACTCTCACTACAGACCACAATGTCACCTGCAAACAGCACAGTCTAGGGGGACTCCTGTCTGATCATGTCTGTCAACCTGTCCATCACCACTGCAAATAAGAAAGGGCTTATAGCTGATCCCTGATGTACTTCCACCTCCACCTTAAACACACCTGTCACTCCCAATGCAGAACTCACTGCTGTCACACTAGCCTTGTACATATGCTGTAGTATTCTTATGGATTCCTCCACCACTCCTGACCACCACATACAATACCACAACTCCTTTCTAGTCATCCTGTCATATGCTGTCTCTAAGTCCACAAAGACAGAATGCAACAACATCCAACCTTCTCTGTATGTCCCCATCAACACTCTCAGAGCAAACATCGCATCTGTAGTGCTCTTTCCTGGTATAAAACCATGCTGCTGATCAGTAATCCTCACCTCCCTTCTTAGCCTAGCTTCCACTAACTTTTACCATTACCTCATGCTGTGACTGATCAGTGTTATCCCACTGTAGTTACTACAGCTCTGCACACCACCTTTATTCTCATAATCAGTACCCAAACACATTTATCCACTCCTCACACATCCTCTCACTTTCCTAGATTACCGTAAATAATCCGGATAAAAAGACCACAACATTTGTCATAAACACATCCATGCTTTCACAGGCATGTCATCTGGACCAATAGCCTCTCCATTCTTAAACCTCTTCATATCTATCCTTACTTCCCCCTTGATAATTTGTTGCACATCCTGATTCACCATACCCACATAATCCAACCTTCTCGCTCTTTCATTCTCTTCATTCAACAGCCAGTCAAAGTACTGTTTCCACCTGCTCAACACACTCTCCTCACTAGTGAGTTCATTTCCACCATTATCCTTTCTCAGCCTTATCTGCTGCACATCCTTCCGGGTTACAGGCCTCTGTCAAGCCAATTGGCACAGGTCCTATTCTCCATCCTTGGTGTCATAGGTTCATAGGTTCATAGGTTTATACTAGGCTATCTGCCCTAAGGCATTTATAAGCCTAGCCCAAGTTTTTGTGGCTTACGCCACCCCTTATATGAAAAAATACTGTGCCCATTAGTTTGTTGTGCCTCTGTCCAGCAGTGACACAGAGATGATTCCTGGAGTAAACCTATGAGCTCCCATCCACAGGTCTAGATTTCTCTTGAACAGACTCAGCAAGGTCCTCTGCCTCACATGGACCGGGATTTTATTCCACAGCATAGGGAGTCTCTGAGTGATAAATCTATCCCTCCAGCACGTCCTATTTATATCCGTGCTAAGGTTTAAGTCGCTTGCTCTAGTGGTTTTGGTGGATTTGGATTTTTTGAGGTGGAGCATGTCCATTAATTCCGGGTTGGACATGGCCTTGTATGTCAGGCACATGTCACCTCTGAGCAGACGGTATGCGACTGAATAGAGCTGGAGTTTCTTCAATCTGGCAGCATATGACAGATTTTGGAGTCCCTTTATCCTTTTGGTGAGGAACTTTTGGGGTCTCTCCAATTGCTGCAGATGTCGGGTGAGATACATCCCTGTTTGGGCATTGTACTCTATCATTGGTCTGATAAGTGAAGAGTACAGGGGAACAATGACCTCACTAGATCTGGATGTGAATCCCTTCATGATCAGGTGGGCAATGTAGAAGGTCTTTCTAACCACTTTAGCAACGTGAGTGTCAAAAGAAAGGCCACTGTCAACCTGGGTCCCCAGGTCCCTGATAACCTCTTCTGTGCTTAGTGGATTGCCACCTATATGGTAGCTTGGGGTTACCTTGTTTTTCCCGAAGGGTATGACTATACATTTTTTGGCGTTTAACTTCAGGCCATGGCTCTGGCACCAGCTATCTGTTTCCGTCCAACCTTACACACAAACCTTCAGATGTCCCATCCTCAGCTTTTGCCACCACTGTCTTTGCCATGCACCCCATCTCCCAATACACCTGTCTATTTCTTCATCTGTCTGACAATCCCACTTCTCCTTGGCCAACCTCTTTCACTGTATACTCCTGTGTAATTCCTCATGCCACCACCAGGTCTCCTTGTCCTCCTTTCTCTGTGCAGATCTCACACCAAGCCCCATTCTACTTATCCCCCTTACTAGCTCGGATGTAGTTACCCAGATATTTGCTAACTCTTCACTGCCACCCACTGCCTGTCTTAACTCTTCCCTGAACTCAGCCTCACAATCACCCTTTCTCAGTATCCACCATTTGATCCATGGTGCTGCCCTCACACTCCTCCCCTTCTTCTTGATCACCAATGTCATCCCACAGTTCAACCTTCCTTGCTGCCTAACTACCCTTTCCCCTATCACCACTTTACAATTACCAATCCCCTTCAAACAGGCCCACCTGCATAGGAGATAATCCACCTGTGTGCATCTTCCTCCACTCTTGTATGTCACCCTATGCCCCTCAGTCTTGTAAAAGTATGTATTCGCCACATCCATGTCCAACCTCTGTTTCAAACTCCACCACCATCTCACCTTCTACATTTCTTTGCTTAACACCATACCTACACATCACTTCTGCATCCCCTCTGTCCCCTTCACCAACATGCCCATTGAAATCTGGTCTAATCACCACTCACCCTTGTGTACAAGCATCACCACTTCATCCAGCCGCACCAAAGTACGTCTGTCTCATCCATCACACACACAATTAGCAGAGCATATGCACTAACAACTGTCAACATTACACCATCAATTCCCAGCCTCCTGAACATCACTCTACCTGACACTCTTATCACCTCCACAAACACTCTTGGCATAATATTCCTTCAGGTTAACCCCTATACCATTTCCCCTCCCATACACACCATGATAGAAATATTTGTACCTGACTCCAATACACACAGCACACCTCTTCCATCTGGTCTCTGGCACACACAATATATCCACCTTTCCTCTGTCCAGCATATCAGCTAGCTCTGTCCCCATAGTAGTCATATTCACAACATTAACAGCTCCTACCCTCACTACCATACCCTAGCCGTTCACCTCTCTTCCTGCCATATGAGCATCAGACATCCTTCAGGGTATATCTGTGAATCCAAAGGCTACTGCAGTATGTGTGTTACAGCAATATGAAGAAAATGTCACTGATTGTGGCCCATAGCCCACCATGTATGTGCATTGTCCTACAGATGTCCTGCCCTAACAGGTTGACATGACTGACTGAGAAGCAAGACTATCATTACAGTGTGTCATACTGACATAGAACAGAAATGTATAGAAGGTATTACCTGTGCATATGTATGTATGGGTAGATGTACCTGGCTGCCTCATAACAACAGACATTGGACGCGCAACATCAGGTGAATAAGCTGTACATGCTGTACACATGTGTAACCTTAATTTCTGTGCATATAACAGAGTTACACTTCTACAGCTACTGGTTGTGTCATTGCCCTGACACAGATATGGGTAGTATAACAAGCATGAGTATCACGTTCAAATTGTAGAGGTGGCCAACTGTGTTCTGATCCTGTGTCCATGCCTACTACAAACAGATATATGACCACCCACATAGCTGTATGGCCTCAGCAATACCTTACTTGTAAAACCTGTCTCCACCAAAGTAGAGAAAACCCTTTTGCTAGACAGCAGCAATGCACAAAGCACATAATATGAGGCTATATTGGTTGTACAGGGCAAAGTAGGAGCAGGCACCAACTGGGCGGCATGTCAACCTTTGTCTGAATGAGCATATTAGGTCACAGGTGGATTACTGTAAGGCTAACTATGAGTACAAATTGGACACATCCACTAAGGGCAATCACAAGACCAGCTTCACATATGTCTGCAGTCTCAGAGGCACCAACCCAACCCACCCTGTAATGGTGGTCAATCACAGCACATACACACACACCATAGCTACAGCCAACCTGCTGCAGACAGGTTTAGGGCAAACATCACCACCCTGGATCACCATCAGTATAGGTGGATATGGACAGCACATGCACCTCTCCCCCCATCATCATGGATCAGGTGCAGACTGCATAATCAAAGTTAACAAAAGCAATTCCCTCTGGGGCCTGATAACATTCTTGTCTGCATACTACATGAACCCAGGCATATGCTTCCAGCTCCATTACACACTGTATGCAAGCAAAGCCTGAGCACCATTGACATCCCATCTGCAAGGAACATGGCCACTGTCATCCCTCTACACAAACGTGAATGATGAATGGTGGTTTATGCAATGTACTGGCCTTCACTGGGGTGAACATGACACATCAGGACCAGGAGTACAATGTATGTTCATACAGTGCTGCCAGGTACAGGGGTATGATGTGTTTGTAAGTGGTGGCTAATGATAGTCCATATGCATATGCTGGCTCTGTAAAGAACTCTGGGCAATGTCTGAAGTCCTGTGATGTATTTCCCTGTTTATGTCTTCCAGGTGCCATGCAGCAGCAACTGCCTTACACCGATGCAGAGACAGCAGCCATCACAGAAGCTGTAATCTTAAACTATGCCATCCTTTCTGGCCATAGCCGGCAAAATCTGCAGGAGTGGACTGCCCTGTCGGATAAGATCGTCCACAGAGTGAACATGTTGGGCCACCATGGATTCACATACGATCAAGTCAAGCATGGAGCAACTGACCTGATATGTTGTGCCTGGTAAAGGGATGCTGCTGTAGCAAGGAACTGTACTGCTACTGGTGGGGGGCCAGCCACACAGGCCCCATGTACGGCAACAGAGAAGCTCCTTGCCAACCTTGGGGTAGTCCCCATATGAGCTCAAACATGGGAAACAGCAGTTGTGTAGATGGGTGGCACCCAGGCAACAGGCGAGGAGCATCCAGGTAAGGCCAAAGTGCACATCAATGTAATGAGGTAGCATTTAAACTGTCTTCTACAGAGTCTCTAGATGCATATGTCAGTGCAAAATGGATTAGTGGGTGGGATGTAGTAATGCACACAAGTGCACATCTATGGTGAAGGACAGCAAATTGTGTAATTTCATAGTGTGTACTGTATCTGTGCAGAAATGTAGTGTTCATCTTGTACCAATATCTAATGTGAATCTGCTGAAAATACTTCTCCCTCACAACTACATAGATCCCTCTGGTCTGCACATGGGAAAGCAGCCTGAACCCAATATGTATAGGGTCTCCCTGTTGTGGCTCACCAGTACCTCAGGCATGCTAAAGTTAATGCATGTGACCATGCACACAACTGCTACACTCAGCCATTTGGCAATATCTGCATGTTCATTTGTGGTGGTGTTTACTGCATTGGATCATGGTGGTCATGACAGGGGTCTATTTGCAGATGTCACATATATGCAGCATACCTCACAAGCTGTCATTTCAGGACACCTGGACAAAGACCAACAAAATGGGGGGACAAGGGCCCAAAACTAGGGTCATATTGTATAAATTAGTGCTATACAGTGCATATAAATGGTGTACACACCTGTTAGAATGCCAGGTATGTGTGATATACAAAATGAGAGCACAATAGACAAGTTCAAAATACTGCCAAAATTCATGTGACCTATAATCTGTACAATTCAATTGTAAAGCAAATAAATATGTTAGGGGAACAATAATGACACATAACAATAGTACAACAACCTAGATGC
This sequence comes from Protopterus annectens, assembly GCF_019279795.1. NCBI lineage: Eukaryota > Metazoa > Chordata > Ceratodontiformes > Protopteridae > Protopterus > Protopterus annectens. The sequence continues at coordinate 439,844,689 of NC_056748.1, forward strand.
ATATGTGTGTACAGGCTGAATCTAGTACTGTGTTGAGGCAGCTTTCAATATAACTACAGCAGTACATCTTATTGGGTACACAACAGCCATCAATTACAGAGACTCTTTGATTAACAGCAATTAACGGTCAGCTGTCCTACCAGGATTATTCTAACATATACCCAGTTGCCTGCTACAGCAACAGCCATGGTTCACATAGAGCTGACAAAGCTGCTAAGGGACCACATGTTTGAGATGTATCATTCTGGAGAAGGGTACCAAAACATTTCCACAGCATTGCACATACCATGGAACACAGTGCAGACAGTCATCAAAAGGTGGTAAAAATATGGGGCTACAGTGACATTGCAAAGAAGTTGACATCTCACCAAAGTCTATGAGAATACAAGACCAAAACTGGCCTGGGAGGCTGCCAGGAGTCCTGCAGCAGCAGTGAAGGAGTAGCAGAAATTTCCAGCAAGTACTGGGTGTGTACTACATGTCACAACAACCTTCCATGGTCTCCATATGTCCTGCCTATAGGGTAGGTTTGGAAGATGGCAGACGTTCTTCACACCAAACAATATCCAGCCCTGGTGAAAGTCTGAAAACAATACATCAGGTCTCCAAAAAGCAAGTGGGAAAATGTGTTATGGTAATATGGGACCACGGTTGTACTCTTTGGCTACAATTCTGACAGGTGTGTTTGGCACAATATCACCACTACACACCACCACAACAACACCACCCCCACAGTGAAGCATGGTGATGGCAGTGTCCTGCTTTGGGGTTGCTGTTCACAAGCTAGAACTGGGGCTGTAGCCAAGTTAGAGGAGATTATGAACTGTTCCAAACAGTGGTCCCTTGTGGTGCCAAAATGTTCTGGTGTCTGTCACATAGCTGTGGGTGGTGAGGAATTCCACATTTCCACACAACAATGCCCCATACTATACATCCATATCATCAAAAGGATGGCTTCACCAGAACACATGCAACATTCTGCACTGGCCGAGTCAGAGCCCACACCTAAGTCCAATAGGATATATGCAGGGTGACCTGAAGAGGGCAGTGCACATGGGATGCCCTTGCCATCTGACATAGTTGGAGGTGTTTTGCAAGGAAGAGTGTGCAAACACTGGCAAGTCAAGATGTGCCATACTGGTAGACACCTTCCCAAGAGGACTGCATGCTGTGATTAAATCAAAAGTTGCTTTAACAGAGTATTACTTTAAGGGTGTGCACACTCATGCAACCAGCCTATTGTACCTATTTCAGTTACCAGATGTTACCTGTAACTGACGTGTATGTTCTTCAGTTGGATTGCACAGGTTATATGTCATATGAAATGATGGCAATGTCATGACCTAATTTCCAAGGTCTCATGTGATATATCACGAAAACCTGGCATGTTAACAGTTGTGTGTACACTTACTATATCCACTGTAAGCTTGTTAAGTTGTTTGAGTAACCATCTTTGTTTTAAAATACATGTACTGCAGGTTATGCAGTCTGCACCTCCAATTAGGACATTACTTAGTGGCACAAATCCATAGGCCAACCCAGCAATGTATCAGACAAACACAGGAGTTATGAGGAACAGACCAAATATATGAGCCACAAATGTAGACATTCAGCAAAACCCTGTACAGTTGGGGGGTATGTTCTGTAGGAGTTGCCACAGTGCTATACAGGTGAACAGCAATAATTTACATAGGTGCAGTGTGTGCTAGGTGAAGGGCCATCACCTAATAACACCACTTACATATCCCAGAGGTGTATATTAGTAGTAACGTTAATTTGAAAGGGCTGCACTGCATGATTCTGAGGGCCCATCCAGAGTGTGTATGTTATTGTCTGACTATGTGTTATGAATGCCCCCAGTTGGCTAATGTGAGGTCTGTGTAATGCCTTTGAGGCACCTCACCTGTCTGTGTGTGTGTGTGTGTGTGTGTGTGTGTGTGTGTGTGTGTGTGTGTGTGTGTGTGTGTGTGTATACCAGCAAACTTTATAATGCCAGGAGTAATTTATATATGTTGTTTTTCCCTCACAGGTGGACATGGAGGCTGTGGTCCCTCCCACTCTGATACTGATGTCAATGTCTCTGCAGAATTTGACCATGATGATAATCATATTGAGCCACAAGTGGGGTTGTCAGGGGCTAATACTGTGCCATCTGTTGGCATCCTGCTATTGTCAACCCCATCGCTGCACACAGTCACAATGCCCACACATACCCCATCACCAGTGGCCACAGATAATGGACAGTTGGCAGGTGGTGGCATGGAACAAGGTACTGTGGTGACTATGGCAGATGAGGGTGCAGGCACTAGCCATAGCCAGAGTGCTGGTGAGGTCCCACACAGGCATATGGGCAGGGGTGCTCAGAGGAAGATTGCAGCCTGTCATGCCCCTGTTGTAAGTGCCATGGCGGCAGTCAACAGACGCATGTTTCAGGCTGTCCTGGGGGCACAGGCACATAATGAATGTAATACCACACATATATGCAGGGTCATGGATGAGCATGTCCCTGGTGTCTGTGGCAGCATGAACTCACTGCAGCCATCTGTGAGCATACTGCAGTCATGAATAGATGGTGGGGGAAGACCTTGTCACTCCTCGACCATGGAATATCTGTGCTTCTGCATTTGGTGGATGCTGACCAGCAGCCATGTGGCTGTAGGGCAGCACTATGATCAGCTGAGGGTCTACATGTCCATGCACCATCACATTCCCATGCTGGCAGTACCACTAGCACTACTGAAGGGGGTATACTGTCCATGCCATGATGCAGCAGGCCATAGGCACGTGATCCTGGCCAGCCCCAACAGGGTGTCAAATCCAGCAGGCAGCAGTCACCAGCGGGGAGTATTACTGCACCTGAACTCGGCCCTGGTGGTGCCGGTGATACTTATGGCAGGCCTAGTTCCTGTGTCCATGGCCAGAAATGGTGAACTGTACACCCTGCCATGTACAGCCAACAGCTGTCCAAAATACCCCTGTGTAGGGTGCCCACAAGGCGTAACTGTGTGCATACAAACACGCACACATCACCATCAGAAAAGTCACCTCCACACACACACGCACACACACACACACACACACACACACACACACACACACACACACACACACACACACACACACACACACACACACACACACACACACACACACACACACACACCACCCCTACACTGCCCATTTAATGAACACCCCCCCAAACACACATACATGATGTCAACTGTGTGGCCCAGTCTAGGGTCCTGGCAAACCCACACAACACCCTGTGCATATGATGATAATTGTGACACATCCATGCCATCCATACCATCGATGCAGGGACATGCTTATGTGGGTCTGATGCACAGGGTGACTTTAGTAGAGTGTAGCTATTTAATGCTTTGTAAGGTGCTGTCATCTGGGATTTGTAATGGGTACACATTAGAGTGTGTGTGTACCTTTTTAGCCATGATGCATTATTGTTGTTAGTAACACTAAGCGAATGTGTTCTCACATGCAGTATTATGTTTGTGTTCTAGGTGTCTGTGTGTCAGCAGGATGTGGCCCTGCAGACATCACCAACAAGGGGTATGGCAGTGTAGTAACACATCGACCATGTCATTGTCGGGGTACAGCTGTATCTGTACACATTGCCCAGGTCTGTGTAACAGTTTTTGTATGTGTCTCACAGCTTATAGGGCTGAGGGCTTCTATCTCAGTCTATGGTGGTTGACATTAGCTCAAGCATAGTGGACAATTTTAAGTGTGGTAGGTGGAACACACCTCAGATTACTAACGCCTTCAACCTCAGAGGATATTGTGTCGACCAAACACACAGAGAATACTGTTTTCACTCACACACACACACACACACACACACACACACACACACACACACACACACACACACACACACACACACACACACATATGCAAGCACATGATCACAGTTGCCAATGTTGTGTTTGGAACCCCTACCCATCAAGTTGTGGTACTACACTATTATGCGGATATTGCAGGTGGCACAGGCCTACTAGTGTGATGAGTATACAAGGTACCTGTAAGGTGAATAACATCACGTGGCCTTGTGGGGTATGGTAACGGTGGCTGTACTGGGTGTGAGAGTACTCATAATAGTGTCACATAAAAGCCTACACACTCACAACCACTGCTATACATACCAATGTGCTCATGCGCATGCACACACACACACACACACACACACACACACACACACACACACACACACACACACACACACACACATATTTGATCCATAGGTTAAAAGAGTCATAGGTGTGTACGTGGCAAGTGGCCAAGGAGGCTTTACAAGACTAGCCCATGGGAATACACTACTCCCCAGTGTGTCTATGAGTATAGTTGCTGGAGTGATCCCCGGGGTGGGTATTCTATTCCCCATCCACTCCTCCTGATTTCTCTTGAAGAGGCCCAGTGATGTGCTCGACTTGACATGTATGTGGTGTCTATTCCATAGTGTGGCCAATTTCTGGGTTGTGAACCTGTCCCTCCAGCATGTCCTGTTGATTGTGAGGATGGGGTTGAGGTATCTGGGGCATGTTGTGTGGACAGATTTGTTTCCTCGTATGTAGCATTCCTGACAGGGTTGGGTCAGACATGGCTGTATATGTCAGGCAGAGATAGCACCTATGTAGCCAATATGAGACAGAGATTCATTGCAGTTGTTGAATTCTGTCCATATGGGGCAAGTGTGCAGTACCTAAGATCCTCTTTGTGAGGTATGTTTGCAGCCTCTCCTGTGGTTGCTGGTGTCCAGTGGGGTACATGGCAAATGGGCCATAGTACACATTGATTGGCCTACTGAGGGGACTGTACAGGGAAACACTGTCCTTTTACTTCTAGGATTCAACACCCTGAGTCAGGAGAAGTGACACATGGAAGGACTTTCAAAAGACAGTGACACTGTGGTGGCCACCATAGAGCTCACTGTCAGCCTATGTTACCAATTTCATTATACAAACATCAGTGTTCAGTGGACTACCATCAATGTATTACTTTATGGGAACCATGTTGTACCCAAAGGGGATGGCTGCATATTATCTGGCATTGAGCTTATGTCCAGGGTTCTGACAACAGTCATAGGTCTCAGAGAGGCCTTTGTGAAGGCTGCCAACATCATGTGGTGGGGGGGTAATAATAGCACCCACCTTGTAGTCATCTGCAAAAATTGTCAGCAAGGGTGCCTTTGTATTGGGCTGGTCCTCAGAGGTGTGGATCCCAAACATGAGGGAACCCAGGTTCACAACCTGTGGGACTCCACTTATGACTGTTCAGCAGTCTGACATGGGGTCTGCTGCTTTCACACGGTCGGTTCTATCTGTGAGCCAGTTTGCAGGCCACCTACTGATGTAGGGGTGGCTGCCTACCTGAGTGTGCTTGTGTATGATTCCTGAGTGGGGAGTGATATCCAAGGATTGGATGGGCAGCCTATCTTGTTATCTATTCCATGCTGTTAAATAGTTATTGCACATGGCACAATGCTTATAAGGCTGCAGAGTGTTTACAGGTCACTCTACAGTGGATGACAACTGTGGGCCTTGTAATGTAGATACTGGGACATGTACTGGGTGGGCAACAACAGAAAGTAGCAAAACCAGCCCCCAATGGATATGGTTCTTACACAAACCCCCACAGAGAGGATACTGTTCACACACACACACACACACACACACACACACACACACACACACACACACACACACACACACACTTGGCCAGACTGAGATTAGAACCCCTACTTATCTAGTTATTACTACTACAGTGTTATGCATTTATCACACGTGCCACAGAGCTTATAGGGTAGAGGGTGTCCAAAGGTATTTGTAAGGTGAGGAACATCACCAGCCCTTGTAAAGTATGGCAATGGGAAATGTACTGGGGGAGAGAGGCCACAAAATACTTTAAACTACACATATATACACACATTTTCCAGAACTGGGATTAGATCTCCTACCTATCTAGTTGTTTGTACTATAGTGTCATGCAGTTATTACACACACCACAGAGCTTATAGGACTGAGGCTTGTTGAAAGGGACTTCTAAAGTGACTGATATCTGCAGGACTGCTAAAGTAGGGAAAAGGAAAGTGTACTGGGTTTGAATGGACCAAACAGCTTTAACTTCTAAACACACACTTTTACATTTGCTAGGACTGAGATTAGAACTCCTACCAAATTAGTTAGTTGTACTATAGTGTTACACAGTTATCACACGTGCCACAGAGTTTATGGGACTGAGGCCTGATGATAGGGACTTCTAAGGTGACTGATATCTGCAGGACTGATAAAGTAGGAAAGGGGAAGTGTGCTGGGTTTGAATGGACCCATAAGCTTTAACTTCTAAACACACACACACTTTTACATTGGTCAGGACTGAGATTAAAACTCCTACCTAACTAGTTATTTGTACTACAGTGTTACGCAGTTATTGCACATGCCACAGCGTTTATGGGGGAGGGGCTTGACAAAAGGGACTTCTAAGGTGACTGATATCTGGAGGACTGCTAAAGTAGGGAAAGGGGAAGTGTACTGGGTTTGGATGGACCCAAAAGCTTTAACTTCTAAATGCACACACACACACACACACACACACACACACACACACACACACACACACACACACACACACACACACACCACACACACACACACACACACACACACACACACACACACACACACACACACACACACACACACACACACACTTTTACATTTGTCAGGACTGAGATTAGAACTCCTACTTAACTAGCTATTTGTACTATAGTGTTACACAGTTATCGCACACGCCACAGAGGTTATATGGGTGAGTTCTGATGAAAGGGACTTCTACGGTGACAGACATCTTCCGGACTGCTAAAGTAGGGCAATGTGAAGTGCACTGGGTGGGGAATGCCTGTTTATTCCTAGAGCCTACTGACATTTCTCTAAGTGTATGAGCATGCCCAGTGTGACCTTCTATAGTACATGTGGGACTCCATTCTAGGGATTGTTGTACTCCAGTCCGGTTTGTTATGTGCTACAGCCATACCTCTAAACTTGTTGGTGCAGGATATCTGGAGATAGCCTATCAAAATGGGGAGACAATGGGCCATATGGTGATTGTGACTATTTCTCTCAGTAATGTATGGGTTGCTAGGGTTACAGGGCTTGTTTTAGCAGACATCTGACATATATGCCATTTGACACTGTCATTTATTGTTTCAGTACTGCATGACATACCTCTTCAGATCATCACAGTGATTTACCAGAGGAATACAGGATGGATGATGCTCACACCAAAATTATGGGCCAAATGCTATACATTCATGCACGATCCAGCCTGTTGAGAGGTGTGCCTACAACCAATTTACTGCTGAAGCTGTGGAAACTGTCCAACACCTTGGTGATATATTACAATGGTGGACTCTCTGTGCATTTCTGTTCTGGCCCGGTCTGATTTCCAGTCCATGGTTGGGTAATATAAGTCAGACAGGATCAGGGTGACAGGCAGACTCTGGATAGATTTGTAGGGGATAAGATATGTGGGAGGGTGTCCTGGGTCAGATATGTTTGCCTATAGCTACCAGTACTTTGCATAGGGGTCTTCTCAAAGGTTGACTGCACTTGGAGGGTTTTGTGTATGTCAGACTGTTTAACCAGCCTGGAGGTGTGTGTGTGTCTCACATATATGCATGGCCCACCTCATTTTTCTTGGATGGCCACATTTTGGGGTCAGGATGTTGCATAGGATGAGTGATCAGGGAAGGGTGTGTTATGCCCCATGGCTGTGGGCCAGGCATCTGTGGATGCAGACATGTCACCATCTTCCAGGGTTAGGACTGTCTGCAATGGGTGCATTCCCATGTTTAGACTCATAGCCCTTCCTGTTTACTGTAAAGAGTATCACAGAATGTCCACATTCATGACTCATATATCTCATTGGTTACCCAAACAAGTGTGGTTTTCAAGGAAAAGTGTTTTGCAAGTCACTCAGGGTTGAATTCAGATATTACCGACAGTTGACATTGCAGTTTCAGACTTCGTACCCATCAGAAATTCCATGCTACTACAATCATTACATCAACTTTATAACATCATTAGAGCAGTATTGCAAAGGTGTCCTTCTCTTTGGACATTTTTCACTGCATTATTCATGGCTTTGTCCAGATTTCTGGCTTTCTGACAATGGCAGGTTTTCTCCTAGCAGTTAGCAGCATGGCCTTTCTTTGTATTTTGTAGACTATGTTATGTTGGTGTTATGGACCCCATGACACTCCCTAATAGAGCACTGTGGGTGAGGCATGGGCATTTGTCATAGGCCTGTAGGCCAGGTGTGAAAGATGCAGGCCATCTGTAGCAAGGCAGTGCATTCTGATGATCCTATGTTCCCAGGCTGCTGGCAGTGGACAACCCTGGGATAGCACCATTAAGTTGACTGTGGATGCTACTGACAATTGCTTTCTGTTTGTTTTGAACCATCACTCTAGTTGATGGTTGGATGTTGCTTAAGGCTAGGGACATGTTACTGCATTTCTATGGGACTATGGGGGGGGGGTGACACAGCTATACACAATACATATTTGTAGAGACTGTGCTGATATTTCCTTAACATTTTGGTCCCATTTAGCATAGCAGTGTGCCCTATCTTTGAGACTACAGGCATAACAGTATCGACCACAGGTCAGATTGTTCTGGTATAAACATTTGTAGTTTCAGACTTCCTACCTTTCAAAGCCATATTGCCACTGCCAGACCTGCTGTCATATCACTATGTAAAAGTCTGTAGGTGGAGATTTCATGGATGTCGCCATGTGGGGGCCTTTGCCAGACGTTTCTGTATTGTTTTCTACAGCTGATCTGCTAGGTGAGGCTGGGGGTGGGTATGGGACCCCCACTTTGTCATTCATGCATGTGACCTATGACCCCCCCCCCCAGTTATTTGGCTCACCACATATACTGCAGTAGTATTTGTCAACTAGGGTGGTACTGCATAGTGTGGGTAGGCCAGTACTGGGAATACACTTCCTACTGTCCCACAGAGCTGTCAGTTGTCTACTGCTATCCCAGTAAGCCACCCAGAGGCTCCCTTCACTCTGGAAGAAAATCCCAGTCCAGGTTAGGCAGAGTCCCTCATTGACTCTCTTCAAGAGGAATCTTGATGAGTGGATGGGAGATCGTAGGTTTACCCCGGGTATCACTTCTGTGTCACTGTTAGACAGAGGCACAGTATACTAACCTCGAAAAAAAATAGCAAAATTAATTTAAAATGGGTGGCGAAAGCCAAACATACTTTGGCTAGGCTTATAAATGCCCTAGGGCAGATAGCCTAGTATGAACCTATGAACCTATGAACCCATTCCCTTGCATGTTTGAATCAATACCACAGATATGCTGTCAGAACATTCCACTCCATTCATTTATTTTGTTAAGGAGACTGACTTACCTTGTGCCTGAGGTTGTTGTGAGGACGGTGCTTGAGGGCTGACTATGTCGAATGCACACAGTACACTGCCTATACATGGTAAGGTATAGGTGGTTTGATGTTTGGCATCCATTTTACTGTGTGTGTGAGTCAGTGCGAGATCAGTGCCTTGGGCCCTACATTGTCAGTGTATGTGCTATACGTTGCCTCTTTGCCAAGGACAAGGCATACTGGGCATGCCTCCATCTGCCTACAGGGGCAGGCTCAGGATATTCCTCCTCCAAGTCCCTCTGTGCCTGTGGAGACCTTGGCAATGGTGGGGGGCTGTGTGGCCCTTCCCCATTTTGTTCCTTCTGCAGCTGTTTCCACAGGATCATATTGTGCAGCATGGCACATACTATGAACTTGTGTGCACATGTGGCTGGAGAGTACTGCAAGGCTCACCAGATATGTCAAGACAGCGGAACAGTGACTTGAGCATCCCAAACAAATGCACTCTATAATGATCCTGGTTTGTGTGTGTGCCTCGTTATGGCGTTCTTGTGTGGATGTGTGTGCATTTCTGATGGGTGTCATCAGCCATGTCTCCAGTGTGTAGTCAGCATCCCCCACCAGATGGCCATATGGGATGTCCCCACTGGCAACAGCTGTGATGAATGCCAGATGTTGGAGTCAAGATAGCTTCCAGGGTTGCCAGCACACACACATTTATGATAATGCCCTGGACATCACAAATGACCTGGCATCCCTAGAAGCCCTGGTCACTGGGTGGTGCTTTGATGTGAATATGCGTGCAGTCTATGGCACCCAGTACCTCCAGGTATTCTGCTACATGGTGGAAGAGATGCATATTGCTGGTCCTCTCCTCATGGGTGCTGGGGAAGTAAATGTGCTCAGCAGCATGTGTTCGCATGGCATCCAGGAACTGGTGGAGTATCCTGGATGCAGATACCTGTGAGACCCCCATGATATCCCCAGTTGGTCTTTGGAAATTACCTGTGGCTAGTATTCTTAAGGCTACACATACCTTGGTATCCAATGGGATGGGCTCCTGTCTGTTGGTTCTGGGTCTGAGGCGAGGCCGGCACAGGTCAACAAGTTGCTGAAGTATGTCCCTGTCCACCCTGTAGTGCTTTACTATCTCCAGATCATGCAGTCTTTGGTAGGTTACCCTGAGTCTGAACACTCTTCCCCTCCTCCTCAGTCTGAGTTGGTTGTCAGCATTATCCTCCTCACCACCCTCAGTCTCTAGCACATACTGATAGATCAAAGCAACAGCAGCCCCTAACATGTTTTGTTAGTTCTGTCAGCTTAAAATTCCCCCGAATGTGTACACCAGTGGTGTAGAGTTTGTGGGGAAAAAACAGACTGAAAAGTGATTGCATAGTGTCTAGTAGTGTGCTGGGCTGCTGCCTGTGTAATTGGCCGATTCTGATACATTCCAGCTGCCAGCTATGGTAGTTCTCCTTGATTGCCTTCCTTCTGCTGTTTCCCCTCCCCATTTCCTCCCCGTTGAAGGCCCGATGCGTGCTGCACATACCTGTTGCTCAATTGTAAACAGTTCTGCTATTTCCTGTGTTTTTTTTTTTTTAAGGCCCGGTGCATGCCGTGCACACCTGTTTAGCTAAAGTAAACACTTTTAAGCAAAACTGGCCCTCCCCTGGATGCGAACACACTCTGCATTTCATGGAATAAGACAATACAGCCTCAGACACACCCCCTTCCTTAGCTGTGCTTAGCTAAGGGCAAAGATGGGCCACTGAACTCCAATGTGTTTACAGCAAGCATGACGCACACCCTTTATATGTTAGCTGCTCCTTCTGTTTACATGGTGGTGTTAGAGCACCTACACGGTTAGGTGCAGTCTGACACTAAGAAGAAATTTGTGATTCAGTATAAATCCCCTCATTTGCATACACCACTGCCTTACTCCATAGTTACCACACTTACACTGGACCTTTCCCCTTAGCAACCACTATTCCCTGGTATTGTTTTCATTCTGCATGCCATTGACTATAATGGCTAAATGGAGATTTCTGTAAAAATTTATTTTTTCCACCTTTTGTTTTTAATTTTTGGCATGATACTGTTTGCACGCCACTGCCCTATGCTTAAACATCCGAGATCGGCCAAAAAAATGCTTATTTTAAAAAATTAAAACTATTTATCATGTCAATGGCCATATATTTGGCCATTAGTATGCCTAATAAATATAATACCTGCTTTATTTTGAGCTGTCATGCCTCCATTTTCTAATTTGCAGAAATGTGTTCAGCTAGTAACTGAACACATTTCTGCTTTTTACACTATTCCTGCATGGACACCTGCCTGCTTCCTGAATCGCTAATTTATCCCATTTGCATGGTTTTCACCAGCAAATGAGGTAATTAGCATTAGGCAGTGGTGTCCGTGTAGGAATAGTGTATGAGCGCTCGTGTACATCCAGGGAACCCTTTACTGAATCGCTCGGCAGCCATATTCTGTGCACCAACTGCTGAACTATTCCTACACTCAGTGTAGGGTTTACTGAATCCCAGGATATATTTTTAGCTAGAAGTTAGGTACTGCATCTTGGATTGGGGTTTCCAATTAGGAGCATTTCTTAATTTTGTTTCAGTTTCTCTGGCTGTTACTTGTTCCTATTGCATATCCTGTATAATTGAACTTCTTATTCTTTCTTTTACTTCTTCTCTCCATTCAGCATCTTTGTTATGTTCCACAGAATCTTCGTAGATATTTCTCCATGTGTTTATTTCTTTTTTTTTTGGTGGTGGTGTTTCTATTCCTTTAGCTTGCTTTCAATTTACTATAAAACTTTTTTGGGTCATCAGTAAATTGCTTATTGTATACTTTTCTTTTATATTTATTTGCATATCTTCTACGTTTTTCTGCATGTGCTGATATCTTTTGTTTATTATTTGCAATAGTGTATTACAGATCCTGGCCTGTTCTGATACTGCGCATTGCTTTCATCACATCTATCTTTCTTTTAATCTGTTCCCTCTTCTGTACTCTTCTAATAGCAACACTTCTTGTTTTAATTGCTTTATAGTTTTCTCTATTTGATATTTCCTTGATGGCATTTGATTTTTCACCTTCCTTTCCCTTACTGCCCTGTGTTTTTGTGGTAACACTTTATCTGTTATTAATTTAACTGCACATCAATATATCCTATTTACTTCTGTTATAGCTCATGAATTTCTATGAACAGTCTTAATTACTGTGTTCATTTGTTTTATCAGACTTCTAACATTGTGGGTCTTATTGTCTTTCTGTAGTTTATTTCTTTCATTGATGTTAATATATATATCCATCTCTATTAAATGAAGCAATTCTTCCCTTACATAATTTTCTTCTAAACTAACAGCACATTCTTTGTTCTCCATTTCCTATGGGCATTCTACAGAAAGTTCCAGAACATCTTCCTGTGACAGATTCTCTTCAGCTTCACCCTGTGCCATCCGTTGCTCTTTCATATGGGAACTCGCTTGCCTATCACTCTATAGCATTGACTGCATCAGAGTTGCCACAGTTTCCTGCTCCATCCCTTTGCTGTGCAACTCCAACTGGACTTTTGTGCTGGTTTCCTACTGAAGGCTGCAAAGTATCTTCATATGGCAACTGATCAGATGCTTTCCGCTCCTCTGGTTTCTTCTTAGTTTAGGGATTCATTATTCAATCATGCTGTGACTTTATCAGAGTTAGATTTTCTATACTAAATCATTCACTTTACAGGTACTCCATAACTTCAGTTTCTATTTATTTAACTTCTCCATTAATTATCATCTTTTCTGTTTTCTCTGTTTTCTTATTTTTGTATTGTAAAATTATTCATATCTGGATGTCTTTTCCTGTATTTCCCTCCAAGTATCTTTGGTGCTGCTTTTTTGTATTGATTCGTTTTGCTTTCTGTTTTGCATAAATATTGCACCTTATTAAATCTCTTTTTCCCCATGTCCATATTTCTTCTTCAGATGTTTCCTGCTCTTCCTGTGTCTTCTTACTTGGATGACTCATTGTTCCATTATGCTGTGATATAACCTGTGTTAGATTTCTGCACTAAATCCTTCACTTCACAGGTATTCCATAACTTCAGCTTTTATTTTTTTAACTTTCACTTTACTAATCTTTTGTTTTATGTTCCCTTTTGTGATCTTGTTTTTTGCATTGTGAAATGTTCCATATATGGGTGCCTTTGTCTGTATTTGTCTTCAAATATCTTTGGAGCTGTGCTTTTTTTTATTTTTTGTATTAATTTGTCTTTCTCATTTGCATATATATTGAACCATAGCTGATCTCTTGCTTTCCCACGCCATATTTCTTTTTTATACCTTTCAAAAATCTTTAGATTTTATTCTTTGTATTTTTGCCCTTCCTCAGTGACTTCTTTTTCCAAACGGCCCAAGGTTTCTAGGTCTATATAATGTTTTTGATAAATCTATTGTACTAATGAACACAGATTTGCATTTGAAGGTTTTGTCAGTTTTTTCCCTCTAATTTATCTCTTAATTTTATATTTTGTCTGGAAATTCTGGGCTTCTTGCATAATAGTAACAATATATAATTTCTTTATTATTGTCACTAGTTCTCTCTATCATCTTTATGACTCTTTTTTGGCCTATCTTTTTTCTGATTTTTGTGGACTACTACTTCCTTCTACAACGGAGGGGGGGGGGCATCATCCCTCTGAGTCTGGACTAACCCCATTATAGGAATGTTTCCATATCTTGAGCATTCTACAATGTCATTTTTTCCAGTCCTGGTACCAGTGCACCCCCAGGATTGAACAGTTTTTTTTTATTCTGGAACTTGTGCCCCCAGCTGTCTTTTTTATTTTTTAACCTACTTTTAGTCCATGATATATGCTGTATAAAATACAGTCTATATATCAGTATCATCTTGGTCACATTTTGTAAAAACAGGGTCCACCTCCTGAAGGTACTCACCAAAACATGAGGATTAATTCAATTCCAGCAATACAACTCTCCTTTTCAGTATGTCTGTGCCCATGCAAGCAGGCTCCATGATTTCCACATCTGACATGTGTGTGATGTATTCAACTATTTCTTGCAGGGATGACTTTCTGTAGGTTCTTCTAGTTGGTAGGTACACATATTGCCACTCATAAAGTCCCCAGCAGTTAGGTCTTATGAATGTTGGTAGTAGGCTATTCATAACTGTGTCCATAGTTGTGTGTTGGAGGATACCCCTTGGAACCATAGTTGATGAGCCCCCCAACAATCCCCAGACCAATGTAGAAATGGAATATAACACCACCCTGTTGTAGACACAAAACATTGTTAAAAGTGTGTTTGGGCTACTCTTTATATGAATTGTTCAGAGGATATGAATGCAGCATCAGTATTTATTTAAGCATTTATGGCTATCAAAGTTATGTAAATAAATGTGTTTAGGCATTGATAGTGTGTGTGTGTGTGTGTGTGTGTGTGTGTGTGTGTGTGTGTGTGTGTGTGTGTGCGTGCGTGTGTGTGTGTGTATGTGTGTGTGTGTATGGTATGCATGCCCATACTTGTAACTGTGAAAAAGACATAAACTATTTGCTGTACTTACAGAAAGATGTTATTTTTTGTCTCAATATTGTGGTCATCAGCTTTGGAATGGGTGGGGAGGCACCACTCTAGGAGCTTTCAGATTTGTTGTGGTGTGACTTGATCTAGCAACAGCTTGGTATGTGACCTAGGGTAAGACTGTCTTGAAGGATAAATGACAAGTGTTAGCAGGAATAGTATTTAGGCAACCAAAAAGTAGATTGTGTTCTGATAGCCGTACACTTTTCTTAGCAATTCTTGGAGCACATAGATGACTCTGAAGTAGACATAGACATAGTCTTGTCTCAGGTTGTAGATGAGGAGGACCATTCCAATATGTTATATTAGCAGAAATCTGAGCAATGATGAGAAATGCTACTCAGCTATAGAAACTGTGTCTAACTATCAAGTAGGCCCTATGCATCCATAAATAATACCTATTAGGGAGGGACTATGTGCTTCTTATGTGCTTATTATGAATCATTTTTCTTTTTAGTTGCTCTACAGACAAAAAGACAGAAACTCTAAGCTGCCATGATGGGTACGAATCTCTAGTCCTGTAACTTTATGATTAAACATCATCCAAGCCACCACAATGGAAATGTTCTGTCTTGGCTGGACTACCTATCTGCTGGGTCTCATACTGGTGATTTTACACTGTGAGGGTCACTTGGCATAATAGTGCCTGCTTACCCTAAAAATACTATTACTTTAACTCTGTTAACTCTGATTCAGCCATACAATCAGGTGTAAGGCAGGAAGTTAGTGGGAGCCAGTTGAAGGTAGAGTTATTTTGGGCCCATTACCCTGCTAAAAATCAGATTCTTGTTTTCTTGAAATGAAAGTGGAATCCAAAAAGAGTTCCAAGAAGCAATTGGAGGGCATTTAAAAGGTGTCCCTGAAATGAAAATTTTGGAGGATATCCCTGAGACCAGGAAGGGACAAAGGTTGTTGCCTGCATTCTGAAGAAATTCTTGTGGAATTATTTGACATACCTTCTTTCTTTGATAAAGAGCCACAAGTTCTGTAAGTACTGTTTTATTCTGGGCCACAGTTGGGTGGAGCACCTTATATTCAGTGATAAATGTGAAGCACCTGACTTAAAATGTGGAATTTCTGTTGCATCTGTTAATACTGTACATTTTGGTAAAAAGCTGAACTTTCTAATTTTCCTTGTAAATAAACCTATTTGAAACTGAAAAACTATTAAATACTATGTTCTTTGGACTGTAACATACTACAGTATGCATGTATAGAGATAAAGTCTGGCAGAATTATGGCTGTGCCTCAGCTTATTTTGTCTACATTGCATTTGGATCTGTAATAGGCTAGTCAGTTGGAGGGGAGGAACTTTTATTGAATTGTTTTCTGAACTGATGGCAATGAGGAAACTGGTCAGGAACAGAATTTATCATATGCATATATTATAGTAAAATGAGTACAGGAAGAGCAAACTGTTGACCAATGTCAGTTATACTGTTTTTTTTTAACCAAGGAATACTAACTGCATAATTGCTGACATACTCACTCTTCAGACATTCATTGTTATTCAAAGCTAATTTATTGCTCATTCTAGTAGACTATCAATGAATGTAGATATAATAGGTTAGTTTCCAAGCCACCAATGCAGGAATAATTAACAAAGCAATACTTCTGAATGTCTGTCTATCTATCTATCTATCTATCTATCTATCTATCTATCTATCTATCTATCTACCGTGGATATAAAAAGTGTACACACCCCTGTTAAAATGCCAGGATTTTGTGATATAAAAAGATGAGACCACAATAAATCATTTCAAAACTTTTCCAACCTTTAATGTCACCTATAACCTGTACAATTCAATTTAAAAACAAACAAATCTGTTAGGGGGAAAGTATAAAAAATAAAAAATATATAATAAGCTGGTTGCGTAAGTGTGCACACCTTTAAACTAATACTTTGTTGGAGCATCTTTTGATTTAATTACAACATTTAGTCTTCTTGGGCAGGAGTCTATCAGCATGGCACATCTTGACTTGACAATATTTGCTCACTCTTCCTTGCAAAAGCGCTCCAAATCTGTCAGATTGCAAGGGTATCTCTTGTGCACAGCCCTCTTCAGGTCACCCCACAGATTTTCTATTGGATTTAGGTCTGGGCTCTGACTGGGCCATTACAAAACTTTTTCTTCTGGTGAAGGCATTCTTTTGTTGATTTGGATGTATGCTTGGGTCATTGATGTGTTGAAAGGTGAAATTCCTCTTCATCTTCAGCTTTCTAGCAGACACCTGAAGGTTTTGGGCCAAAAGTGACTGGTATTTGGAACTGCTCATAATTCCCTCCACCTTGACTAAAGCCCCAGTTCCAGCTGAAGAAAAGCAACCCCAAAGCATGATACTGCCACCACCATGCTTCACCGTGTGGGGAAGGTGTTCTTCTGATGACGCAAAGTTTTGTTTTTGCGCCAAACGTACCTTTTGGAAGTGTGGCCAAAAAGTTCAACCTTGGTCTCAATAGACCATAACACATTTTCCCACATGCTTTTGGGAGACTTGAGGTGCAAATTTTAACCAGGCCTGGATGTTTTTCTGTGTAAGAAAAGGCTTCCGTCTTGCAACCCTACCCCATAGTCCAGACATATGGAGAATATGGGAGATTGTTGTTACATGTACTACACAACAAGTACTTGCCAGAAATTCCTGCAGCTCCTTCAGTGTTGCTGTAGGTCTCTTGGCAGCCTCCTTGATCAGTTTTCATTTTGTTTTTTCATCAATTTTGGAGGGACGTCCAGTTCTTTGGAACATCACTGCTGTCCCATATTTTCTCCATTTTTTGATGACTTCACTGTGTTCCATGGTATATCCAATGCTGTGGAAATGTTTTTGTACCCTTCTCCTGACTGATAAATTTCAGCAATGAGATCCCTTTGATGCTTTGTAAGCTCTCTGCGAACCATGGCTTTTGCTATAGCAGGCAACTTAGTAAATGTCAGGAAAATCCTACTAGGACAGCTGACCTTTATTTGGGGTTAATCAGAGTCTCTTTAATTGATGGCAGGTGTGTACCCAAGAAGAGTGAATGCTGTAATTAAATCAAAAGGTGCTTCAACAAAGTATTAGTTTAAGGGTGTGCACACTTATGCAACCAGCTATTTGTACGTTTTTTTTTTTTTTTTTTTTTTTACATTTTTCCCCTAACAGATTTGTTTGTTTTTCAATTGAATTGTATAGGTTATAGGTCACATTAACTCATTCACTCCAAAGGAGCTCAGGAAGTTTGCACTGTAACTTCCAATGGGCGGAGCCTAAATCCTTTGGCAGAATTAAATTATGTCCTCACATTTCAAACAAATGTTCATATCTTTGAAACCATAAGGATTATAAAAGAAGTATAAATGGTAAACTCTTCAGCACAAACTATTTTTATAGTGGTAGTATTTCTTAGGGTCTAGGTCGGAAACCAAATTTTATAAGTCACAGTAAACAGAGTAACTATTACATTTGTAATATTTTGTAAGCAACTTATAATATCTCTGCAACCGCGCAAGTTATACACATACTGTCAGCAACACTTTATTCATCTAACCGAGAGCTTTCATATGAGGCTAAGGAGTGCCGTCTGTGTTACATGGGTTTTGGGATATTTAGAAAAATTTGGAAATTATATCTATGTAAATTAATATCATAAAAACAACAGTTAATATCTGTTTACTACACTAGACAGAGGTCAAATATTAATGCAGTTGAGTTTGCCACTGTGTAAGCTTTAAAATGAAATCTTTCAAAACCTTGTACATAGCATGGATTTGAAATTATTATTGCAAATATGAACAGCAATATTTGCTGCCTAGAGGCGTCAGTAGCCCCTAGAGTCATTAAATTCCATGCAGGAATAGTGATATTCCTGCACAGAGCGGATTGTGCCCATGTAGAACAGCACTGCGCCTTGCATATTCATGAAGGCGCACTGCTGTATCCTCTACACGGGCACAATCCGTGTATGAGCGCAGGGGGCGTGTCCAAGTAGTGCACGGACACTAAACACGCTGCCTGCACTCAGAAAGTGGCATACGGCACTTTCTAAGCCATACTGGCATAATATTAGAGCAAGGCTGTAATATTATGCCAGTATTTCAGTGTCCGCGGACACTGAAATTTAAAATTGATCATTTCAGTGTCCCCAGACACTGAAATTAAAACAGCAAGAGTAAAGCAATACTGGGGTGTGTCACAGCTTCTGTGACACACCCCTTGTATTTCTAAAGTGCTGTATGGCACTTTTGTATCCTGCAAAAGCAGGAAATGTGTGCAAGTGCACACATAACGGGATAAATCCCCCAACAGGTAAAAAGCAGTTAAAAAGCACAAACACAACCCCACAAACACACAAAGTTGATAGAGAACATGTCATGCATCAGCATGAAACACACATAGAAGCCGGAAAGCCCAACCAATGCCAGTATTTCAGGAATGCAGTCAAAAGTAGTTGTCAGAACACCACAATACACACCCACACCCATATAAACTAAAAATATAATAATAATATATACTTATTTGTAATACCCTAAAGAATGTTTAAGTGTAGCTAAGTGGGTGTGTACATTATGGCCGTCCCCTTAGCATAGCTTAAACATCCCATAGGAGGTAAATGAAAATAGACAAGTGAGACTTCCAAACCACAATAGTGTAGTGGTTAGAGTTGCAGCTTTACATGCAGCTGTTCACAATTTGAGATCCCAAGACAGGCAACTTATTTTCCCATGTGGAAGTAGTGTTAAAATTATTTTAGTAAACTTAAATTATGTAGCAACTATTTTTTGTCAACCAGGGTAGTGTAACAGTTCCAAAAGTGAGATGTCAGTGTAGAAAAGATGCAAAACCCCATATAAACACACGTGCCCCATACAGTATAGTTGCACAAGAATATAATGTAATGAAAGCTCATAGGGGGATGTCATGGAAGGTAAACGTAAAATTATAAGGTGTATGTAAATATTATTTTATATTATACAATGACTGGCCATTATACAAAAACAAGTGTGCTAATTGGCCAGCCCAACCACAGTGCACATTGTAAATCTAAGAGTATACTAATGGAGAAAGGTCCCGATGCCTGGAACTTTTCCGTTTGTATATCTCCTGTTCTTTGCTTTTTTTTTCTGCAGAGATAGCAATGGAGAAACAAAGATCTCTGTTGCTTTTTTTAACATATCTCACTATGTTTTATGAGTTGAAGAACTCATATAACATAGCAAGATATCATAAAAAAATGCAACAGAGATCTTCCTTTCAACAGAGAAAGGAAGATCTCAGTTGCTTTTTTTAATATATCTCACTATGTTATACGAGTTCCTCAACTTGTATAACATACCGAGACATGTTAAAAAAGCAATGGAGATCTTCCTATCTCCATTGCCACCTCTGCACAACACTGATGCACTGCGTAAGCGTGGGCACATGTCCCTTATGCATGCGCAGTATATCAGAAATGCCCCAGGATACTGGAAAACCATGGAAGGGCAGCATGGAGGCATTATACAATGGCATTATTTAATAAAGGTAAGTATTTTTTTTCTTAAATAATATCATTGTATAATAGCAATAACCCACGGCTGGGTGTGGGCAATGCTGGATCTACCCACGGTTGGCGTTGTTTGGTCACTCGGGCTTCACCCTCATGGCCAAACCACACCAACCATGGGTAAATCCAGCATTGCCCACACCCAACTGTAAGTTATTGCTTAAATATAACATTATAAGTGTAATATGCTTAATGTGCCTTAATCAGTCCGTATCCATCTGACCTTGTTCTGCCTAGTAACAAAATAGTCAGCCCTGCCAAGACTCGAACCCAGGATGCTGTCCTCTACAATCACAGCAGAATACCACTACACCATGTGAGATGTGAGAGTTTGTTGAGCTTTAACAGACATTTCCTGCATTCAGGTCATTTAACATTACTAAAAAAAACAGTAGTCACAAGTGTTGGGCCCATGCCTCTGCACACAACAATCAGAGGAATGTACCACTACACTATCTGAGCTTTAGGAACTAACGCTACTTTTTCCAACATATCATGTAATAGAGGCATACAACATTAAGGAGACAGCTTTGTGGAACCTTTTGTGTGTTTTATATATATATATATATATATATATATATATATATATATATATATGGATCTAGGACTTTTGATCAAAAGATCAAAAGTCCGAATCCATTATCACCGAACACACTTTAACGAAAGCGCTTTTCACTGAAAAAGCGCTTTTGCTAAAGTGTGTTAAAATAAAAAAACAGTAAATTAATATTTATGCAGGGGGGCAAGCCCCCCTGCACCCCTCTACTTTATTATTTTCACTCCAAGATCGCACTACAGTGTGTACAGTCCACAACAGTCACTCCCCCACAACTCCCTCTTCCTCCAGACATACTTCTGCAAAAGTGCTTCTTCTGTGAAAAGGACTTTCGTGTAAAACTGCCCTGCCGTTTCAGCTTCGGTGAAACGGCCATTTGCGCATTAGTCCTAGACCCATATATATATATATATATATATATATATATATATATATGTCTAATGAAACATATATATGAAAAAGTAGCGTCATAATATAGATATACATGCATAAATATATAAAGGAAGGAAAATAAAATTTTTTAAAAAATATATATTTTATATATATATATATATATATATATATAGGTTTATCAAACAGATGCCCTACGCAGACCGTCTCAAAAAACTCCAGCTTTACTCTGTCGCATATCACCTACTCAGAGGTGATCTCTGCCTAACATACAAAGCCATGTCAAACCCAGAGCTATTGGATATGCTCCACTTAAAGAAATCCCAATCCCTCTGAGCTACACGCTCTAGGGACCTAAACCTTGTCACCACAATAAACAGAACATGCTGGAGGGATAGATTCCTGTCCCAGAGACTTCCCATACTCTGGAACAAACTACCTATCTATATCAAATAAAGCTCCTCATTAGCACTCTTCAAGAAAAATCTTGATGATTGAATGGGAGATAGGAAATTCACCCCAGGGATTACTTCTGTGGGTCTGCTTGACAGGGGCACAGGAAAATAATTTTCTTGGGTGGCAAAAGCCAGGGTACCTTTTTGGCTAGGCTTATATAGGTCCTAGGGCTAATAGCCTAGTACCTACCTCAGAACCATCTGTCTCAAACTGTTAGTGCAAGAAACCTGTACAAAGGCTGTAAAAGGGGGGAATGGGCCACATATATGGACATATCTCAAAAATCACGTTTACAAATGAAGACGTGTTACAGCAACGGTGTGTGTTTCAGCAGACAATTACTGAAGGATATAAGGATGGAAACTGAAATGTCATGTTATTTATTTACTGACATAAATCCTTGGATAATCACCGTGATTTGCCAGACAAATAGAAATACATTGTGGAACTGAACAAAAGTATGGTCCAAACATCTGGACATTCTGTGAAAATCTGGCAGGTTATGCATTAGCATTAATGTTCACAAGGATACAAGAATGAAACTGAAATGTATGCCATCGTGTCATAACAGCAGTCCTCAATGACATGGCCAAAAACCTCAATACTCTCCCTTTAATATACTAATATAATAATAATGTCTAATAGGCGAGAAATAAAAATATACGGCTTGTCCATAAAGCAAGATAGTATAGTGGTCAGAGTCCCAGCTTTGCATACAGGTGCACACGGTATGAGAAATATAACAGGCAATCCAAATTTACATGGGAAAGCATGTTAAAAGTGCAATGTTCATGTTAAAGTATGTGGTAAGTTATTTTTGTCACCCAGGGCAGTTTAGCTGGTGTAACATGGATGTGTGAGTGCATATAACATATTGGAAAACACCAATGTATACACGTGTCCCATATAGTATAGTTACTCCCCTTGCTACCGTAATGAAAGTGCATACAGCCATGTCATGCAATGGAAATCATATACACTTACTAAATTAAGTCATTAGTGTGGTATATTATGAGAATGAACTGTGAGCAATGGTTAGCAATGCTCAGCAGGTTTAACAACACATTTCTGTTGTCCTCACCCCTCCCTCTCGGGTTTGAGTGCCCAAATTCACCTCCAAATTCTGTACAGCAGTTGCTGTATAAGAAATGGACAGATACACCCATCATGCACATCCGTAGCTTATCTGTCATATTGTTCCTCCCTCTGCATGCCCCTTTTCCACCACTTTCCTATCACCCCTTTCTCTTTTCTTTTAAAGAATCAGTGCAGGTGTAAGAGCAACAAAATTTCCAGTCCTGCCAGGTCTTGAACCCAGGGAACTATAAACCATAATCAAAGCAATGTACCACAACACCATTTGAGCTGGAGGAATTGCTGATGCTTTTTCAAACATATGCTCATTCAACAGTAGGGAAAAGCTTCCGTAGAATCAGTCAGCTTTTGTATTTATACATGTACGCATGTATCATAATATAGATAGTGATATATATATATATATATATATATATATATATATATATATATATATATATATATATGTATATATATATATATATAATATGCAAATACACACACACACACACACACACACACACACACACACACACACACACACAGACATATATATATATATATATATATATATATGTGTGTGTGTGTGTGTGTGTGTGTGTATATATATATATATATATATATATATATATATATATATATATATATATATATATATATACAGAGAGAGATATATATATATATATATATATATATATATATATATATATATATATGTACACTCATAACATGTAGTGGAGTCATACATCAGAACCATACCTACCTACCCCTTACTGCAAGAAATCTGGCCCAAGGCTGTCCAGATGGGGGACATGGGGATCAAACTAGGGACATAAGTCAAATATCGCTCTCATAAATGTAGAATGTTGCCAGAATGGCAGGATTTGTTTTAGCATACATGTTCTGAAGGTTATGAGTTCTGAAATTGAAATGTATGTTATCATTTACTGTCAGAAATCCTCATATTCTCACAGTGATTTACCAGGATATGAAAAACATGCATCTGTGGAACATACCAGAAATATGAGCAATAAACCTGGACATACTGCAACAATCCAGACCATCCCGAGGTAGGCTCAGAACCCCTTAGTGCAATGAACTTGGGCCAGGCCTGACAAAGTGGTGAGAGAAAGCCATGGAAATAGGGACATATCTGAAATACTGGAGTAGATAAGCTGACACAGTTGATGCAGTAACACCCTCATTACTGTCCTAACAAATATTGACCAAAATAGCACAGGTCCAACACTCAATTATTTCCCACTAGTTAGTCACTGAAATCCTCACTTCAGCCCACTGATGTGTCAGAAATGCACAACACTTATGGGGGCCAGGCAACACTACGTCCTACAAATATCTGGACATAACATTACATTATGGAAACTACACTCAGCTGCCAAGCATGTCACTAAGCTCTGTCCACACTACAATTAAATTGGCACAACACTAAGCCAAATCTGCTAGGGGGAATTACACATACATTGGCAAATATATCAGGCACTACAGGGATGTCACAGCACTGAAAAACAGACACCAGTGTGAAAATGCATACCCTCAACCAATTCAACCACAGTCACAGTGACATACCAGTAATCCAAAGGAATGGTACAGTATAAGGACTGTGTGAACAAAATCATCTCAACATGTTTTCCACTCACACACTGCCCCAACATATACTGGCCCAATTCACTATGTAGTTTGATGCCTGTCTGTGGTATGGGACATGTCTCAGTCTGCCCTTACAAACATATACAGCTGATAGACCACCAGAAACAGGAGCAGCATGCACAGGCAAATAGAAAAGGAGCCATAACACATACATCCACACCCCCACTACACAGGCCAAATAACATTGACATAACACACTACTTCACAGCCTGGACAGTCTGTCAACAATTGCCAGAAATACACAGACCTCTCAACTGTACAGAGTAACACAGAATGTCCAGGCTTTTCCCTCACATATAAGGCCTTTTCCACATAACATCTGGCAGTCTGATACATCACTGGGATAATGTCAGGAATGTAGCCGCTAAATAATCATATACCATGCCTATCAACCTCTTACTGCATGACATCTGGACAAAGTCTGACATAATTGTGGGACAGAGGCCCACAACAGGGGCATATTTGAAATATTGGCTATTGCTGTTGTAATGGGGTTAGTTGTAACATATCTTTTCTGAGGGACATGAGGTCAGAAACACAAATTGATGTTAGCAGTTACTGACTGCAATCCCCAGAGTATGCTACTGATTTTCCAAAGACAAAAAATGTCTGACATAGGAGTCCAAATTCTGGCCATTCTGTGGTTATCCCTGCAGGTGAGAGTGTGTCAAACACATAACACTGTCAGAGTTAAAATTACCCAGGAACTGCATGTCCACGCAAACTCTGTTAGACTAGCATTAATCCAAATGTATAACAGCAATACTTACATTCTGTCCCTATGTCTGGGACATCCTCCTCAGTCTGTTGGCCTGTTTCCACAGATTTGGTTACAAGAGGTATTTCCAAATACCCTCTGTGATGCTGTTGTTCACAGACCTCCATGAAGTCCCCCTAACTGGCAAGGAAATGGCCAATGCTCACATGATGTACTCAATGATAGGAGTATGTTGCCATGCCATTGGCTATATGAATAACAACACAGCTGTCCTGCATGCAATTATCAAGTGGAGGACACCAATTGGTGCACAGGCCATCAGCTGCTCATGAGCAATACCTGCAAAAGACATGCTGCTGCCTATGCAAAACAGATGTATACCCTACAACCTCGAGAGAGAGAGAGAGAGAGAGAGAGAGAGAGAGAGAGAGAAACAGCAAAAAGAAAAATAAAAGCCAAGCAAGACATAACCACCTACACTTGAATAAAACAAACAGTTATGTCAAACAAGTAAGCATGTAATGGACTGCGGTAGGGGGTATATAAGAAGGGGAAAATAGGAACTCTAACGTATATGTCTCAACAAGCCTTGCTTTACTGATATATTGCTAATCAGAGCCTATGGCCATAGCATCTGGGTCTGTCTGCAGTGACATAAATCATAGGTCAGGCCCCTGAGTCACACCAGGAAAAGATGGCTCACATATGAGTACTACTGCAGCGAGTGTTGAACAATACTAACTAGTGACAATGCTAGGCCAGCTACTGGGATGTTGTACATATCCATATCTTACTTGTGAATACAACCATGATATATTTAGTTGTCGCAGAAATGTGAGAGACCTATACATGGTCTTTGCATAGTAAAGTATTGTTGCACATGTGTGTGTTGAACTGCTTGTGATATATTGAGCTCATACCATTAAACTGTCCAATATTATGCACACTGACCATATGTGTGTGCATCATATTTGTAGTCCTTTACTTATACAGTTGTGTTACGTCTGGCAGATCATTGGCAAATCTGTAAAGACTGACATTACACCATCTCCTTCTTTTTCCTCTGGCTGTTATCATCTCTTGCCATTTCTGCCTGTCATCTGCATCCTGCTCTGGCACACCAACCACCTGCATGTCCTCTCTCAACACATCCAGGAACCTTATCTGAGGCCATCCTCTTTTCCTCTCACCTGGCAGCATCATCCTTACTATCCTTTTCCCAATATAGTCAGCATCCCTCTGCAGCATATGTCAAAACTGGTGTAATCTTGCCACTCTGGCTATGTCTCATAATCGTCCAACATGGGCTGACCCTGTTATATATACATTGCTACTCCTGTCCACCCTCATCACAGCCAGTGCAAATCCTAACATCTGTAACTCTGCCACGTCCAACTCTGACTCCTGCCTTTTTGTCGATGACAGTCTCCAAACCATATAACATAGCTGGTCTCACTACCCTGTTGTAGACATTCCCTTTCACTTTTACTGGTATTCATCTGTCAAAAATCAGTAATAACACTCTTATCCACCCTCTGTCTTGCCTATACTCTCATCATCACCTGTCCTCCACAGCCATTATTTCTCTGAAATGTTGATCCCAATTATTTATAGTCATCCACCTTTGCCAACTCTACTCCCCGCATCCTCAACATTCCACTATCCACCCTCTCATTCACACACAGATATTTTGTCATAGTCCTACTGACCTTTATTCCTCAACTCTCTAGAGCATATCTCCACCTCTACAGGGTCTCCTACATCTGTTCCCTACTCTCAGTACAGATCACAATGTCATCTGCAAACATTATAGTCAACGGGGACTCCTGTATGATCTTGTCTGTCAACCTGTCCATCGCCATTGCAAAAAAGAAGGGGCTCATAGCTGATCCCTGATGTCAACCCACCTTCACCTTAAACATATTGGTCGCTCCTGCCACAGACCTCACCACTGTCACACCACCCTTGTACATATCTTGTACCAGTCTTACATATATCTCTGCCACTTATGACTTCTTCATACAATACCACAACTCCCCTCTAGGCACCCTGTCATATGCTTTCTCTACGTCCAGAAAGACACAAAGCAACTCCTGACCTTCTCTGTACTACTCCATCAACACTCTCAGAGCAAACATCACATCTGTAGTGCTCTTACCTGGCATGACAACATATTGCTGACCACTAGTCATCACCACCCTGCTTAACCTAGCTTCCACTACTCTTTCCCATGACTTCATGCTGTGACTGATTAATGTTATCCCTCTGTAGTTACTACAGATCTGCACATCAACCTTATTCCTAAAATGGTATTCAAACACTTTCTCTCCACTCCACATGCAACCGCTCACTTTCCAAAATATCATTAAACAATCTGGTGAAAACCACCACTGCCATTTCCCCTAAACACCTCTATGCTACCACAGGTATGTCATGTGGACCAACAGGCTTTACAGTACTCATCCTCATCATAGCAATCCTTACTTCCTCCTTGGTAAGCTGTTGCATTTCCTGATTCACCATAGTCACATCATCCAACCATCTCTCTATCATTCTCTCCATTCATCAGCCTCTCAAAGTACTCTGCCCATCTGCTCAACACACTTTCCTCGCTTGTGAGTATGTTTCCCTCATTATCCTTTATCACCCTTATCTGCTCTACATCTTTCTTGCCTCAGTCCCTCTGTCTAGCCACTGGTACAAGTCCTTTCATCCCTCCTTAGTATCCATCCTGTCATACAAGTTGTCATATGCCTCATCCTTAGCCTTTGCCACCTCTCTCTTTGCCATGCAGTTCATCTCCTTATACTCCTGTCTACTTTCCTCATCTCTCCAACAATCCCACTCCTTCATCCCCAACCTCTTTCTCTGTATACTGTCTTGTACTTCCTCAGTCCACCACCAGGTGTCCTTGTACTCCTTCCTCCATCCACATGTCACACCAAGCACCTTTCTAGCCATCTCACTTATTAGCTCTGCTGTACTTACCCAGATATTTGGTAAATTGTCACTGCCACCCAGTGCCTGTCTTAACTCTTCCCTGAACTCCGTCTCACAATCACCCTTTTCCAGTTCCCACCATTTGATCCTTGGTGGTGCCCTCACACTTTTCCTCTTCTTGATCATCAATCTCATCTTACAGACCAACAGTCTCTGCTGCCAAACTACATTGTCCCCTGTCACCACTTTACAGTCTCCAATCGCCTTCAAACTGGCCCTCCTACATTGGATATATTCCAACTGGGTGGATCTCCCTCCACTCTTGTATGTCACTCTATGCTCCTCCCTCTTGTTATAGTATGTATTCACCACAGCCATGTCCATCCTTTTAGCAAATTCCACTACCATCTCACCATCTGCATTCCTTTGCTTAACACCATATATACCCACCACTTCCTCATCCCCTCTATTTCCTTTAACATGCCCATTAAAATCTTCTGCAATCACCATTCTCTCACCCTTGGGTACAGTCATCACCACATCATCCAAATGACTTCACATTTCTCTTACTTATCCATCGCACAACCAACTTGCGTAGCATATTTACTAACAACATTCATCATTGTACAATCAATTTCCATCTTCATAAACATGACTCTATCAGACAGTCATGTCATCCTCCAAAAACACTCTTGGGATACTGTTCCTTCAGGATATCTCCTACCCCCTTTCTCCTCCCATCCACACCATGATAGCACAAGTTTGACCTGCCTCCAATAAACCTAGCTGTACTCCCCTTCAATCTGGTGTCTTGCACACACAGTATATCAACCTTCCTTCTGGCCATCATATCAGCTAGCTCTGTCCCTATACCAGTCATACTGCCAACATTAAAGGTTCCTACCCTCACTACCACACTCCTAGCCTTTCTCCTCCCTTCCTGCCATATGAGTGTTGGACATCCTCCAGGGTATGTCTGTCAATGCAAAGGCTACTGTGCTATCGAATGACTCAGGTGTGTTACAGCAATATGAAGACAGTGTCACTAATTTTGTCCCATTGCCCCCCATGTATGTGTGGCGTCCTACAAATGTCCTGCTGTAATGGGTGGAGAGGGATGAGTGGGCATCAAGGGTGTGAATACAGTGTGCTATACTGACATAGAACAGAAATGTACATCAGGTATTACCCATGAACATGTCGGTATGAGTAGGTGTATCTGACTACCGCATAACAACAGACATGGGATGCAAAATGTCAGTTAAATAAGCTGTACATGTTGTAAATGTGTAATGTTAGTTACTGGGCATCCAACAGAGTTCATTTTATACAGCTACTGGCTGTTGCATTGCCCTGACACAGACATGGGTAGTAGAATATGCATGAGTATCATGTTGACATGTTAGAGGTGTCCAACCATGTTATGAGCTTTTGTTCATGCCTACTACACACAGCCATATGACCACTGACATAGCTGTATGGACTCAGCAATACCTTACCTGTAAAACCTGTCTCCACCAAGGTAGAGTAATCTCCTTTGCTGGACAGCAGCAATATGCAAAACACATGATTGGTTGCTATGTCAACTGTACAGGTCAAAGTAGGTGCAGGTACCAACATGGCAGTGAGTCAACCTTTGTCTGAATGACCATATGAGGTCATAGGTGGATTACTGAAAGGCTAACTATGAGTACAAATTGGACACATCCACCAAGGGCAATCACAAGGCCATATTCACATATGTCTGCAGTCTCAGAGGTGACAACACAACCCACCCTGTAATGGTGGTCAATCACACCACATACAAACACACACACACACACACACAAACACACACCATAGCTATAGGCAACCTGCTGCAGACAGGTTTAGGGCAAACATCACCCCCTGGCTCACCATCAATGTAGGTGGATATGCACAGCACCTGCACCTCTCCCCTCATCATATGGGAGTAGGTGCATACTGCCTAATCAAAGTCAACAAAAGCAGGTCTCCATGGGACCTGAAAACATTCCTGTCTGCATCCTACATGAACTCAGGCATATGCTTCCAGCTCCATTACACACACTGTATACAAGCAAAGCCAGAGCACCATTGACATCCCTTCTGCAAGGAAGATGTCCACTGTCATCCCTCTACACAAACATGAATGATGAATGGTGGTTTATACAATGTACTGGCCCTCATTGGGGGGAACATGACACATCAGGACCAGGAGTGCAATGCAAGTTCATATTGTGCTGATAGAACAGGGGTATGATGTGGTGGTACGTGGTGGCTGATGATAGGCAATGCTGATGTGCTGGCTCTATAAATGACTGGCCAATGTCTGAGGTCCTGCTATGTGTTTTCCTGTTTATGTCTTCCAGGTGCCACATAAATACAACCATCTTACACTGCTCAGGAGAATGCAGCAATAACTGAAGCCATCCTGCAACACTATGCAGTGTTGTTTGGATGGACCCGCCAAAATATGTGGGAGCAGACTACTCTGTGGGATGAACTTCTCTACAGAGTCAACATCTTGGGCCACAATGGCTGCACATACGAGCAGGTCAAGCATCAAACAACTGACTTGCTACGTCATGCCCGATAGAGGCCTGCTGCCATGGCCAGGGACTGTTTCATGTCAGGTGGGGGCCACCTATACAAGCCCACTTACACCAATGGAGAAGCTCCTTGCCAACAATGGGGTAGCCCCCACACAACAACCATCACATGTAACACCAGTCGTAGAGGTGGATGGCACCCAGGCAACAGGAGAAGAGTGTCCAGGTAAGGCCACAGTGCACATAATTTTAATATTGTTGCACTGATAGTGTCTGCTATAGAGTATCTAGATGCACATTTCAGGTAAAACTGCATTTGTGGCTGGGGTTTAGTAATGCACACAAGTGCACATCTATGATGAAGGATAGCAAATTGTGTACTATCACAGCTTGTAGTGTACATGTGCAGAAAAGTAGCATTCATCTTGTAACACTGCCAAATGTGAGTCTGCTGACAATACCTCTCCCCCACAACTACATAGGTACCTCTGGTCTGCATGTGGGACAGCAGCCTGAAGCTAGTGAGTATGTGATTTTCCTGTTGTGGATCACCAGTACCCCAGTAATGTTGAGGTCATGCAATATCTGCATGTTCACTCATGGTGGGGTTAACTGCAGTGCATCACAGTTTTTCTCACAGGGGCCTACTTGCAGGAGATGTCACATATCTATAGCATACCACACAACCTGTCATTGCATGAAATGCGGACAAAGATTGACAACATAGGGTTCAAAGGGTCAAACCTAGGGATATATTTTATAACTTAGTGCTATACAGTGCATAGAAAAAGGTGTACACACACTTTTTTCAATGGCAGGTATTGGTGAAATACAAAAATGAGAGCAGAAGAACACAATTCCAAACCCTTTCAAACTTTCATGTGACCTATAATCTGCACAATTCCATTGTTAAAGAGACAAATCTGTTAGGGGAACAGTTATGACACATGAAAAATTTACAAGAAGCTGGATACATACATGTGGCCAGGCTGAAGGTACTACTGTGGTGAATTAGCTTTGCATATGATGACATCATTACATCTTCTTGGGTACACATCCACCATAGCTGACAGAGACTCTTTGATTAACAGCATATAACAGTCAGCTGTCCTACCAGGATTATCGTAACATTTACTCAGTTGCCTGCAACAGCAACAGCTATATTTTGCATAGAGCTTACAAAGCAGCAAGGGATCACATCTATGAGAGGTATCAGGCCAGAGAAGGGTACACACACATTTCCACAACATTGCATATACCATGGAACACAGTGAAGACAGTCATCAAACAGTGGTGAAAATATGGGCCAACAGTGACATTACAATGAAATGGATATCATTCCAAATGTATGGAAAGACGAGACCCACACTGGTCAGGGTTGCTGCCAGGACACCTACAGCAACAGTAAAGGATTTGCAGGAACTCTGGCAAGTACTGCTTGTGTACTACATATGACAACAATCTCCTGTATTCTCCACATGTCTAGCCTATCGGGTAGTGTTTGAAGAATGGCAGCCTTGTCACACACAGAACAACATCCAGTTCTGGCAAATATCTCAAGAATAATACATCAGGCCTCCCAAATGCATGTGGGGAAATGTGTATGGTGGAATGAGACCAAGGTTGCACATTTTGGCCACAATACAGACAGGTTTGTTTGGCACAATAACATCACTTGCATCACCAAAAGAACACCATCCCCATGGTGAAGCATGGTGATGGCAGTATCCTGCTTTGGGGTTGCTGTGCATAAACTAGAAGTGCGCCTTTAGCCAAGGTGGAGGGGATTACGAACAGTACCAAATACCAGTCCCTTTTGGCCCAAAATCTTCCTGTGTCTGCTAGGAAGCTGTAGCTGGGGAGAAATTATACCTTTCCACACAACAATGACCCAAACTATACATCAATATGCAAACATGGATGTATTCACCACAAGACAATACATGGTTTGGAATGGCCCAGCCACAGTCCACACCTACATCCAATAGAAAACCCATGGGTTGCCCTGCAGAGGGCTGTGCAGAAGGCATGCCCTTGCAATCTTATAGAGTTGGAGGGCTTTTTCAGGCAGAGTGTACAAATATTGGTAAGTCGAGATGTGCTATGCTAATACACACCTTCCCAAGAGGACTCATTGCTGCTATGATAGTCAAAGGTGCTTTAACAAAGTAGTACTTTAAGAGTGTGCATAGTCATGCAACCAACCTATTGTATATATTTCAAATTCTATATGTCACCCCTAACAAATGTGTTTGTTCTTCTATTGGATTGCACAGGTTATAGGTCACAGTAAAGGTAAGAATAGTTATCACATGATTACTGTGGCCTCATGTCATGTATTGGACAAACCTGGCATGTTAACGGGGGTGTCTACACATTTGATATCCTCTGTAAGCTTGGGAGGTTGTTGTTGTAACTGGTTCTGTTGTAACATACGCGTACTGCAGGTTTTAGTGTGAAACCCAAAATGTGTCATTAATTAGTGACACCAGTCCTCAGATCATCCCAGTAATGTGTCAGACTAACACAGGATGTATGAGGAATAGACCAGAAATATGAGCCACACGTTGTAAAAATTCAGCAACACTGTCCAGAGTTGAGAGGTATGTTCTGTAGGATTTGCCATTGTGCTATACAGGTGAACAGCAATTATGTGTACATGGATGCAGTGCGTGCTACTTGAAGGCCCTTCACCTACTAACAGTATGCACGTATCACAGAGGTGTAAATAAATAATGACATTAATTGGAAAGGGCTGCACTGCATGATGTAAAGGGCCTGTCCAGGGTGTGTATGTAGTGGTCTGACTGTGTTGTGAATGTCACCATTTGGCTGTTGTGAGGTCTGTGTAATGCCTGGCTGCCACCTCACCTGTGTGTGTGTGTGTGTGTGTGTGTGTGTGTGTGTGTGTGTGTGTGTGTGTGTGTGTGTGTGTGTGTGTGTGCATGTGTGCGTGTGTGTGTGTGTGTGTGTGTGTGTGTGTGTGTGTGTGTATAGCAGCAAATGTTGCAGCAAATGTTGTAGAGCAGGTCGCAATTTACATATGTTGTCTTCCCCCCACAGGTGATCATGGTGGTCATGGTCTCTCCCGCTCAGAATCTGATGTCAGTGTCTCTGCAGACTCTGACAATGATGATAGTCATAGTCAGGCACAGCTGGTTTTGTAAGGGGCTGAATCTTTGCCATGGGTTAGCATCCAACAGTACTCAACACTGTCTCTGCACACAGTCATAATGCCCACACATACCCCGTCCCCAGTAGCCACAGATAATGGACACTTGGCAGGTGGTGGCATGGAACAGGCTAGTGCGGTGACTATGGCAAGTGTGACTGCAGCCACTAGCCATAGCCAGAGTGATGGTGAAGTCCCACACAGGCAGATGGACAGGGGTGCCTGAAGGAAGACTGCTGGCCCTCAAGCCACTGTCTTAAGTGCCACAGCAGGTGTCACCAGATGCATGTTTTGGGCTATAATGGATGCACAGGCATGTAGCAAACACAACACCAGACACATACTCAGGGTGGTGGATGAAACTCTTCCTGCTTTACGTGGTGACATACATGACCTAGTTGAGGCCACACATCAAAATACTGAGGTCATGAATACAAGGTGGGGTGAGATGCTGGCAATCTTCGACCGTGCTATGTCTATGACAGACCGTGTGGTGGGTGATGGGCATCAGCCATGTGGACATAGGTCAGCAACATCAGCTGACAGTCAACGGGGCCATGCCCCTTCACACTCCCATACTGGCAGTGACACCAGCACCTCCGGAGGGGGGGGTGCTGTCTACATCGTTGCTGTCCACATCACACGAGAGCAGGCCATAGGCATGTGGTCCTGGCCAGTCCCGTCAGGGACATGGACCCAGAAGACAACAGTCACCCTCAGGAAGCAGTACTGCATCTGGTCTTGAGCCTAGTGGTGCCAGTGAGACCCGTGGCAGGACCTGTTCCCATGTCCATGGCCAGAGACGGTGAACTGGACACCTGGCTGTGTATGGTCCACAGCTGTACAACATACCCTTGTGTAGGGCAGCCACATGGCATGACTGTGTGCATACATCCACACACACATCTGTATCACATGTGGGTCACCCACAGACACACACAGCACTTCTGCACAGGCCATCTACTGTATACCCCTCCACACACACACACACACACACATGATGTCAACCGTATGGCCCAACCTAGGCCTTTGGCAAACCCACACCACACCCTGTGCATATGATGATACCTGTGCCACATCCCTATCATCCATACCATCGATGCAAGGACATGTTAATATGGGTCTGATGCATAGGGTGAATGTAGTACAGTGTAGCTATATAATACTGTATAAAGAGCTGTCTGCTTGCATTTGTTGTGGGTACACATACAGGTGTGTGTACCTTATTAGCCAGAATGCATTATTGCTGTTAGTACCACTGACGGACTGTAGTCTGACATGCTGCATTCTGTTTGTGTTCCAGGTGTCTGTGTGT
Organism: Protopterus annectens; assembly: GCF_019279795.1. NCBI lineage: Eukaryota > Metazoa > Chordata > Ceratodontiformes > Protopteridae > Protopterus > Protopterus annectens. The sequence goes on from NC_056748.1 coordinate 439,880,059, forward strand.
CTGCAGGCTGTGGCCCTGCAGACATGACCAAGAGGGAGTATGGCAGAGTGGGAATACACCACTCATGTCATAGTTAAGGTACACCTTTATATGTACATCTACCAGGTGTGTATGCATGCAACCGTGTGTGAGTGACACTGTTGTCAATGTGACCTTCCATACATACCCCTGTCACAGACAGGTAGCCTTCATACATGTCACCTCAATGTTGTGCACTACCACAGGCTCATACATACTGAACAGGTTACTACAGTACTGTCAGCAGGTCCCTCACAAGCATAGCCATTACATTAACTGCAGCAGATTCACCTGACAACACCTGTTAGCCCTGCCATTTATTTCCCATACACTCAACCCTGATGCAGTTGGTGAGGGCATGCATGAAATGTGTATGACAGGTATGTGCTATGTATTCCTGAGTACACAGGGTGGAACATGGAAACAAAATGGTATATCTTTTGCATACACACAGTCAGGACTGACACAGGGGATGTGCATACAGCAACACAAACACAGTTGACAATAGACATGTTATTAAAGGTACATATCCACTTTGATGTACTGTACTACTATATACATGACATGCCTCACATAGATGATGTGCATGGGACATTACCTGTTACAACACGTATTGTTGTGATTGCCCTCATAGATGGTGAGTTAAACCCCCAGAAATAGCATCTGGAATCATGTATTGCTCCTACAAGACTGGACAAGTGTTAAGATAGCAGATGTTGTATCAGCATAATGGTTCAATCAGGTATGGTATCTGATGCTGCCATATGTGTCAGTACACTCACTGTGGCTTATTTGGCAACAATATCACATACATGGGCATTGTTAAGGGACACAGACCACTTATAGGTGGCAAACATCTGGATATTCTGGAAATATCTGTACAGAGGACTGGTATGGTCTGCACAATGGTTTAACATGCTGCATGTGAGGCAGATGCCATTACCACACTATATAAAGTAATGCCATAAGGAGGTGGTAACCAGCCATGTATGGTACACACATCAAAATGTTATAAGCCACACAGTATATGATTCTCACACAAACACAAACATAGATGCCAGTAGTTAGATTAGAACTCCTACCTATCTATTTATGTCTTCTACAGTGGTTACACAGTTATCAGATGTGCCAGGGAGCTTACACAATTTTACTTTATCCAAAGGTACTTCTAAGGTGAATGACATCAACAGGACTAGTAAATTAGGGTAAGGGGATGTGTAGAGGGTGGTACACACCTCAAAATTGTATAAACCACACAGTATATGATTCTCACTCTCTCTCACATGCACACACACACACACACACACACACACACACACACACACACACACACACACACACACACACACACACACACACACACACAACACGTACTTGCCAGTATTGAGATTAGAACCCTGTCTATCTAGTTATTTGTACTACAATATTATAAAGTTACCACACTTGATACAGAGCTTACTGGACTAACAACTGGCCAAAGGTACTGAGAACTGCACAGCTGAGGTAAAGTATTACAGGTGACAGAAAGTCTGCCTTCAGTTTTTCCCTTGGATCTTGCTAGTTCTTTCACTCTTGCACTACAAATAGCATAATAGCTTTGTGCTTCAACATGTTATTGTATCAATAAGTGTAGCACACCTGGGAGCCATCAGCAGTAGTTGTTCCTCACAGACCTGGCCACAGTACTTAGTAGTTATGACCACCCCTCCTGGCATGATTGAAGTGCAGTTTTCTGTGCTTTTGCCCATTAACCTGGTGCACTTGGCCATTCTGAGGCACTGTTGCAACTGCCACATGTACACAGACAACTCTCTCCTGTAAACTCCAAACATACAGACTTGTGAGAGTTACCCCTATAGTACCAAATTTGGGAATATGCACTCTCCAGCAAAGACTGGACTAGCTGGTCAAAAGGATGAGGTCAACACCTGCACCACACCATGTGGAACACATAGCTCGCCACAACACCCACTATCACAGCCCTGACATAGACTCACAAACCACACACCCACCTTTACAGAGGCACTCAATGGACATTTACCCAATCAGCATAGACCAGCAAGACAGACACCCTCTCAGCCACCACAAAACAGCACATGCCAAAGGAGACATATGTCACCTACAAAGTGTGCCCCTCAACCTAAGCCTGTAAGGCTAACCACCTTGCCCCATACAGTAATCATGGGTGACTCAATACTGAGACACACAGATGTCCATCTCACTAGGTTGAATTTGGAGAAGGTATCGGCCAGCTGTCACTCACATGCCAGCATCCAACACATGACACACCCAGTCAGGTCACTCCACAAAAACTACAAGTATCACTCTGTCATCATCCATGTGAGTGTGAATGACCTGAGATGCACCTCCCTGGATTACATGATAAGATACATGATTGAGTTCTCAGATTATGTGGTCCAGACATGTATAACAGTAGCCCTGAGCAGTATACTACCATCACCCAAAATGATGCTGCAGTACTATCAACAATTGATTGACTTCAACATTGGCTTATGTGTTGTTTGTCATTCTCAGGGGATCCAGTCTCTCCCTGCTTATGATAAAATGATTGACAGACCTCAATGCCTTGCCAGAGATGGCCTGCATTTGCCACCCCTGAGTTTCCAGGTACTGGCTAAGTCTCTTGCCACCCCTATTGTGCTTTTTAGGTAGTGTTCCAAATCACATTACCACCGTAACAGCTAGACATGAATGCAATCTGAGGGTCATGCTGCTCAACAGTAGACATCTAACCCTTAAGATGCAGTCACTCAAAGCACTCCTGAAAATGGAGAACATTGACAGTTGTGCTGTAACGGAGACCTGGTTTACAGCAGCAGACAGCAGTCCTGCACTAGCAGGCTATGATGCATTCCACAGCTGTCAGCCCCAAAAACATGTACCACAGCTCCACATGTGGGGGTGCCTCCATATTCATAACAGATATGCACACCTCCAGACTAGTATCCCAGCATAATGTATCTGAGATACTTCAAGCACAACTGACTTTGGGTAATAGTGCAATCCAGGTCATAGCCTGCTATGGGCCCACATCCATGTCCCTAGACTGTCAATCCACATTCCTCAACACCATGGCATCTATCAAGATCTAACCCAACATTGACATAGTAGAAGACTTCAACTACCCCTCCATCAACTGGGAAAAGTAGTCAAGCACCAATAGACTGGCCCAACACTTCTTGAAATTCATCAGATCCAATGCCCTGGACTGGCTCATTCTGGCTCCCGGTAGAGGATGCAACAACCTTGACCTATGTTGATTACTTACATATGGGACTGTTGCTCAACAACAGTAGTCAATCCCTACCTGTTCAGATTCAAACATGATGTAATCACCATGGCAATCCACATCTCACCCACACCCCTCACAAAGGTAACCACATTGAAAAACCTCTCCAAAGCTGACTTAGAAGCCATAAAAACAGGGGTGGATGACTTCACTGCACCCATGCCAATGGAAAATAGCTGCATGACTGTCACCTCATACACAAATGCACTGTGCAAACATGTACATGAATGCATGATACTAGCCATAGCCAACATAACCAAGATGCTGTCCTCCAAACACTGGATGCTAATGTGATGACCCCCTGCCATTACTAAAATGTACAACAGAAGGAAGACACTGTTGCAGAAAAAGGTGGTGTCCCAAAACTGATAAACTCCATTATTAGCCTCAACAACAATGTGAGATCCCTCATGGAATCATCTGCAGCCAGCTATGAAGGCAGAATTGCAGCAGACACTGAAAACAATCACAAAAGCCTTTGATAGTTATACCAACAATCTCCACAGCAATACCCACAAGTGCTGTGAGTTACTGCACAATGCTAACTCCTATCCTGAGCCAACCAATATTGGCAACAGTCTTGCTAACACATTCATTGCCAGCTTTACCCCTCACTCCCCCCTAAAGGAACAATCACAATGGCAGAGAAATGTCAGGCACCCATCATTACTGCAGTCCATGTTAGACCTGCATTGTCCACAGGAAAGAATACAGCTTCCATGGGACCCAAACATATCTGTGGCTGTGTTCTACAAGATGTACAAAGAGACCTGGCACCACATCTGTGTGCCCTGTTCAGTCACAGCCTCACCTCAGGCTTTGTCCCTCCAAAATGGCGCACTGCTACAGTCATCCCTCTCCATAAAGGGGTAGCAACTACAGACCCTGGGGATTATTGGCACATTAGCCTGACAAGTCTTCTATGTACAGGTATGGACTGCATCATCAGGGACCTAATTGACAAAGATTTAGGTAATCTTCTAACTCTGGAACCCACACAGTTTGGCTTTATGAATGGCAGATCATGTCTGCTCAACCTGGTTGACTTCTTTGAGTGAGTCACCAGGGCTGTGTATGATGGTAAGGCACTGCATACAGCCTACCTCGATCTGGCCAACGCTTTTGATACCATTCCTCAGTCAGGAATTATTGATAAACCCACCAAACTAGGTATCAACCCCTATATCAGTCGGTGGGTTGCAAATTGGTTCACAGAACACACAGTGTGACAGTGGCAAACTCCAAGTCAGACTGGCAAGCAGTCATAAGTGGAGTCCCACAGGGATCAGTACTGGGTAGTCTCCTATCCAGCATCTACTTTTCAGGAGTCCAGCCCAACACAGAGGAACTCTGGCTGACCAAGTTCACAGAGGACTGCAAGCTGGGAGCCATTATTAACTCCACAAGTGATGTAGACATTCTACAGAAAAGCCTCACTGAGACCAATGAGTGGTGTGAAACCATGACGAGAAGCTTAACACCATAAAATGCATCATCATCCCCTTTAGTAAAATACTCAGTCCCCAGTAAGTACCACATCAATGGTTGCCCAGTGAACACTGTAGGTATTATAAGAGATGTGGGAACACAGGTTGACAGCAACTTCTCCTTCAACCACCACATTGCCACTGTGGTCAGGAATTCCTTCTATGTGGCACATCGCATGACCAAGGGTTTTGCATCCAGGAAGACAGAGGTAATCATTTCTGTCTACTCTTCCCTCATTAGACCACTCATCAAGTATTATGGCTCATTTGACATGTACCTCACTAGACACCTGCAACAGCTGGGGAGGCCACAGAATTACCTCACAAAGAGGTTCCTAGGCATTAAACACATGCCCTATGCAGACAGACTCAGAAGACTCCAGCTATTCTCTATGTCATATCACCTAGTTAAAGGCTATCTGTGCTTGACTAACAAAGCCATGTCTGACCCATATCTTTTAGAAATGTTACATATGAAGACATCCCAATCCCACCACACCACACATTGCAGAGAATTCTACCTCATTGCCACATTTGACACAACATGCTGATGGGACAGGTCCCTCACCAAGAGACAGCACATGCCCTGGAATACACTTCCCATACATGTCATGCAGAGCACCTAGCTGACACTGTTTCACAGAAGTCTTAATGAGTGGATAGGTAACAGATAGTTCAACCCAAGGATCACTGCAGTGGCTCTACTTGATACAGGCACTGGGAAGTAACATTGGTTGGCACAATGGCAGGGCCCTTCTATGGGCTAGGCTTGTAAAGGCTCCTGGACCATTAGCCTACTACATACTTATGAACCTATAAGAGGGATAACATCAGCAGGACTGATAAAGTAGGGCAGCGGGTGAGAAACATATCAAAATACTTTTGCCTACAAACATACACACCCACATTTTCCGGATACAAGAGTAGAACCCCTGCCTAAGTAGTTATTTGCACTGCAGTGTTAGGCAGTTATCACACATGCTACAGAGCTTACAAGGCTGACAGCTGGCCAAAGGTACTGATATGGGGAATGACATCAGCAGGCCTGATAAAGTAGGGCAGTGGGTGTTAAACTTATCAAAGTACTTTGTCCTACAAACATATACACTTACCAGATGTGAGAGTAGAACACCTACCTAACTAGTTATTGATACCATAGTGTCATGCAGTTATTGCATGTGCTACAGAGCTTACTGAGCTGAGAGATGGCCAAAGGTACTGATTTCGGGAATGACATCACCTGGACTGATAGGGCAGTGAGTGTTAAACGTATCTAAATACATTGTCCTACAAACAGGACACACTTATACACACACACATTTGCCAGATGTAAGAGTAGAACCCCTACCTAACTAGCTATTTGTACCATAGCATTACACAGTTATCGCAACAGAGCTTACCGAGCTGACAACTGGCCAAAGCTACTGATATGGGGAATGACATCAGCAGGACTGATAAAGTAGGGCAGTGGGTGGGAAACATATCAAAATACTTCTGCCTACAAACATACACACTTACGCACACACATTTGCCAGATACGAGAATAACCTCTGCCTAACTAGCTATTTCAACTACACAGGTAGGCATTTATCACACACACTACTGACCTTACTGGGCTGACAACTGGCCAAGGTTTCTGATAAAGGAAATTACATCATCTGGACTGATAAAGTGGGGTAGTGGGAAGTGTTGTGAGTGGGAATGGCATAAAACTGTTTCACCTACAAATGAACAAACACGCAACTCCCTCAGTCTTGCACACACAACTGTCACACACCATTGCCAGTATGGGGTTTAGAACTCCTACCTATCTCGTTGCTTGTACTATAGTGTTACGCAGTTATCACACATGCTACAGAGCTTATAGGGGTAGTAGGTGTCCAATGGTACACACATTGCAGAGTATTCTACCTCATTACCACATTTGACACAACATGCTGAATCACAGCAACAGATCTTGTGCAGTTGGGCAATGTGAAATGTACTGAGTGGGAACAGGCTGCTAATACTTAGACCTACAGAGAGAGAGACACACACACACACACACACACACACACACACACACACACACACACACACACACACACACACACACACACACAGGCAGGTGATGTGATATTAACACCCCAACCTCAGTACTATTACACAATGGGGCTCACCTTTTATGCTTGCATGTGCCACTGTTTAAAACCAGTATGCCACTGTCCACAACAGGATATCACTGTATGCCATTCAAGGTACTCATGTGTGTGACCCACACTGCTGTGTCTGTCCCCCTGTGTCTCTCTGTCTATCACTGTTTGTCTCTCACTTCCTCAAATCTATGTGTGTGTATGCTTGACATATATAGTTATCTGTTGGCCATGTATGTCTGCGTGTGTGTCACACAGAACAGATGCGGATATATCACATATGCACCACCTACAGGTAGCTGGAGGTAATCCTGTCTGATGTGTGATTGTAGGGACAGTTAAGGTGTACATAATTGTCTGTATGCACAGATATATCTACACAATATAGTCATATAGACCAATCTAGGTTCCAACATGTCCTGTGATTCTCTAAGTGTAGGAGCATGCTCAGTGTGACCTTGTATACTTAGAGTGGGACTCCATTCCAGAGATAAGTGTACTCTGGTCGAAGGTTTTGTGTGCTACAGACATACCTCTCAGAACTACAGAATGTTTTCCTCGGGGTAATGGTTTGTTTTGGCAGACATTTTCTGACGTATCTGTATTCTGACAGTGCAATGTATTGTGTTATTACCTAGTGTCAGACATTCTCACATCATCACAGTGCTTTACCAGAGGAGTACTAATCATATGATGTGTAGGTAGACTGATATTATAATTGCAGCTATGTACCTTCTTGCCCAACAAGGCCAGTTGGGAGGTGTGGCTACAGCCAGTTGAGTGATAGACCAGCAACTTGTTTATATACTGGCTGGGGATCGTCTACTGCTGTGGTATCTGTATAACCTGTGATGTGATATCCTGGTGTGGCCATACCTGTCTGGTATACATTTTTTGGCAGATTGTCCGGGTGTTTGGATAGAGGTTTTGTCCAGTCTGCATAAACATATGTTTTATGGCAAGTTATTTCAGTATAATTGAAGAGTGATGTTACAAAATATTGACAGACATTACTGTGTCAGCCTACATAACCTTCACACAATTCCTGCTACTGCAAACCCCTCACCCTACCAATTTTCTCAGTATGTCAGGGCAATATTTACCCCACATGCCTATCATTGTGCCTTTGTTCACATTTACTTCTGCCCTTGTTCAAACATGTTGCTGTGAAAGGTTTTGTGTTATGGGTGTGGGTACAGACTGCATTGTACTGTGCAGGCATGCCCATTATATACAAAATCAGACATAAAACAAGGTAAAAAGCCATATTGACAATGACCACTGGCAACAGTACCGGGAAGCATGATTATTCACAAAGCCCTAGCACCTCGGCTACACAGCCTTCAAGACGTCCATTATATGTGTATTAGTAGTCTATAGTGGTAGTCTACTTAACACCAAAAGTGTGATAAGAGACCTTGGGACACAGGTGGAAAGTAGTCTCTTTTTTGATAATCACATTGCCACAGTAGTCAGGAAATCCTTCTACATGGTACACCTCATCACAAAAGATTTCTCAACCAGGTGAAAAAGAGGTCATTGTTCCCCTCTACTCATCACTCATTAGACCCATTATAGACTACAACACCCCTTTTGGTATGTACCTCACAAGACATCTACAACAACTAGAAAGGCTGCAGAAATACCTCACAAAGAGGATTACTGGCCTCAAATAGATGCCCTTCGCAGACCATCTCAAAAAACTCCAGCTTTACTCCGTTGCATATTGTCTACTCAGAGGCAATCTCTGCCTAACATACAAAGCTTGTCACCACACTAAACAGAACATGCTGGAGGGATAGATTCCAGTCCCAGAGACTTCCCATACTATGGAACAAACTACTTATCTGTATCAAACAAAGCTCCTCATTAGCACTCTTCAAGAAAAATCTTGATGATTGGATGGAGATAGAAAATTCACCCTGGGGATCACTTTTGTGGCTCTGCTTGACAGGGGCACAGGAAAATAATTTTCTTGGGTGGCAAAAGCCAGGATACCTTTTTGGCTAGGCTTATATAGGACCTAGGGCCAATAGCCTAGTACCTACCTATGAACCTATATTCCACATAGCATTGTGGCTTTCAGGTATGTTAGTGGCAGAGCAATAGGTATCACTGACATGCATAATCACTGCCACTGCAGTTATCTGCAGATGGCCCTGTGACAGACAGCCTGTACCTAGGGCAGTACAAGATGACAGCCAGGAGAACATGCTGGCCAGATCCTGACAGTATTAACCACACATGGACATACCTCATTGACCCCTGCATATTGAGCACATACTACATGTTTTCATGTGTATTGGGACAGCCCTACCAATCTGTTATGCTGCTATTTCCCTGCAAACATGCATGTTACCGCATTTCTATGGTTATATGGGGGGGGGCACACCTGTCAACTGTAGACATTTGCAGAGACTATGCTGATATTTGCTTTACATTTTGATTCCATTTACCATACTATTGTGCTCTGTCTTGGGGACTACAGGCATATCAGTAAAGATCACAAGTGAAAGTGCACTGGCATACATTTGCATGTCAGACTTGTTACCCTTCAGTGTCTTACTGCAACTGTGAGACCTGCTGTGGTATGACTGTGTGGGTCTGTAGGGGGGTGATTCAATGTTGCTGCCATTTGTAGAGCTTTTCCAGACATTTTTCTCTGGATTTCTACAGCTGACTTGCTGTGTGGGTCTGAGGGGTTGGTATGGGACCCCACACTGACATCCATGGCTGTGAGCTATGACCCACCCAGTTAGTTGGCCCTATACATATACCGCAGTAGGATTTGCCACCTTGGGTACTACTGCATAGTGTTGTGAGGCCAGTATTGGGCAGGCATTTCCTGGTGTCACACATAGCTGTCAGTTGTCTGCTGCTATCCCAGTAGTCCACCCTATTCCCTTGCATGCATGCAACAATACCATACATATGCTAGCAGAACATAATGATACATGAATTTACTGTTATGGCAACTGACTTACCTTGTGCCTGTGGCAGTTGTGTTTACGGAGTTTAAGAGCTGCCTATGTTGGATGCACACAGTACAGAGCCTATACATGGTATGTTACAGGTAGTGTGATGTGTGTGTCATCCCTTTTTACTGTGTGTATGAGCAGAGAGAGGTGTCAGTCCCTGGGTGCCTACAGTGTCAGTATGTGTGCTAAGCTTTGCCTCTTTGCCAAGGCCAGGCCATAATGGGCATGCCTCTGTCTGCCTACAGGGGCTGGTTTAGGGTTTCCTCGTCTGAGTCCCTCTGTGCCTGTGTGGACCTTGGCAATGGTGGGGGCTGTGTGGCCCTTCCCCATCCTGTTCCTGCTGCAGCTGTTTCCACAGGATCATATTGTGCAGCATGGCACATACTATGAACAATTGTGCACATGTGAATAGAGAGTACTGCAAGGCTCCACCAGATATGTCCAGGCAGCGGAAGCGTGACTTGAGCATCCCAAACACATGCTCTAAAATTATCCTGGTTTGTGCGTGTGCCTCATTATGGTGTTCTTGCATGGGTGTGTGTACATTTCTAATGGGTGTCATCATCCACGGCTCCAGTGCATAGCCAGCATCCCCTACCAGATGACCATATGAGATGTCCCCCCTGGCAAATCCCTGATACAGCTGTGAGGAATGCCAGATGTGGGAGATGTGACAGCTTCCAGGGCTGCCAGCACACACATTCATGATAATACCCTGGGCATTGCACACAACCTGGCAGTTGATGGAGGGGAAGCCCTTGCGGCTTATGTAGACCCTACCCTGTTCACTGGGTGGTGCTTTGATGTGGATGTGCGTGCAGTCTATGGCACCCAGTACCTCTGGGTATTCAGCTACATGGTGGAAGAGACGCATATTGCTGGTCAGTTCCTCACAGGGGTTGGGGAAGTATATGTGGTCACGGGCATTTGGTAGCATGGCATCCAGGAACTCGTGGAGTACTCTGGATGCAGATGCCTGTGACACCCCCATGAAAGTACCTGTAGCTTGTATTCTTAAGGCTACACATACCTTACTATCCACTGGGATGGGTTCCCCTCTGTTTGTTCTGGATGTGAGGTGAGGTGGCACAGCTCCACAATTTGCTGAAGTATGTCCCTGTCCACCCTGTAGCACTCTACTACTTGTACCATTGTATACTTGTACAAAGCCTGCACTAATTCTACCAATATTTTGAGACACTGAACCATTGCAGAACTTCCCAAATCAACTTTCTTAGGACCTTGTTATATGCTTTCCTCCAAGTAGAAGAATACCCAGTCGGTCGCTTTCCTCATCTTTAGCTTCTCCTCAGCTATCTGCCTCACTGCAAGCACTGTGTTGCTTGTGATGCGTCCTGATATAAATCTGAACTGCTCAGCTCCCATCTTTCTTTCTAGTACTATGAGTATTCCTTTATCAGTCACCTTCTCCAGAACTTTCATATGGTGTGACAGGGTTTGATACCCTTATACTGCCCACAGTTGTGAATATCCCCTTTGGTCTTATACACTGGCATTATAATGCTTATTCTCCAGTAATGTGGGGCACACTTTTGTCTCCATACTGCTATGAGTACCCACAGGAGCCATTTTACCCCTGACTCACCTAACCTCTTGATCATATCTGCCAAGACCACATCTGAGCCTTCTGTTTTTCCTGGATTCATTTCCCTCAGTGCCGTTCTTACTTCTTCTAGAGGGTTCTTCTTCTTCTTCCATTGTAGGCTGTGTCTGGAGCAGTACAGCTTTTGTAATGTCCTGTAGAGGGGTAAGCAAGTTGTTGCTTATATGCCTGTCTTTGCCTTGCATCCCGTTTGAGTTCCTTTGTATACCTCACAACTGTCAAGATTTTTGCAGAATGTCGATATTTTTGTCTCATATTTGATCATTTCCTCAAATAATTTTTGTTTTTCTAGCAAATTGTTGAGGTCTGAAGTCATAAAATAATGACACCCATTTGAGTTTCAGACTATATATCCTCCAGAAAATGCATGCTAACACAAAACCTTTTATTTTAGTTACTTTCTATGTTTGTAAGAGCAGTATTTAAAATCTGTCCTTATTTTTGGGCCTTTGTCCCCCATTATTTTAGGCTTTGACCAGATTTATTGTGCTTAGATATTGAGAGGTATGTTTCTTTGTAACACCTGCTGAGTCACTTTCCAGACGCTTATAGAAAGCCTGTGATACTCTGTTCTTTGCTATTGCAACTGATCTCTCTTAGTCTTTTTGCTAGCTAGCCAGTATTCCTTCTTAGTCTGGGCCACACTTGCTACATCCCACTTTTTCTTGCACATGTTCTTTCTTTTGCTGACTTCCAGGACTTCTACATTTTACCACCAGTTTTCCTTGTGCACCTTATTTCCATCCATGGCTCAGCTGCATATATGTTCTATAGTACTCACATATACTGTTTTGAGGCACTGCTGTTCTTCTTCAGTTTCAACTGTTTCTTCTTCTTCCTGAGGTGATTGAGCTCTGAGTATTTCCTTAAACTCTTGTGCTTTCTCTCCAGCCAACTTCCAGGTCTTCAGCCTAGTGTCTATTGACCTTAGATCCTTCTCTGACCATTGCTTACTACTGATTGTAGCAACCAGTGGTTTATGCTGTGGGACAACTGTTTTACTGAGGATGATTTTGCAATCACTGATTCAATCCCTATGTCCTTTCCATACTAGGAGGAAGTCTACATGTTGGCCACTCTTGTGTATGCTACATGATTGTCTGTCTTGCTGAACCTTGTGCTGGCCTCCATCAAGCTATTTGGTGAGGAAATGTAGAATGGCTATCCTTCTTTATGCCTGTTATCCCTCCCATGTGAACTCAGGCAGCCTGCATATCCTATTCTGTCTGTCCTAATATATGCATTCAAGTTGCTTATTATCAACACCAGCTCATGTTGTCCTGCTTTATCTAATAGGACTTTCAACTGCTGCTTGAATGCACTCTTTTCCCCACTATCACAACCCTGTTGTGGGACTTAGGCTGAGATTTTGAATACTACCCTATCCTTACATTGGAGTCTGATTGGCTTGAGTCTGTCACTAATTCTAATGACACCCCTCACTATCTTCTGATGCTTCTCCCTCACCACAGTTCCCACACAATTTCTAGTCTGTCTTCTCCTTATGTAGTAGACTCTGGATCCCAAGCCAATTGGCCTTGCCACAGTGCTTTACTTGGCAGCCCTTCCATCTTGTCTCCTGGGTAAAGAGGATATCTGGCATCCTCCTTACCATCACGACTTCCACTTCCAAGCTATAAGTGAAGGTATATTGAGTGTAGCAACCATTACTTCATGTTTGGCAATTTGATTGGTTTTACATCCACTGTTTGTTCAACAGAGCTACCCTAGGTAACCCAAGCTGGGCAACTGAACACCAGACAGCCAGTAGCTTATTGGCCCTGGGCTGCTGAGCTTTATGATGAGCACACAGTGGAGAATAGATGCACACAGACCTTTCCCACATTACTATCAGTCCCTGGCATAGGTCAGAGGTGGCTGGTCCTCTACTCACTTATTTTAAATACCCATGCCTAGCCACCATGACAAAACTACCTAAAGCCAATTTTTACACCATCAAACAGGTAGCCCTGATAATGGCAAGCAGTATACAATCTGTGTTCTCTTATTCTGAGGATGCTGCACACCAGAATCGATACTTAAAGTGGTTGATGTATACAACTCTTCCGCTGATAGACACTATCTAGAATCTGTGCTTCTGGCCTTGGCTTCATTCTTGGGTGAGTTTGAGATGAAAACACCCAGCATGTTTTTTTATTATTTTTTTTAAGGAGGCAGGAGAAATCCCCCAGAGACACAAGAAGAGCATGAAAACTCCACACAGGCATTGGTTAGAGGTCAGGTTCCAACCTTGTACATTGTGCATAGTAGGTGAAGACCTTAACCATTATGCCAACTGTGTCTTTACTTCTTGCCAGTAATGTAAGCAGAGGTGTTAGTCCTTCTTCACTCACTGCACTTCCCCCTGAGGTGGGCAAGGTATTAACTGCTCCACTCCTCCATTCCCTGTGCCAGCTTATCCACTGCTTGTTTGAACTTAATTTATTGGGGATTGTCAGGAATTTATATCTCACTGAAAAGATTACATAGTTTTTGAACATACTATATGCACAATATTAGAAATTATAAAGTCCAAGGCTAATATTCATATAGCTACACATTACAAACAGAACCATGCTGAAACAACACAATGATCACTGTAATGATGTTACTGTAGGGAAACTGGCAGTACCAACTGTGGCCCCTTCCCTCCATGGTGGACACCATCTCCTCCCATGTCTGAGCTGCTTATCTAACACAGATTATCTGAAACAAAGTTAATGTCATTTTGTGTTAGTGCTTTATCCCTGTAAGCCACAGAACTGTCTCGGGCAATGACATAGTTTCTTGAACAGAGTGATTGCACAATATTACAATAAGCTTGAGATTAATATCAATATAGCTAATACTAAAATAGCATACTGACCAATTTAATCTCACTAAAAGAAACAGTAAAACTGTATGAATAGTAAAACAGAGGAATGTGGATCAACAAAAGAAAGAGGAGATGATGTTTACTGTTAGTAGATAAGTTGTAACAAAGCACCTGAAATACTCTGTCTGGGTCTGGAAACCTTTGCTTTAGAAGTACATGGATCTTATGGAAGTATCCCACTACAAAGAACCAAAACAGTCGATGGATATTTGTTAAATACCTCAGGAAAACTAAACAAGAAACTTCATCATATATGCATACCTTGAAAGGGGAGACCGAAGGGAGGCAAATGAGAATGACAAATCCTGTACAGAAGTAAAAAAACATTGTTTGAAAAATGTGGTGATTCAAATCATATTGATATCTGCAAACATGCCATGGATTTAGAGTTAACCGTAAACTTTTTTTTATATAAATAAGAGTGGATTAATAAAACAACCTGAAATTAGAGACACCATTAAAAATAGTTAAGTAATTCAAGAAGCAACAGAATGAATATGAAAAGCTCACAGTACAAAGGAAATGATGAAAATATAAACAGTATGCTTGATATGGTCTGCTATAGTTGTCTGGACATATGCAATAAAATTAATGTGGTCTCATTTTCTATGAATCTGTGTACCAGGCTGAGAGTCCTTAGCTTTGAAATGACCACTAATTAGCTGCAATCCTTAACCGAAAACAGCTTGTTTTATGATTATGTCTCAGCCAATGAAAGGTAAATTAGTAGTTGGGGAAACTATAATTCCTCACTGTGGCCTGAAATCTTGAAACAGCTGACTGACTCACAGCTTAATTCAAGAGAAGAGACAAAAATAAATTACAGGCCAGTATAACAACAAACAGGCAGTGCCAACTATGAAAGTGCAGCTAGATATTTTATTGGGCTTGAGAATGCTGAGGGTGAGAATTGATGACAGACAATTTGCATAATAAGTGATTAATAACTATTAATCATGAGTGGCAGTTAATGCTCATAAAAGCAGACCCCCATCTGTGTATCTTCCGTCAGTTTTATGGCCTGCATATGTCTCCAACTCTTGGCTGTTACTGGTACTGGGACAAATGCCTCTGTATTTTCTGGAAATTACTGGCGCTTTTCTAAATATCCAGCTGCTACAGCGTTGTGAGCATATGACATTGTGCATGTTACAAAAATAAACAGCTGCATTAAAATTATCATCCCAAAATTAAACTGACCTGCTTCAACTTCCTATATAATGTAAAAAAAAAAAATCATCAATGTTAGATTCAAAAGCAGACTAGATATGATTAATATTATTTATAGAATGAGCTGCTCTTCATTGATGTGGATAAATGTGGACAAAATTTATGACCATTGCACTTTCATCTTCCCCCCAACTGATTCCTTGTTTTATAGTGTCATAAATATATCCCCAGCAATGGAACAGTGTCATAATCAAAATAATAATGAAGGGAGTGGCAAGATGCCAGCTCACTTAATGGCCTTTTTATACTCAACTGTTTAATGGTAAAATTAAAATAAATGCCAGATTTTCATACCTCTCAACCTCTTAGAGTAAGAAATATGGACAAAGACTTAAATAATAGGGGGACAAAGGCCCCAAAACAGGGACAATTTTTGAATATTGCACTTACAAACTTTGAAAGTAGGTAGAACAACATGTCTTACTTTACTATTCATTTTCTGAAGGACATGAAGTCTGAAACTCAAATGTCTGTCATTATTTTCTGACTTAAATTTTCAGTGCCATAAACCAAAAAAGAAAAACAAACTGTTAAACTGAAACAAACTGGCAGTGCTAACAGAACAACAACAAAGGTTCCAACGATTTATTGTTAAGCACTTTTCGTTTGCTTTGTAAGCAAACTTCCTCAGACAAACACAGATTAGTGGAAAAACTCAGCTTTTTATAATAACACAATCAGACAATTTAAACTAATTAGTCAGGCAATCAATCTATCAAATTCCGCTTTCCTAAGAAGCTTAATACCTAAAATCTAAAAACACTGCGCATTCAATACCTACTTACACAGTAAATAGTCAATTTATATAAATACATGTTAAATAAGTTTTAAAATATTTAAATAATCAAGAATTCAAAATATTCCATTCTTAGAAAGTTTTGAAGAAATAAAAGGCAACAACAGCACTACATACACGTCGTAACATCATAATAATGGTCCCGTGTGTGCACAACTCATATGCAAAGCAAGCTCACCAAAAATAATATTGGTTAGCTACTATAACAGTAAGTCCTGTCAAAGAACCACAGTTGCTTGACAGAAATAGGTTGAATTATTAAAAAAAACACATATACTGTCAATACACTTAACTAAAAACGTGTACAAATATATATATGAATGAATAAGCTGATAAATAAAATAAATAAAATAGCTAAAACAACATATGCATACATGAATAGGGCATTAATTTAACGTTTTAAACTCAATAGCTTTAAAATGCCTGAAATTGAGCAAGATTCATTCAAGCCAGGGGCTGATTGTGTTATTATAAAAAGCTGCGTTTTTCCATTAATCTGTGTTTGTCTGAGGAAGTTTGCTTACAAAGCAAACGAAAAGCGCTTAACAATAAATCGTTGGAACCTTTGGTGTTGTTCTGTTAGCACTGCCAGTTCGTTTCAGTTTAAATTTTCAGTGACTTGCCAATGATTTGCTTGAAAACTACAATTTTATGAAAAATGGATCAAAAATATTAGGCAAAAATCTGGACAGTCTGTGAAAATCTATACAATTTAGAAGTCTGCAGATTTTGAATAAAATAGTAATCTGCAAGCTAGATTTCTCTGAATATTTCATTTTTCAGAGTTGTTTTTTTTGGCATTGGCATGTCAGACAGTGAGTCAATCAGTCATATGAGTCCTTTATGCTAACACTGAAGATTTAAACTCTTTATACCAGTCACTTTGGAAAGCTGAACCCTGTTATTATGTCTTATTGCTTTTTGCTGAGGTAATTTTTTAACATAATGTACCTTTTGATTGAATCAGTAGATCAACACTTCCCAGGCTCAGCTTTCCAGAGTTTGGGCAGTTCTTTTCTGTTCAGCACTCACCGTCTGATGTAACATCACAGAATCAAAATACATCCCAAACCATCAAAATACATCCCAAACCACAGCTGCTGAAGAGTCCTGCAGGAACACTGGACTCTTCGAATGTGTAGTGAGATAATGGGAGTAAGAAAAGGGCATGACAAACAAATGTTTCACTTCCCAGCATAGCAGATTGTACAGAGAGGTGAAGACAGTGCCTAGGCCCACAAGAAGTGAACACTATCACAGTATAGAAGTTCAAGCAAGCGATAACAACTGCTTGTTTTTTTTTAAACAGGCTTGTGCTTTGGTGCTAGTCTTCCGTGTTCTATAGCTTGTGTAAGTAGGTGGGGGTTCTAATCGCACAGCAGTCATCTTGAGTGTGTGCACATGTGTGTGTGTTTTCATTTAACTATCAGTCTGGAGACAGTTTGGGACTGGGGCTTGGTATAATGGCTATCACATTTACCTCACAGATGTAAGGTACAGGGTTTGATTCTTACATTTGAAAGGAAAATTGAGTAGGCCTAAAATGGTCTACAAAGGCAGCTAACCTCGTACTTATATATAAACAGCATGTTTTTATAACGTCTTTTTAACAGTGACAAGTTGCATCTTTGCACAATCCTGTCATACAATGAACTTGCAAGTTAGACATCACTAAAAAATTAAGAACGCTAGAGAATCTTAATAGTTTTATAGGTTCACAGGTAAATACTAGGGAATAACCCTGCAAACTATTGTAATCCTAGCCAATAATCAGAGGTCAGAATCAAACCTTGTATTTTTAAAATGAAGCCTTTATCCCTTATGCCAACCCTTTACGATAAACATTTCCTTCAACCTTCATCAAACTATATATCTTCCTTCAGCAACCTTACCTTTGACCAACATATCTCCACAGTTGTAAGAAGGGCATTCTGTATTGCTCATCTCATAAGGAAGGGCAGTGCCTCCAGGAAAAAAAGAATTTATAACCTCCCTATACTCTCCCTCATCAGGCCAACAATTGAGAACAATGCCTCTTTTGGTATGTGCCTTTCCAAGCACCTGCAGGAATTGGAGAAACCACAAAGGTTCCTCACAAGGAAGATTCAAGGTCTTCAGCATCTGTCCTATGTGGATCATCCCAAATCACTGTCACTTAATTCTGTTTCATACTGACTATTCAAAAGTGATCGCTGCCTTGCATACAAGGCAATCTCTGTGAAATGGCCCATAGGTTACTCACTCTAAAGACCTTATCCTGGTATGTGACATTAATAGAAGCTGCTGGAGGGACAGATTTGGCTCCCAGAGGTTACCACACCTTTGAAACAGACTCCCACTTCATGTCAAATGGAGCACCTCATTGGCCCTCTTCAAATGCAGTCTGGATGATTGGATGGGTAACTGTAAATACACCCTGGGGGGTCCACCTGTGCCCATCTTGGACAGGGGCAATAGGTGCTGATTGTGGAAATAAGGGTAGAACTTGGTTAGGCTTGTAAGGGCCTAGGGACATTAGCCTAGTAACTTCCTATGATCATGTGCCTTCTCTAAACTTATCTAATCAAGTTCTGACAGTACACATACTTTATCATATCGCTAATAAATGCATATTTAAAAATTGCAATTTCTAAAGAAGTAAAATAATATCAAAATCAATGTATTAATTTCAAAACTGTCTTTACTTCAACATCCTGTATTTGTTTGTACACTCCCTTGATTACACCATCTATCTCCGAAACAGATCAGCACAGAACTACTTCTATTTTCATAAATCCACTGTCATTTGTATGGTTTTCTATATTCAGTCATATCTATTTACTTCAATATGTTATGAAAACTCAGAAAATATAACATTTTAAATAAACAGGGTAACTTCACTTCCTTTTTCTTTATAATAATATCCTAGTAGTCTTCAATTACCAAGTCTAATGACTAACAAATACATCCGTACCCCCATGGAGTTTCTTACAAGAGAACCAGATATGAGAACATATCCATAAAGAATATATATATATTACTTCAGTACGCTGAATGTATGTAAATTGATAAGAACAAGATTATCTATCTCTCTGTCTGTCTGTCAGTCTGTCTATACTTATAAAGGATGTATACTGAAGCTTTGATTTTCACGTTATCTTTTTAATATATCAAAGAACCCTGCATTGAACCTTATTAAAACATAGAAACTCATCAAACCTAAAAAAAAAAAACAACAACAAAAAAAAGCCCAAACAAAATGCCCAAAAAACATAAAACAATGTTTTTTTTTTTTTTTTTGTGGGGCATACCCCCACTCACTACTTTAATATTCCAACTCTCAGATTGCAGTGGGAGGAAAAAGGCAAAGTCATGAAATCTGTGAAATGTCACACAGAATACCCATAGCACTGCGAACCAATAGCAGTGCAAGTGAATCTTAAGGAATGATTCACTTATATTGCTATAACCAAAAGAGATTGTCAAATTTTGTCAAACACCTGCATACATCAATGTATTAAACTTCAGTGTAATGCAGCAAATACAGTGTTTGACCATGAGAAACTTGAACATCTATACAGAACATGATAGACAGATAGATAGATAGATAGATAGATAGATAGATAGATAGATAGATAGATAGATAGATAGATAGATAGATTAATAAAGATATATAAGATTATGTCTAATAGTCTCTGGGTCTGCTAGAACAATAAATGTTTTTTCTATTCCATCCATTATGTTCATTCGCCTAGTAGAAAGACACAACTATGCTTCTACTCTTATTATTTGATAAGAATAATACCCATCAGTCTTTTTGTTGCCCATGATGATGGTCACTTTTGATGTGACACCCCAACCCTATGTACAAAATAGGAAAAGGGTGGGCTTAGGCCTATTGCCCCCTTCTATTTGTGTTCAGCACTGAACTATTGATTCCAATACCATATATAAAATCTTTGTGTTACTGTAAGCTTACCGGAATCCTCCTCACAGCAAGCCCTCCTAAAACCTTGCTCTCATATCATACTAAGTACTGGAGATACTTTTTACATTTAAACAAGTTAAATCAAGCATCATGTTAATAACATAATAACACAAATATAATGATAACACAATAGCAAATTACTTTCCCATGCCATTTTTGAAAATGACCCCTGTTCATAGGATCATAGTATCATAGCAGGTTACTAGGCTATTGGCCCTGAGGCCCTTATAAGCCTAGCCAAGAGTTTAGCCCATGTTTAGACAAATCAGCATCCAATGCCCCTGTCCAGCAGGGACATGGGTGGAATCCCAGGGGTATATTTTCTGTTTCCTATCCAGTTATCCAGGTTGTGCTTAAAAAGGGGTAAATAGGTACTCTGCTTGATGTGGAGAGGGAGTCTATTCCATAGATGAGGTAGTCTCTGGGGTACAAATCTGTCCCGCCAACAAGTCTTGTTGATGTCACAGACCAGGTTGAGGTCGCACTTACGGGTTACTCAAGTGGAGCTTGACGTGCGGATATGCAACATTCCCATCAAGGTGGGGGCCATGATCACCTTGTATGGCAGACAGAGGTCACCTCTGAGGAGTCTGTATGAAAGTGAGTAGAGGGATAGGGCTTTTAGCCTATCTGTGTATGGTAGATGTTTGAGGACCTGGATTCTCCTGGTGAGGAACCTCTGTGTTCTATCCAGCTGCTGCATGTGCTTTGCAAGGTACATGTCAAAAGGTGCATTGTACTCAGTAATTGGCCTTATAAGGGAAGAATACAGGGATTTTATGACCTCCTTGTCCCTGGATGAGATACCCTTACTTATGAGCTGGGCCATGTAGAAGGCTTTCCGTACCACAGAAGCAACATGGTGATAAAAAGTTAGGTTGCTATCAACCTGGGTGCCCAAATCCCTCACAACTGATTGAGTGCTTAGGACATTGTTATTAATGTGATAATTTGTGGGGACATCACTCTCCCCAAAGGGAATGATGATGCATTTTTTGGTATTCAGCTTGAGGTCATGTTTCTGGCATCAGTCATTTGTTTGAGTGAGACTCTCTTGGAGGATGTCCACATCACTAGGGGATTTGATGACAGCACCCAGCTTGCAGTCATCTGCAAACTTGGTCAGTCATAGCCCACTGGCTTTAGCCTGCACCTCAGAAAAGTATATCCCAAATAATAGAGGTCCCAAGACCGAACCCAGGGGTATGCCACTTGTTACGGTTCTACTACTTGAGGAGGCTTCCTCTATTTTGACTATGTGGGTTCCATCAGTGAGCCAGTTTGCTACCCATCTGGTAAGATATGGATTGATGCCTAGATGAGAGAGTGCATCTATTATGCCTGAGTGGGGAATAGTGTCAAAGGCTTTGGCCAGGTCAAGGTAGGCGATGTGCACCATCTTCCACTTGTCCATGGCTTTGGTAACTGTCTCAAAGAAGTCGACCAAATTCAGCAGACATGACCTCCCTTTGATGAAGCCAAACTGTGTGGGATCAAGTGTTTGGAGGTTGCCAATGTCCTTGTTAATGAGGTCCATGATAATCCATTCCATGTCCTTGCAGATCAGGCTAGTTAGGCTGATTACTTACTTACTTACTTATGCCCGTCACCCTTGACAGGGTATGGGCCACCAACTACAGCTCTCCACCGAATCTTGTCCTGAGCCAGCTGTTCTATTTGGTTCCATGTGTAGCCTCTAAGCTTAGCATCTGCCTCAAAGTCTCGCCTCCAGGTGTTTCGTGGGCGGCCTCTTCCTCTCTTCCCCTGAGGATTCCAGCGCAACGCCTGTCTTGTAATGTTGTTTGCTGGTTTGCGAAGAGTATGCCCAATCCATCTCCACCTCCTCCTCTTAACTTCTTCCCCAATTGAAAGTTGGTTGGTCCTTTCCAAAAGGGTGGCGTTGCTAATAGTGTCTAGCCATCGAATCCATAGAATCTTCCTGAGACAGCTATTTGTAAATGTCTGAAGTTTTTTAGTGGTGGTCTTGTTTAACCCCCAGGTCTCTGCCCCATACAGCAGTACTGACTTCATGTTAGAGTTAAACAGCCTTATCTTGTTGATCAGGGATAGTTCTCTTGTTTTCCAGACCCTATTTAACTGTATGAAGGCTGCTCTTGCTTTTCCTATCCTTGCCCTGACATCAGCTTCTGATCCGCCCTGCTTGTCAATTATGCTGCCAAGGTAGGTAAAGGACTGCACTTCCTCCAGTGGCTTCCCTTGCAGAGTGATAGGGTTAGTATTTGTGGAGTTTAATTTAAGGATCTTTGTCTTCAGATTGTTAATGTTAAGACCCACCTCTAGTGCTGTAACTGCCACCAAATTTGTCTTGTTTTGCATTTGCTGCTGGCTGTGAGAGATGAGGGCGAGGTCATCAGCATAGTCCAGATCTTCCAGCTGACTCCATAGGGTCCATTGGATCCCATTTTTCTGTCCTGCAGTAGATTTCTTCATAATCAATCGATAACTAACAGGAAGAGGAATGGTGACAGTAAGCATCCTTGCCTGACCCCAGTTTTTACTTGAAAGCTTTCAGAGAGCTGCCCTCCATGTATAACCCTGCATGATAGACCATTGTATGAGTTCTTTATCAAATTTACTATTTTCGTTGGTATACCATAGTGCTTCAGAAGGCTCCACAGTGTCTCGGTCCACGCTATCAAACGCCTTTTCAAAGTCAACAAAGTTGATATACAATGGTGAGTTCCATTCAACTGACTGTTCCATAATTATTCTGAGCGTTGCAATTTGATCAGTACACAATCTATTTTTTGAAGCCTGCCTGCTCTTCTCTCAGCTTTTTGTCAGTGGTGTCCTTTATCCTTTCCAAAAGGATACGGTTGAAAACTTTTCCTGGAACTGATAGAAGATTGATGCCTCTGTGGTTGTCGCATTTGCTAAGGTCCCCTTTCTTGGGAAGCTTAATGAGATGGCTCTCTTTCCATTCTGAAGGAACAGTTTCCTCTGCCCAGATTCTTTCAAAGAGTGGGTACAACATCTCCACTGATGTATTCAAGTCTGCTTTAAGGGCCTCTGCCGGGATGTTATCTGGTCCTGCCGCTTTCCCATTTTTCATTTGGATGATGGCTTTCCTGATCTCCTCCTTGCTTGGCTTTTCACAATTGATTGGTAGATCTTCATTGGCTGGCTCAATAATTGGAGGTTTTAGAGGTGACGGTCTGTTTAGAAGTTCTTCAAAGTGTTCCACCCACCTTTTCAGTTGATGTTCTATACTATTGATGGTTTTCCCTTGCTTATCTTTAACAGGTCTCTCTGGCTTACTGTACTTTCCTGAAAGTTGCTTGGTGATATCATACAACATTTTTGTGTTACCACTGTAAGCTGCCAGTTCTGCCTCAACTGCCAACTGTTCCACATAATTGTTCTTGTCTATTTTAATGCATCTTTTGACCTCTCTGTGGGCATCTGCATATTCTTCTTGGGCCTTGATCTTTGAAGCTCTGGTTTTACTGTTGTTTACTTTTGCCTTCTTCCTCTTTCTGTCTTCTATCTTTACCAGTGTTTCTGCAGTGATCCACTCTTTCTGATGATACTTTTTAGGTCCCAGTGTCTCTTGACAAGCTAAGTCTACAGCCTTTTCACATTCTGCCAAGAGCTGTTTACTCCACCCTCCTCAACCAGTTCTTGTAGCACTTCAAATTTGTTCTTCAGTGCAATGTTGAACTGTTCTTTTGTCTGAGAATCTTTCAATAGATGAACATTGTATTTGATTCTCCTAGATGACTCTTGAACCTGGGTTCTTTTTAGCTTCAGTCTAGCCACCACCAAGTGATGGTCAGATGCTACATCTGCCCCTATTTTCACTCTGACATCTTGTAATGTTCTTCTAAACCTTCTACAGATGCATATGTGATCTATCTGGTTTTCTGTTGTGTAGTCAGGGGAGACCCATGTATTTTTGTGTATCCGTTTGTGGGGAAAAATGCTGCCTCCAATGACCAAATTGTTGAGAGCACATAGATCAACAAACCTTTCACCATTCTCATTGATTGTTCCCAGAGCATGTGTACCCATGATTTGCTCATATCCTATGTTACTGGATCCGACCTTGGCATTTATATCGCCCATAAGGATAGTAAGGTCTTTGTCTGTTTAGGTCTCGAGGATCTGCTGCAGTCTTTCATAAAACTGATCTTTATCTTCCTCTTCACTGTCATTAGTTGGTGCGTAGCACTGGACCACATTCATTACAATTTTCTTCTTCTTGTATGCGGAATGAAGCTGTGATGATCCTGGGGCCATGTGACACCCCAACCCTATGTACAAAATAGGAAAAGGGTGGGCTTGGGCTATTGTGTTCAGCACTGAACTATTGATTCCAATACCATATATAAAATCTTTGTGTTACTGTACCAGAATCCTCCTCACACCACGCCCTCCTAAAACCTTGCCCTCATATCATACTAAGTACTGGAGATACTTTTTACATTTAAACAAGTTAAATCAAGCATCATGTTAATAACATAATAACACAAATATAATGATAACACAATAGCAAATTACTTTCCCATGCCATTTTTGAAAATGACCCCTGTTCATAGGATCATAGTATCATAGCAGGTTACTAGGCTATTGGCCCTGAGGCCCTTATAAGCCTAGCCAAGAGTTTAGCCCATGTTTAGACAAATCAGCATCCAATGCCCCTGTCCAGCAGGGACATGGGTGGAATCCCAGGGGTATATTTTCTGTTTCCTATCCAGTTATCCAGGTTGTGCTTAAAAAGGGGTAAATAGGTCCTCTGCTTGATGTCGAGGAGTCTATTCCATAGATGAGGTAGTCTCTGGGGTACAAATCTGTCCCGCCAACAAGTCTTGTTGATGTCACAGACCAGGTTGAGGTCGCGCATACGGGTTACTCAAGTGGAGCTTGACGTGCGGATATGCAACATTCCCATCAAGGTGGGGGCCATGATCACCTTGTATGGCAGACAGAAGTCACGTCTGAGGAGTCTGTATGAAATTGAGTAGAGGGATAGGGCTTTTAGCTTATCTGCATATAGTAGATGATTGAGGCCCTGTATTCTCCTGATGAAGAACTTCTGTGTTCTATCCAGCTGCTGCATGTGTTTTGCAAGGTACATGTCAAAAGGTGCATTGTACTCAGTAATGGGCCTTATAAGGGAAGAATACAGTGATTTTTATGACCTCCTTGTCCCTGGATGAGATACCCTTACTTATGCGCTGGGCCATGTAGAAGGCTTTCCATACCACAGAAGCAACATGGTGATAAAAAGTTAGGTTGCTATCAACCTGGGTGCCCAAATCCCTCACAACTGATTGAGTGCTTAGGACATTGTTATTAATGTGATAATTTGTGGGGACATCACTCTGAATGATGATGCATTTTTTGGTATTCAGCTTGAGGTCATGTTTCTGGCATCAGTCATTTGTTTGAGTGAGACTCTCTTGGAGGATGTCCACATCACTAGGGGATTTGATGACAGCACCCAGCTTGCAGTCATCTGCAAACTCGGTCAGTCATAGCCCACTGGTTTTAGCCTGCACCTCAGAAAAGTATATCCCAAATAATAGAAGCCCCAAGACCAAACCCAGGGGTATGCCACTTGTTACGGTTCTACTACTTGATGAGGCTTCCTCTATTTTGACTATGTGGGTTCCATCAGTGAGCCAGTTTGCTACCCATCTGGTAAGATATGGATTGATGCCTAGATGAGAGAGTGTATCTATTATGCCTGAGTGGGGAATAGTGTCAAAGGCTTTGGCCAGGTCAAGGTAGGCGATGTGCACCATCTTCCACTTGTCCATGGCTTTGGTAACTGTCTCAAAGAAGTCGACCAAATTCAGCAGACATGACCTCCCTTTGATGAAGCCAAACTGTGTGGGATCAAGTGTTTGGAGGTTGCCAATGTCCTTGTTAATGAGGTCCATGATAATCCATTCCATGTCCTTGCAGATCAGGCTAGTTAGGCTGATAGGTCTATAATTTCCCAGATCAGTGGATGCTCCACCTTTGCGTAAAAGGATGACAGTGGCTGTCCTCCACTCAGCTGGGATGAAGCCAGTACTCAGGCTTTGGTTGAATAGGGTGCCTAATGGTGCTGCAAGTTCTTGCCTGAGTTCACGTAGGATGCAGCCTGAGATGTTATCGGTTCCCATGGAGGCTGTATTTTTTGCCTTTGGGAGAACAGTGATGACCTGTTCCCTAGATATAAGGGAAAGGGGCAGGTACTGGGGATGCCTTTATTTACTGATGAGGGGGGCAGAAGGGTAAGGTTTTTGCTGAATCAGTCAGCCAGCAAGTTTGCTATATCTACGGTATTTATATATGTGGTGTTCTTGACCACTAGTTCTGAACAGATCTGGGTGCTTCCTTTGAGGTTGCAGACATATGTGAAGAAGGCCTTATGATTGTCTCTAGTAGATGTGGTAAATCTGGACTCAAAGTTTGCTTTGGAGGATTTCACTAGTGCTCTTATTTGCTTGTTCAGGCTAAGGAGACGTTGCTTCCAATTGGGCACCTGCTCCTTCTTGGTCTTGGACAGCAATTTTTTCCTTTTGTTATAGAGTTTATTTATTGCAGATGTCCACCAGGCAGGTTTACTCTTCCTTGCGGAGGATGACTTAGTCCTTTCGGGTATTTCTGATTCCATGCATCTATATAAATGCTCGTATAGTGCTTTGGTGTAGTTTTGGATATTTGTGCCAGTTCCTACAGAGGGGGAGGGGGCTGTGAAGCTGTTTATACCATCCCTCAGGAGGCTGTAATCAGCTTCGGAGAAGTTTTTATGTCTGATCCGAGATAGAGGGGGGGTTGGGGGAGATGGTGACTTTGAAAGTGACTGCTTTATGGTCAGATCTTATCAGGGAAGATGATACTGTAGGGATGCTGCAGTGGTTTATCATGTTGGTTGATACCAAGTCCAAGATGTTATCACCCCTTGTGGGGGTATCGACTAGCTGTTCCAAGTTAAAGTTTATTTTCTGCAGTGAATGTAAACCACCAATCACATCCTGTGCAAAACATGTTTTTAAATCTATATTGCATACTTTTATAGAATGCAGTTACTACCACTATACTTTTGAAAATCATACAATGAAAAATAATCACCCTAAGTAGGACCACAAGTTCTGCCATTTCTATAACAGACTACACATTGGTTTCCAAAGAGCCCACGTAGCTACCACAAGCCTCTTAACTGCATAGCAGCTTATGCACATATATTATATTCAGGACATTTGCTAGTTAAACAATTACCCAGCTAGAGCTATTCGCAATGACTATGATTTGTCATAAATTACAGTATGTATTTGCCCTGTTAGCATCCATTAAAAACCCCATTACTAATGGTGTGTAAAACATACAATCACCAGTTCCACATTGGCAGTATAAAGAAGTAATGAAAGTCAATAATGTAGCCACTCTGAATTAACTCCCTCTCACATCAACGAACAAGTTTTCTTCAGCAAAATGAATCAGAGGGAGAAACACGGCAGAAATAATATAAAAAACTTTAATACGGTTAGCGCTTTCACATCACAGATGCTTCTTCAGACCATGAATGAAACAACATAAGCTAAAACCACTTTATATACTTCTTAAGCTCTACCAAGTTGCTGTTAATTAATTGATTACATCTATTCAGCACTCAAGTTAAAGAGACAGCATATTAATAACTATCTAGTCAAAGACATACTGCACCTTGCTAACCCCAACAATTTGTTTCTCCCTCTGATTCATTTTGCTGAAGAAAATTTGTTTGTTGGTGTGCGAGGGAGTTAATTCAGAGTGGCTACACTATTGACTTTCATTGCTTTTGTGATACTATTTTTGGTGTTAATCCAGTAGAGCATGGCAGAAGGAAACAGCATTGAATTTGACTATGTACCTAAAGACGTAAGTGCCTCTCAAGCTGGCTTTGATAAGATGCTGCAGCAAAGTAATAATCCTTTATTAGCCTTTGAAGTTTCTGATGAAGAAATGAAATGCGAACAAGTAACATTTGATGAAAGAACTGTTAATAACCTCACTCATGAGTTGGAGCATGACTTGATGAAGTTTAAGCAACTAAAATGGCAAAGGTTTCATTTAGAGACATGTATTTCTCACAAAGTAATTCCGAGGGGTCTTAGAGTCCTAAAAATGCCTGCCTCAGCAGACACCTTTCCTGAACTGCTGAAACGTTGGCAAAAGCTGAATATTGAAACGTGCTTTAAATACATGGCTCTTTTAATTGATTTTCACAAGGCTAGTGAGAATCTATTGTTGAGAGATACAAGAAGGAAACAAGAAGAGCTAAGGTCCATTGTTCCAGTGAGTGTATATGACAGACTGCTTTCTACTTTATGTGAGAATTTGACTGCACATGAACAGCATTTAATAAGTCAGAAAAAGAAAAAATAGAGAGAGAGCTAAGAGATTTCTCAAATGGACATGTGTTTACTTGGCCGAAGGGTAAAGAAGTAAGAGAGGCACAGAAAACTAATACTAATGCAAATTTAAATGTTCCTGGCTCACAGGCATTGAGCTTGGAGACTGCAAGTGCTAGTATAGCACAGGACAACAACCCTAGCTCAAGAATGGGTGAATATAATGCTCCAAACACTACAGAGGCATTAGAAGTAATAGAAATGCCACACACTTTGAATGTTTCCATTAGTAACAGTCAAAATGAAAGTCTTACGGCTGTTCAATCTGTAAGAAAGAAGGAGATGGTTCAAAACCACATTAATGCAGGCCCCCCCCCTTCCCATTCGCAAAATGGATTTGTTGCGAATGGGCCGGTCCAGCAGCAGGGGGAGGAAGAGAAGGCTGCCTTCCCAGGAAGAGGCAGTAGGAAGAGATTTGAAAAGGATGCGGAACATGACAACTTGAGAACACTGCTAGTGAACTTTTCTAGTAAAATGTTAACCAAGCATCAGGACTCCATACTTGAATGTGGTTTGACTTTCATTCCAGCTTCAGACACTTACTTTGTGAGTACTGTTTTGGATATAAGATATTTTGCATGCAGTGTTATGCTGAAATCTTTATTTGGCAGCAACAATTCTAAACTGTTTAATGACTTTAAAAAACCCAGCTTATTTGTTCCCGATATGAATCCGGTTTTAGAAGTATTTTGTAATGTTTGCGAAATGCAATTGAAAGAAATGCTTAGTTTTAAAAGTCAGAATAATAAGGACAGATTCTTTAATTTAAGTAGGGAAGAGCAGGAAGCTCTCCTTGAATTAAGAAATGATGCATCTATTGTTATTCATCCTGTGGACAAAGGTGGGGGAATTGCTGCTTTTAGTACTGAAGATTATGTTGCTTCTATGCAAGAAATGCTTAATGATGAGAAAGTATATAAGCAAGTCAGTTTAAATGACATAGAATTATACTGCAGCTGAGTATTTAAATCATTATACGACTGTTTTGCAAGTAGTTTGATTTCTAAGTCTTTGTTGGACTTTTTTACTGTTACAAATCCTGTTGTTCCACTCATTCAGGGCCTTCCAAAACTGCATAAAGATAGATATAACCCACCATTCAGACCCATATTGTCTGGTCAAGGGTGGGTTACACATTCAGTATCAAAATATGTTGAAAATAATTTAAGACCAATAGTTAGTACTTCATCTTATGTACTGAAGGACACAAAACAACTTTTGTCTGACATTGGTAGGACTTTTTGTAGTTCACTTGAACAACCAGACAACTGTTTACTGGTATCTATGGATATTAATTCACTTTTTACTGTAATTCCCCACACATATGGGTTGGAGGCAGTTAAGAATTGTTTAAGCTTCCATAGCTCCTATGTTATGAAAATAATTGATTTTCTATGTATGTTAATAGAAATTATTCTGGAAAACATCTTTCTTTTTGAACAGAAGTACTATCTGCAAATGTTTGGCATAGCTATGGGCACATCCTGTGCCAATAGCTATGCCAACATGGTGCTTACTTAATGGGAGGAACAGTCTGTTTTGACATGAGACATTGTCTGATAAAATTCTGTTCTATAGGAGATTTGTTGATGACCTCCTCCTTGTGTGTGTGTGTGTGTGGGGGGGGGGGGCACAGGAAGTGAGTTAGGAGAATTTTTTATGTTTCTAGATACCACTACTGATTTTTTGAGGTTCACTTAGTCTGTCTCCTCGACTGACATATCTTTTTTGGATGTGACTATATTCAAGGACACTAATGGGAAGTTATCTTCCAGATTATTTAGAAAAGACTGTAGAAAAAAAATGTCCTGAGTAGAAACAGTATGCATCCTACCTATATCTATAGGAATATCATAAAAGGTCAGGCCACATGTATATCTAGGTTAGATATGGAAGAGGAACATTTTGAACAGGATATGGAAACTTTCAGAAATGAATTGTTACAGAGGAAATATCTGAGAAGTGAGGTAGATACTGGGATTCAGCAAGTTAAATCTATGAGGAAAGGTATGGCAAAACCACATATCAATAAGTTCAATAGAAAAGGAAACAGTCCAACAGTATAAATAGTACCACAAAATCTATTTCCCTGGTGATGGAATCAAAGTGTCAGTACTCAGTTTTGAAGTTTACATATATAAAAAACTTTATTATAGTTTGTTGTTAAGCGCTTTCATCTAACAGTAACTAGATTTCCTCAGAACGAATGACTGCCTTTGGGCTAACAATATATATAGGGTGTATAATTGAATAATTACTTAATTAACCAATTTAATTTCACATCATTTAAAGTGCTAGTGCAATAAAAACCTTAGTAATAATGTAAATAATAACATTAAAAAAGTATTTAAAATACATGCTCTGTATTGAAAAATAACATATTATATAAATAGTTCATTGCATTTCCACATACCCATAATTTATACAATTTCAAATATTTGTATGTAAACTGAACTATGGATACAATTTTTGAAATGTATTAATAAATAAGTACATATTCGTAATCACAATAACACTTGTTTCTAATAAAATCATAAAATTAATAAGAGGAACCCTTACACTTCTACTATATGTGGGGCTTGGTGCCAAGTGTAACAAATGTAATGAGTGTGATGAGTATAAGACCAGATAATATGACTAGCAGCTCATGTAACATTTACCTTGCCCCTTAGTTTAGGTGTCTTAAATCCCTATACTATACAATAAAATATTACTATCTGCCAGTCTACCCATCATGAACCAAGATAGGTTTTACTGATATGTGATCATTTAGTCCTGGTGGAGTGGATGCGTTTAGTTTTATTTGCCATCTAGTCTCTAACTCCCCAGTTTTTCCTAATATTTCCTCCTCTGGGGTTTACTATAGCTATATCTAGTATGGCAAAATAAAACATTTTACAACTAGTGCTATCTTGCAAATGTCTCCACAGGGCACTTTTAGCGTCCTTCTTTTTTATACAATAATAATGATCATATATCCTTTGCCTTAAACTCCTGTCTGTTTTTCCAACATAGTAACAATGACAATTGGCACACATAGCTAGGTACACTAAATGGGTAGTTCTACAATTTCCTTTCCTAAAATGTATTTCTGTCTTCATAACATTTTCTAATTTTCTGGTACAATCTTGATTTATATACTTACATTGATTACATGTGCCACACTTGGTGGTACCCCTCCTTTCTCTTCCATTGTTATCTGTTTTTATTTTCCTTTCTAATTCCCACTTTAAATTATTTCCATTCCTAGATACAAACCGGGGAATGTCTCCTACTAATTCAATAATGTTTTTGTCTATCTTTAGGATGTTCCAATTCTCTTTCAAAATTCTTTTTATGTCTGTGGTCCAGGGGGTGTTCTGCAGGATACAAGCTCTGGTATATTCAATGTCTGTCTCCCTATTGTCTCCTCGTGATTTTTGCATATTAGTCAGGGGTCCTTTCCCTAATAGGGGTACAAATTTATTACCCCATTCATTTGATACATAACTAGTCACGTCATTCACTAGCCATTTGGGGTATCCTCTTTGTGTAAACATGTCCCCTATAATTTTCAATTCCCTGATAAAATCTTCATACTCAGATGTCATCCTTGCTGCCCTAATGCACTGTCCCTTAATTATACTTCTTTTCTGTTTTGTGGGATGAGAACTATTGTATTCTAAGTAGCAATTGCTAAACATCTCCTTCCTGTATATTTTACTTTTTATAATTCCATTATCTACAGTAATGAGAGTGTCCAGATAAGCTATTTCATTTGATTCCACATTATATGTAAATTTTAATTCATTGCTAATCATGTTTAAACTTGTCATAAATAGTTCTAATTCATTTCTACTCCCTTTCCAAATTAAAAAAATATCATCCAAAAAGCGGTAGTAACATGAAAGAAACTGATAATTACTATTATTGAATATATATTCCTCTTCCCAGTCACTTAAGTAAATATTGGAGAAAATGGGGGCACAGGCTGCCCCCATTGCTACTCCTTTTACTTGAATGTAATATTCTCCTTCGAACATTATATAATTATATTTCAGTACTAGTTCCATAAATTCTACCGTAAGCTGAATTTTGTCTCTTGGGAAAATGCCAGATTTTTCCATAGACCTTTCTAACCTGAACAAACCATCCTCTTGGGGGATACTTGAGAATAGGTCCACCACATCTACAGTCACTAGGAGGGCACCAGGTGTTATTACATCTTGCCTCAGCCTTCCTAGAAAATCCCAGGAATCTTTGATAACATGCTTGTAGGACTTGTATAAGGGTTTTAACCTCCCATCCACCACTTTTCCTAAATTGTATGTCTTAGCCTTATTACCAGAAATTATAGGTCTAAAAGGGGGATCTGTTACGTTTTTGTGGATTTTGGGAATGCCCACCATAGTACTAATGACAGGGGAATCCACCTTTAAATAGTCATACAAATTTCCACTTATTCTTTCTTCTATCAAAAGGTCTTCCAAGTATACATTAATTTTATTGTATCCAATGTTCACTTCATTTATAGAAGAAATTTCATACTTTCCTGACTTCAATAGTATTTCATTAATTTTATTTTTGTATTCCTCTTGCCCATATAGTACTATGCCTCCCCCTTTGTCTGGTTTCATAACTCTTACTTTGGTATTCTCTTGAAGTTCTTTTAGAACTGTGGACTCTAGGGTGGTCAAATTATATTTAACTTTACCTTGATTAATTTTATTACTATATTTATATATTTCGTCTATAACCATTTTTTCATATACTGCTAACACATTATTAAGTGGTGGTGTGTAAGTGCTTTTCTTTTTGAACATTCCCTTGTTCATCGTACTATTTTTCTCCTTGTCAAATAATACTGATAAGTTTAATTTTCTTAGATATTTTTTAACGTCTATAATACAGTCTTCTACCCTAAACTTTTTGACTGGTACATATTTCATTCCTTTACTTAGCAAGGTAAAATGTTCTTTCCTTACATCTATTCCTGTGTAGTTATATATATAAAACTGGTTGTATTCACTAATTATATCATTAATTTTAACTATCCTACCTTTACTTGTGTCAGATCCTATCTTGTGTGTCCCTCTCCAATCATCCTCCTCGATTGTGGGTATAGAAATTCCTTTTTTCCCCCCTGATAGGTTCCTCTGTATACATTGTTCTTCCCTTGCTTTAACTCTAAAAAAACATTGTCATCCCTAAAATTATCTAAAGTATCTAGTTTATTATCATATTTGTTATGTTCATCTTTCTTATAGTCAAATCTACCTCTACCCCTATTGTCCCTATATTGGTAGTCATGATAAGTGTATGTGCTTCCTTTTCTGTCCATACCATTTCTTAAAGTAGTTTTTTCTTTTTTACTGTCTTTTTTGTCCCACCTATATGCTTGCTCCCTGGTATATTGTTCCAGGTCCCTTTGGTACTTTTTACATTTTCTTTGAAATTGCATGTCCATTTGTCTCTGGACCCATTTGTATTGAGAGTTAATACAGTACTCGTATTCTTCATACAACACATCATTTGTAATAGCTTCATTCAATTTATCCAATTCGTCAATTAATAAACATTTTTTTTATCATTGCACTGTATAATAAATCTCATAAATGTTACACCATATAATTAAGGGACAGTGCATTAGGGCAGCAAGGATGACATCTGAGTATGAAGACTTTATCAGGGAATTGAAAATTATAGGGGACATGTTTACACAAAGAGGATACCCCAAATGGCTAGTGAATGACGTGACTAGTTATGTATCAAATGAATGGGGTAATAAATTTGTACCCCTATTAGGGAAAGGACCCCTGACTAATATGCAAAAATCACGAGGAGACAATAGGGAGACAGACATTGAATATACCAGAGCTTGTATCCTGCAGCACACCCCCTGGACCACAGACATAAAAAGAATTTTGAAAGAGAATTGGAACATCCTAAAGATAGACAAAAACATTATTGAATTAGTAGGAGACATTCCCCGGTTTGTATCTAGGAATGGAAATAATTTAAAGTGGGAATTAGAAAGGAAAATAAAAACAGATAACAATGGAAGAGAAAGGAGGGGTACCATCAAGTGTGGCACATGTAATCAATGTAAGTATATAAATCAAGATTGTACCAGAAAATTAGAAAATGTTATGAAGACAGAAATACATTTTAGGAAAGGAAATTGTAGAACTACCCATTTAGTGTACCTAGCTATGTGTGCCAATTGTCATTGTTACTATGTTGGAAAAACAGACAGGAGTTTAAGGCAAAGGATATATGATCATTATTATTGTATAAAAAAGAAGGACGCTAAAAATGCCCTGTGGAGACATTTGCAAGATAGCACTAGTTGTAAAATGTTTTATTTTGCCATACTAGATATAGCTATAGTAAACCCCAGAGGAGGAAATATTAGGAAAAAACTGGGGGAGTTAGAGACTAGATGGCAAATAAAACTAAACGCATCCACTCCACCAGGACTAAATGATCACATATCAGTAAAACCTATCTTGGTTCATGATGGGTAGACTGGCAGATAGTAATATTTTATTGTATAGTATAGGGATTTAAGACACCTAAACTAAGGGCAAGGTAAATGTTACATGAGCTGCTAGTCATTTTATCTGGTCTTATACTCATCACACTCATTACATTTGTTACACTTGGCACCAAGCCCCACATATAGTAGAAGTGTAAGGGTTCCTCTTATTAATTTTATGATTTTATTAGAAACGAGTGTTATTGTGATTACGAATATGTAC
The DNA here is from genome assembly GCF_019279795.1 of Protopterus annectens. Lineage (NCBI taxonomy): Eukaryota > Metazoa > Chordata > Ceratodontiformes > Protopteridae > Protopterus > Protopterus annectens. The sequence goes on from NC_056748.1 coordinate 439,915,621, forward strand.
TTATTTATTAATACATTTCAAAAATTGTATCCATAGTTCAGTTTACATACAAATATTTGAAATTGTATAAATTATGGTATGTGGAAATGCAATGAACTATTTATATAATATGTTATTTTTCAATACAGAGCATGTATTTTAAATACTTTTTTAATGTTATTATTTACATTATTACTAAGGTTTTATTGCACTAGCACTTTAAATGATGTGAAATTAAATTGGTTAATTAAGTAATTATTCAATTATACACCCTATATATATTGTTAGCCCAAAGGCAGTCATTCGTTCTGAGGAAATCTAGTTACTGTTAGATGAAAGCGCTTAACAACAAACTATAATAAAGTTTTTTATATATGTAAACTTCAAAACTGAGTACTGACACTTTGATTCCATCACCAGGGAAATAGATTTTGTGGTACTATTTATACTGTTGGACTGTTTCCTTTTCTATTGAACTTATTGGTCGCTTGTGGAGATGGACTCAATGGATGAATTACCATCTATTTTTTCGCCCAGGAGGGACGAAATAAGAGGCATCCAGTCGGAAATGGCCATTATGAGGGGTGAGCTGACTCGGCTTATTGAACTTATAAGCCAACCGTTACCAAACAGTAAAATACACGAGTGGATGACATCATCGAGAGCGCCGAGTGCGACAGGCAATGCTAACTCTATCCCAAATGGACAGGGGAATGGAGATGAACGTGGTAGGCGTACCTCTTATGGATCCAGACCAGATGGCGACCGTAATGGATTAAATGCCAGGAAGGAAAATGGATCGGAGGCGGACTATTCGTTTTTCGGCGCAAAACCAAAAAGAATGCCACCGAAAAAGACTTATACAATGGCCGGTAATGTATACCATGCAGGCATTGACTTAAATGTTAAAAACAGTAAAAAAGACGAGATGTATAAGGAACATTGTTACAAGGACATTATTGAATTTAACTTTGATTTTAAAGGGCTTGAACAACATAAAGCCCAGAATGGAGGGAGAAGTGACAATGTATCGAATTTTGAAAAGAATTTAAAAGAGTCAATGTATGAGTTTGGTAGTAAATTGAAAAAATGTAAAAGTCTGCAACTGGAGAACAGTTATTTAATGAAATGCATTGACACTAGTGTAGTCCCTATGGGGCTTCGTTTTTTCAAATACCCTATGGGTATTGATTTAGATTTGGAAACTAAAAAGGAATGTATGAAAATGTTCGATGGTTTTGGTGTAACATTTATGAGATTTATTATACAGTGCAATGATAAAAAAATATGTTTATTAATTGACGAATTGGATAAATTGAATGAAGCTATTACAAATGATGTGTTGTATGAAGAATACGAGTATTGTATTAACTCTCAATACAAATGGGTCCAGAGACAAATGGACATGCAATTTCAAAGAAAATGTAAAAAGTACCAAAGGGACCTGGAACAATATACCAGGGAGCAAGCATATAGGTGGGACAAAAAAGACAGTAAAAAAGAAAAAACTACTTTAAGAAATGGTATGGACAGAAAAGGAAGCACATACACTTATCATGACTACCAATATAGGGACAATAGGGGTAGAGGTAGATTTGACTATAAGAAAGATGAACATAACAAATATGATAATAAACTAGATACTTTAGATAATTTTAGGGATGACAATGTTTTTTTAGAGTTAAAGCAAGGGAAGAACAATGTATACAGAGGAACCTATCAGGGGGGAAAAAAGGAATTTCTATACCCACAATCGAGGAGGATGATTGGAGAGGGACACACAAGATAGGATCTGACACAAGTAAAGGTAGGATAGTTAAAATTAATGACATAATTAGTGAATACAACCAGTTTTATATATATAATTACACAGGAATAGATGTAAGGAAAGAACATTTTACCCTGCTAAGTAAAGGAATGAAATATGTACCAGTCAAAAAGTTTAGGGTAGAAGACTGTATTATAGACGTTAAAAAATATCTAAGAAAATTAAACTTAGCAGTATTATTTGACAAGGAGAAAAATAGTACGACGAGCAAGGGAATGTTCAAAAAGAAAAGCACTTACACACCACCACTTAATAATGTGTTAGCAGTATATGAAAAAATGGTTATAGACGAAATATATAAATATAGTAATAAAATTAATCAAGGTAAAGTTAAATATAATTTGACCACCCTAGAGTCCACAGTTCTAAAAGAACTTCAAGAGAATACCAAAGTAAGAGTTATGAAACCAGACAAAGGGGGAGGCATAGTACTATATGGGCAAGAGGAATACAAAAATAAAATTAATGAAATACTATTGAAGTCAGGAAAGTATGAAATTTCTTCTATAAATGAAGTGAACATTGGATACAATAAAATTAATGTATACTTGGAAGACCTTTTGATAGAAGAAAGAATAAGTGGAGAGTTGTATGACTATTTAAAGGTGGATTCCCCTGTCATTAGTACTATGGTGGGCATTCCCAAAATCCACAAAAACGTAATAGATCCCCCTTTTAGACCTATAATTTCTGGTAATAAGGCTAAGACATACAATTTAGGAAAAGTGGTGGATGGGTGGTTAAAACCCTTATACAAGTCCTACAAGCATGTTATCAAAGATTCCTGGGATTTTCTAGGAAGGCTGAGGCAAGATGTAATAACACCTGGTGCCCTCCTAGTGACTGTAGATGTGGTGGACCTATTCTCAAGTATCCCCCAAGAGGATGGTTTGTTCAGGTTAGAAAGGTCTATGGAAAAATCTGGCATTTTCCCAAGAGACAAAATTCAGCTTACGGTAGAATTTATGGAACTAGTACTGAAATATAATTATATAATGTTCGAAGGAGAATATTACATTCAAGTAAAAGGAGTAGCAATGGGGGCAGCCTGTGCCCCCATTTTCTCCAATATTTACTTAAGTGACTGGGAAGAGGAATATATATTCAATAATAGTAATTATCATTTTGTTTCATGTTACTACCGCTTTTTGGATGATATTTTTTTAATTTGGAAAGGGAGTAGAAATGAATTAGAACTATTTATGACAAGTTTAAACATGATTAGCAATGAATTAAAATTTACATATAATGTGGAATCAAATGAAATAGCTTATCTGGACACTCTCATTACTGTAGATAATGGAATTATAAAAAGTAAAATACACAGGAAGGAGATGTTTAGCAATTGCTACTTAGAATACAATAGTTCTCATCCCACAAAACAGAAAAGAAGTATAATTAAGGGACAGTGCATTAGGGCAGCAAGGATGACATCTGAGTATGAAGACTTTATCAGGGAATTGAAAATTATAGGGGACATGTTTACACAAAGAGGATACCCCAAATGGCTAGTGAATGACGTGACTAGTTATGTATCAAATGAATGGGGTAATAAATTTGTACCCCTATTAGGGAAAGGACCCCTGACTAATATGCAAAAATCACGAGGAGACAATAGGGAGACAGACATTGAATATACCAGAGCTTGTATCCTGCAGCACACCCCCTGGACCACAGACATAAAAAGAATTTTGAAAGAGAATTGGAACATCCTAAAGATAGACAAAAACATTATTGAATTAGTAGGAGACATTCCCCGGTTTGTATCTAGGAATGGAAATAATTTAAAGTGGGAATTAGAAAGGAAAATAAAAACAGAAAACAATGGAAGAGAAAGGAGGGGTACCACCAAGTGTGGCACATATAATCAATGTAAGTATATAAATGAAGATTGTACCAGAAAATTAGAAAATGTTATGAAGACAGAAATACATTTTAGGAAAGGAAATTGTAGAACTACCCATTTAGTGTACCTAGCTATGTGTGCCAATTGTCATTGTTACTATGTTGGAAAAACAGACAGGAGTTTAAGGCAAAGGATATATGATCATTATTATTGTATAAAAAAGAAGGACGCTAAAAATGCCCTGTGGAGACATTTGCAAGATAGCACTAGTTGTAAAATGTTTTATTTTGCCATACTAGATATAGCTATAGTAAACCCCAGAGGAGGAAATATTAGGAAAAAACTGGGGGAGTTAGAGACTAGATGGCAAATAAAACTAAACGCATCCACTCCACCAGGACTAAATGATCACATATCAGTAAAACCTATCTTGGTTCATGATGGGTAGACTGGCAGATAGTAATATTTTATTGTATAGTATAGGGATTTAAGACACCTAAACTAAGGGGCAAGGTAAATGTTACATGAGCTGCTAGTCATTTTATCTGGTCTTATACTCATCACACTCATTACATTTGTTACACTTGGCACCAAGCCCCACATATAGTAGAAGTGTAAGGGTTCCTCTTATTAATTTTATGATTTTATTAGAAACGAGTGTTATTGTGATTACGAATATGTACTTATTTATTAATACATTTCAAAAATTGTATCCATAGTTCAGTTTACATACAAATATTTGAAATTGTATAAATTATGGGTATGTGGAAATGCAATGAACTATTTATATAATATGTTATTTTTCAATACAGAGCATGTATTTTAAATACTTTTTTAATGTTATTATTTACATTATTACTAAGGTTTTTATTGCACTAGCACTTTAAATGATGTGAAATTAAATTGGTTAATTAAGTAATTATTCAATTATACACCCTATATATATTGTTAGCCCAAAGGCAGTCATTCGTTCTGAGGAAATCTAGTTACTGTTAGATGAAAGCGCTTAACAACAAACTATAATAAAGTTTTTTATATATGTAAACTTCAAAACTGAGTACTGACACTTTGATTCCATCACCAGGGAAATAGATTTTGTGGTACTATTTAAAACCACATATCAGCAATACCCATGATACTTCTTCCAAACAGTTAAAAGAAAATTATACTGCTAAAAATCTATCCATTCTCTTAGAATATGCTGGGAATGTTAGAAATGTACAAAATGTGATTGATAAAAACTGGTCCATTTTGCAATCAGACCCTGAGATAGCTAGGATTGTAGGCCAGAGGCCAAGGTATTGTTATAAAAATAAAAAGAATCTCAAAAGTTTACTTTGTCAACCAAAAAGTCCAAAGAGATGATTTATGGTCTTAATAAATGTGGGCAATGCAGTGTCTGTGATGTTCTGAGTGACAACAGGAGTTTTGTACATCCTATAACAAATAGGAAGTATGAATTCAAAGTTGAGGCAAACCTGTAAAACAAGGAATTTAGTATACCTGGCTGTGTATTTAGCTTGCCCTTCCTTCTATGTTGGCATGATCACTCGCTCACTGAGAGAGAGGGTCAGAGAGTATTTGGCTGCCATCAGAAATAATGAACCAGATAGATGTGCTCTAGCCAAACATGTTATCCGTGTAGGGGGAATACATAATTTCCAATTCAAAGTTATTGAATGTATTTTTCAAGATTCAAGGCTGGGTGACATGAAAAATAAACTGGAATTAAGAGAGTTAAAATGGATTATTGAGTTAGAGACAGAAAAAGAACCAGGTCTTAATGATAAAACATCGATTAAGCCCTATCTAAAAACAAGACGTTTATAAAATCTGCTTATATTATTCATGTTTTATTAAAAACTCTGTACTTGTTTTATTGATTTTTATTTCACTGATGAAATGTCAGTTTGTGTTTTAAATTGTTGGTGTTAGCAAGCTGCAGTATGTCTTTGGCTAGATACCTATTAATATGCTGTCTTTTTAACTTGAGTGGTGAATAGATGTAATCAATTAATTAACAGCAACTTGGTAGAGCTTAAGAAGTATATAAAGTGGTTTTAGCTTATGTTGTTTCATTCATGGTCTGAAGAAGCATCTGTGATATGAAAGTGCTCACCGTATTAAAGTTTTTTTATATTATTTCTGCTGTGTTTCTCCCTCTAATTCATTTCACTGAAGAGTATAAAGAAGTATCCAACAGGTTCTTTATTATTGCTTGTATAATTCATACTAAACACCTTCCTGCTTATATGTAAAACTGTTAGTGTAGTGATTTGTTCCTGACACTTTATACACAATGTTTGTAGCCCTGTATTTTTTAAATTTTATCAAATGTGATAGGGGATGGAGAATCCAAAACCACTATAGATTTATGATCTTTACTCATGCCTACCCTAGTATTTTTTGGATGTAAACCTGTACATTGTACCTTCATCTGTATCCCATCAACCTTCTTAAGACTCCCCACTTGTAACAAGGGGCTTAAATTTCCAATATTCATTCCTTTCAAGGAGTGACCTTCTCCATGATTATATTTAATTATACCATGACCCCCCCAAAACATGCACGCTGATTGGCCACCATGCCCGTTTTAAATCGAGTTATACTAATGGAAAAAGGTCCAGTCGCCCGGACTTTTTTCCATTAGTATAACTCGTTTTTTTAAAACACTGTCTCGCTATGTTAAATGGGTTTAACATAGCGAGACAACTAAAATAAGCAGCGGAGATCTCCGTTGCTTATTTTAAAGCTGTCTCATGTTAAACCCATTTAACATAGCATTCAAAAAGCAACGGAGAAAACAAGATCTCCGTTGCTTTTTATGTCTCGCTATGTTAAATGAGTTTAACATAGCGAGACAGTTTTAAAATAAGCAGCGGAGATGTCCGTTGCTTATTTTAAAACTGTCTCGCTATGTTAAACTCATTTAACATAGCGAGACACTAATAAAAACAACGGAGATCTTGCTTTCTCCATTGCTTTTGCCCACAGCTCTGATGTACTGCGCGGCGCAGTACATCAGAACTACGCGGATGTCAGACATCTGCGGAAGGGCAGTAAACAGGCATTATACTATGCCATTATTTAAGAAAAGTAATAGTTTCTTTTCTTAAATAATGTCGTATAATAGCAATAACCCACTTCTGGGTGTGGGTAATGCTAAATTTACCCATGGTTGGCTTTGTTTGGTCCCTCGGGCCGCCTCGGGACCAAACCACGCCAACCGTGGTAAGTATTACCACCCAGTGGTTATTGCTATAATAAATATAAGGGCAAAAGGTTTTAGGTTTCCCATGAGCCTTCTATACTTACATTTGCCATATAGCCCACTTACAGAGAAAACCCAATCAGCTGTTTTGTCCAGGGCAAGTTACATTGCTCTGTGAAGTTGGGTATTATTTATTATTACTTTAGATCCAGAAGGTTCATCATAACAGCACAGGGAAATGTTGAGCATGTAAACTAATTAACTGCTCCACCGAATCTTCAACATACATATCCATACAGATTGTATCCCAGAGCTGGCACTGGGGGTGTGGACAAGTGGGAACATTTTCTGGGGCCAAGGTGCATTTGATGCCAAAGAGGAAAAAAAGATTGCAAAATACCCTGTGCCACCAAAACATTTATCCAGCTTGCACAGGCATTGCAAGGGCAAACTAATTTTTTTGTTCCTCTCCAAATGCTTGATGCGTTGCATGATAAAAGCTGTAGTCTAACTATTGAGCCATAACAATAGTGAAGTGTGGAGAGGATGACAACTGCTATATAAGCAGTGGAATTTGCATGAGGGTGCAAAGTGGTTCAGAGTTTGGAAAATATAAGTGACAGTGTGTCAAGTGTAGTGGTGAGCACAAATAAAATAAAGTGTGCTTGCTTGCTTGCTTTCAGGGCTAGGGTGAGAATTTGTTTTTATTTGTAATCATGGAAACAACCAGATATGGACAAGGCAGTGGATGAAGTATTTTTTGCTGTGCTGGCCATGTTCAGATTTCAGATTTGTCACTGGTATAGTTTTAGATTGCTCCTCATAGATTTTGTGAGATTTATTTGGCTAATCATTGAGGATAGCAGCCAAACACTAAATAATAGGTTCATGGGTTCATAGGTGTGTACTAGGCTAATGGCCCTGAGCCTTTACATGCCTAGACCATAGGATTACCCTGGCATCATGCCACATAACCTTAGTTCCAAATGCCTCTGTTGAGTAGAGCCACTGGAGTTATCCCCAGGGTGAATTTTCTATTTCCCATTCACTCATCAAGATTTCTCTTGAAGAGGGTCAGCAAGGTGCTCTGCTTGATATTTATGGGAAGTCTATTCCATAGCATGGGCAGTCTCTGGGTTATGAACCTATCCCTCCAGTATGTTCTGTTGATTGTGGTAATGAGGTTAAGGTCTCTGGACCGTGTGGTGCGGAGGGACTGGGATGTCTTTAGATGTAGCATTTCTAACAGAGCTGGGTCAGACATGGCTTTGTAAGTCAAGCAGAGATCGCCTCTAAGTAGGTGATATGGGACAGAGAATAGTTGGAGTTTTTTTGAGTTTGTCCATATAGGACAAGTGTTTAAGGCCTAGGATCCTCTTTGTGAGGTGCTTTTGTGGTCTCTCCAGTTGTTGCAGGTATCTAGTGAGGTACATACCAAATGGGGCATTGTATTCAATGATTGGCCTAATGGGGGAAGAGTAGAGGGAGATAATGACTTCTTTCTTCCTGGATGCAAAACCCTTAGTAATGAGCTATGCCACATAGAAGGACTTTCTGACCACAGGAGCAATTTGGTGATCAAAAGAGAGGTTGCTGTCAACCTGTGTTCCCAGATCTCTTATATCGCCTTCTGTGTTCAGTGGACTGCCATGAGTGTGGTAATTCATGGGAACTGGGTTTTTCCCAAAGGGGATGGTGACACATTTTTTGGCATTGGGCTTAAAGCCATGGTTCTGAAACCAGTCTTTTGTCTCAGTGACAGGCATTTGAGTTTTACACTTTGTATCCTTCAGAAAAATGCATCCTGATGCAAAATGTGTTATTCTAGAAACCTTTTAAGTGCACAATAACTACATTTAAAATCTGTCAGCTGTCTGAGAGGTGTTCACACAGTCAAGAAAATGTTTGAAACTGTTGTATTAGAGTGAGAGGAGGGCTTTCTGTGGACAGAAGTGATTTACCTTCTTGTTTGCTTAATGCAACCAGTCTAGCTTTGCAAGACTATTGTGCATTTGTAGGAAGTAAGTTACAAATCTTTAATGTGGTTACTGTACACTTCTGTAAGGCAAAAATTATATACATTAATATGTCCATTAATAGTTTACCATAATCAGACATCTGAGGTGCACACAGCCAGCAGTATTGCTATAATTGTTTTAGATATGGTGGCTGTCTGTGGATTACAATGACTAATGGCTGCCATTTACTTACTATTTTGGGTGCCTTTGCAAGTCTAATGTGATATGTGTGTGAAACAAGGTGGAATATTTTACTGTGGATACTGTTTGTATAAAACAATCTTAAAATATATTACAGTGGTCATTGCTTTTTATCACAAGCATCTGCTGGTGTATACACAATCAATAATGTGTTGATACTTATTGGTTGGATGAGGGGCTGTCCAAGGGTGAAAGTAACTTACTCTCTTGTTGTTTGACAGACTAGTGTGGATTTATGTGAAGTAATTTGGAATACTTCATTGTGGCTAGTGTATGTCTGTTTGAATAAAACTTAAAATGCACTATTGTGGTATTTATTAGTTTAAAAAAAAACACTGTGGGCCAGCAGATATGTGAGTCAAAGTAAAAAATGATGAAAACACCAATGGATTACAAAGAAAACATGACTTTAATGACCAGACCGGTTTCAGCAAAAATGCCTTCTTCAGTGACACATAGTCAAAAAAGCAGAAGCAATAAGTCATGAATATTTATAAACAAACTCAACCAATAAGAAAATGCCCAACCCATAAAGGAAATGGTATATTCCCGCTCCCAAAAATACAATTCATAAATCAAGATTATGAGAATTAAACTCAACATAATGATATTAATAATAAATGTGACAGTGTGAATAAATAAAATAGACAAGGACAGCATATAACATTGTATGCAGAATAATACAAAAAGCCCACTGAACTTCCTGGTCTTTCTGTGTATTATGAATTATGGAACATATTGTTTTGGAATGAGCATGATTTATGAACATAGACCATTAAAAATAATTTTTTTTATCTCATTTGAAGTATATCTATGGTGATGTGGCCTACATTGGTCTCTGCCCTAACAAGTTGATTATTTAACTGATCGGGGCAAATAAACACTGTAACAACTGTTTTTTATTGTAACAAGGATAATAACTTTTTTTGATTAGGGCAAATGATCATTGTAACAACTATTGTGCCAAGGACAAAATTAGTTGTCAGTGTATGCTGCTTACTACTTTTATTTTTTAGTACAGCTATTTTGGAACGATTTATATACATTTGAGCGACTTATTTACTTCTTGGGGAGAGGTACTTAGTTTGTATCGGCCTCATTGTTTTTAGGGGTTTTGGCATTTACATATGTCTACCCACAGTTTACATTCTGAGTCTTTCCAATATATTATCTGTCCGGTTGGATTCTTGGCTTGATTTATATTAGATAGTATCCCATTAGGGCTGTTTTGTGACCTAACTTTATGAACCTTGCATTAACAGGCTTTATTACATGTTTTCAGGGGCTCTGGCATCTATATTTTTATGTTTGTTGTTTCTTTTTGATTCACAATTGTATTTTTCAGTACAGTTGGACTTTTGATATTAATCACGCTACACAATATTTCACTAAGCTTGTTTTATGACTAAAGCTATTGGCATTTGGACTAGCACTTGGACCATCTTTTATTCAGGAGATTTCGGTACTGAACAGTGTTTTTTCATCCACTGCAGTTTGTTTTTTAGTATATTGCTTATTATCTCTTGCATCATATCAGGGTGTACCTCCGATATTGGACATTTATTTAGATTTACCTTTATGGTTGTCTAAGACTAACAACGGTGCAGTATTGGAACTTGTCCTAGTTTTTATTACTCTTATACTAACTATAATTTTACTTGCTCAATTCTATTTTGAGTGTGGTACCCTGACTGACATCCATATAATCTGATATCAGTATTATAGGCTATTAACTGATTGTTTCCTCAGGTTTGTCAGCACTGTTAGCAATATATACTTTTCCTCCATATATTAACAGCATGGACTTGGAACAGATCTTATCAGGATTATGTGCCGATCGGGAGGACATTGGTGTGTTTGGTATTGGTTCCTCACCAGGCAATAATCCAACTGAGTCTGAACAACAATTACCCCAAGATTGTGATTTGGCTTTTCATTCTAACTAAGGGGTTAACAAATCTCAGATCTAATATTTGGCACCTTAAATTATTTTGTGCCTATCTGAGCAAAAATATTGCTCCCAGGGGCTTAAGGGTCCAGTTACAACCTCTGGTCGGTAGACCAGAAGATAGATTAATTCAGGAATGGAATGAAGCCCTTCAGAAAGCATCCATGTTATTTGTTAATTATATTGTCTCAGTATTATGGGAGGATGGTGGACACTAACCTCGCTGAGGTTAGAACAATGTGTCAGGAATGTAAAAAATTTGAGCATCTCCCTATCTTCCAACAACCCATCAATAAATTGTTTAAGGAGCTGACAAATCATGAGAAAATAACCAAAGAAAGGAAAATTAAAACATTTAATAGGGATAACCTAGACTACCAAAGAGGACGCCCATTTGAGGCACATAGGACTGTGAGATTTATGGATGTTGGACAGGGGTCCACACCTACTAGAATGAGAAAAAGACCTAGGTCTATTCTGAAAACTAGAGACAAGTCCAATACCAGCACATCAGGGGAAGATTCCTCATTTACTGACAATGATAGTGCTGGACACCAAGAATCACCTAATCATAAAAAATCAAACATTACTGTCCCTTTAGACATGGCACCAGGCGTAGAGGTGGACGCAAACACAAACACGGTCATAAAACCCAATTCCCTGGAGGGATTGATACAAAACTTCTTAACATAACCAACTGTGAATATCAAAATGTATTGAATCTGTCGGATGTAACATTGTCTGATGAACAAGAAAAACTTTTGAATAAAGGACTTGGATTTGTAACCGGGTTTTTCTCAGATGAATATCATTTTGTTAAAGATATCACCAGTTTCTGTCATAATCTTAACCTTAAACAGTTTTTTGTTGACAGAGAGCCTCAAAGATCTACCAAATTCAGATTTCTCAAATCTGAATTTCAGCCTCCAATGAATAAACATGTGTCTATTTTTATGCAATCTGTACTCAGATTTACATTTCCAACATAAGGAATATACTATACTTGGACATAATCTATCACTGCCGGAAACTATTGCCCTACAACAATTACGCAATAATCACAATATTGCAATTTTACCAGCAGACAAGGGTGGAGCAGTGGTGGTTATGAATATGAGTTACTACCTCAGTGAGGGTAGATTACAACTTTCTGACACTAGTTGTTATATGCATATGGTCATTGATCCCACTCCAGTTTTTAAAAAGCAGATTGATTCCTTCCTGCATTTAGCTGAGGAAGAAGGTATCATTAGTAAGACTAGTGTTGAACACCTCACTGTTAAAGATCCACAGAAACAAATTTTATATCTTCTCCCCAAAATTCACAAATCTATCTCTAACCCTGCAGGAAGACCAATTGTTTCTGGCATCAGATCCTTGACTGAACCATTATCCATGTTTCTTACTCAATATCTTAAACTTCTATTGAGCTTTGTCCGGGCAAGACTACAAGATACTACACAATTTTTACAGATCATTCAGGATACACAGTTGGAACCTGCTTGGCTTATGTGTTCACTAGATGTTAAAGCCTTATATACCAGTATTCCACACTGGGCAGGTCTACAAGCACTACAATATTGGTTAGATCGGTCTGCCCTATATCCCCCTGATTTTAACACACTTCTTATTTGCTTGACTGAACATGTGTTAAACAAAAACATTTTTTATTTCCAAGGGGAATGCTATTGGCAGCTCCAGGGTATGACTATGGGAGCTTCTTTTGCTCCCATTTATGCCAATCTCTTTATGGCTTTTTTTGAAGAATGCATGATTTATGTACTGCTACATAACATCTATCTTGTGGAAATCGATATATGGCGTAGATATTTGGATGATTGTTGGATGCTGTGGTGGGGGAATGCAACATATTTGTAGGAATTTGTTAAGTACCTCAATGGTAATATATGGGGAATTGAGTTTACGGTAACATATGACTTACAATCTATTAATTTTTTGGATGTTACTGTTACTAGGAACAGTGATCATACTTTGAATACCAAGACCTACCGCAAATATCCCCAATATAATACCTTATTGCATGCTTCTAGCATGCATCCACGCCATACCATCCGCAACATACCAAAGTCTCAATTCATGCGAATGAAACGTATCAGTTCTACACCATTCGAATATGAGAAAGCCAGTTTGGATTTATATCACAGATTTGCCAATAGAGGTTATAAAGAACAGGATATAGCTAGGGCATTGGCTTGGTCTACTAATATTGATAGAAACACCTTATTGCAATACAAAACACAGTCTAATGATTCATCTCTGTCTACTATAAGGTTTGTCACAACTTATGGTAGAAATCATAATGCCATTAAGGGCATTATAAACAAACATTGGAACATTCTAATGGCTAATGAACAGCTAAGACCACTTTTGGGATCTCGGTGCCGGTTCACATATAGGAGAGGAAAAACATTGGGTTCACTATTTTCTCACTTCAAACATAAGGAAAGTTGGGGGGGGGGCAATATACAAGCAGCTTACTATGTCTGGGGATGAATTATTGGGAACCTTTCCTTGTGGTCACTGTGGATCTTGTAAACAGGTTTGTAAACTCAAACAATTTACTAGACAGAATACTAGTAGAGTGTACGATTGCAGAATTTTTGGCAATTATAGCACTAGCTGGGTAGTATATCTAGCCACCTGTCAATGTTCGGCCTTCTATATTGGCCAAACCTCCAGATCACTTAGAACTTGCATTAATGAACATAGAAGTGATATTAAGAATAAAAAAGACACCAATGCTTTATTTCGTCACACATTGAAACATCCAAATGCTTATTTTACTTTTATGATTATTGATAGAATTATTGGTGATTGGAACAATTCTCAAGGATGGCATAGCATTTTAAATCATAAAGAAAAATACTGGATCATCACATTGGGAGTGCTTTTCCCACTAGGTCTGAATGATCACTTATAACTATAACCTCTACGAGGAATTTAATTTATACCCTCTGTGTCAAATGTCTCTGTATTGGTATATGGTTGCAACAATCTAAATATTACATTTGTCCATTTTAGGTACAAGTGGATACCATGTTTTAAGTGTCCTCTCTACCAGGACTACATGTTGACCTACAACCACAACTTTTTATTATGAACACATATGCCATTGGTATAATTGTGATCTATCATTTTTGTGTTATATTGTTTATATTTTTGGTGTATTATGTTAGTCCAACATATTACGTCAGACTTATCATGGTTATATGTTAGTCCAACACATTACGTCCAATTTTTCATGGTCTTGTGACTTTTACCTATCTTATATTTGTTCCGTTTATATGGTTCTGTGAGGTGATATTATATTGGTGAGATTATGCATTTAGATGTATTTTTTTGTGCATCATATTTTTTCCCCATGGTTTTGCCATATTATATATACTGTTTCTCAATGTTCCAATGAAATGTAGCTTATTATATGAATATATAGGAAGTTCAGTGGGCTTTTTGTATTATTCTGCATACAATGTTATATGCTATCCTTGTCTATTTTATTTATTCACGCTGTCACATTTATTATTAATATCATTATGTTGAGTTTAATTCTCATAATCTTGATTTATGAATTGTATTTTTGGGAGCGGGAATATACCATTTCCTTTATGGGTTGGGCATTTTCTTATTGGCTGAGTGTGTTTATAAATATTCATGACTTATTGCTTCTGCTTTTTTGACTATGTATCACTGAAGAAGGCATTTTTTGCCGAAACCGGTCTGGTCATTAAAGTCATGGTTTCTTTGTAATCCATTGGTGTCTTCATCATTTTTTACTTTGACTCACATATCTGCTGGCCAACAGTGGTTTTTATGGTATATTCCGGGCTGTGCAGTACCTACGCGCAGAGCATTGTGTTTGGATTTATTAGTTTTAAAACATTCAGATATCTAGATGTACACATTCAACAATGTGGGTATAATTCCTGAGTATGGAGTCTGTCTGTGGATTCAAATGAGCGACTGTTATTATTTGCTCATTATTCTGGGCTGTCTTTGTAATACTAATGTTATGTGTGTAAATTACATTGGAATGCATTACTGTGGCTACTGTTTGTGTGAAACAAAGATGAAATGCATTATTGTTTTCATTATTTTCAACCATAATAATATATTTAAGATGTACTAGTCAGCAACATGGCTGTAATTGCTGGGTGAGGAAGGAGGTTGTCTGTGGATGAAAGCAGGTTTTGCTTTTGTCATTTGCTCAGTTAACCATTCTACCTTTGCAAAATGAATGTTTATTTGAAGTAAAGTAGTATACTTCATACGTTTATAGATAAATATCAGGATATCAGTCTGCAGACTATTACAGATCTAGCCAATAACCAGAGGTCAGATCCAAACCCTTTACCTTATATCTGTGAGGCTACTGTGGCTACTGTGCGTTTTCTGTGAAACAAACTTGAATTAGTCTTTCCATTTTTTATTTATTTTTTATCACAATCATATATCTGAAATATCAACAGTCAGATCTAATACTTATAGTCAACTACCATTTCAATGACTTTCATATCATCGAAATTCCAATGTCGAATGTTTAAAATCATGAGCACCCAGAACATTGTATTTTCCCTCCAAGAAAGTAACCAACTGGCCACCAACAACTAAAATAGAAACATAACAAAATTAAGCCAACTGAAGTGGGGGGCTTTGACCCCCACACTACCCCTAACTAAATATACCAACTCCAAGATCGCACAACAGTGGAGAAAAGGGCAAAGCTCACTATGGTAGCCAAGTGGTTACTTACGTGGAGAGAAAGTATGATGTTATAGGTGTTCGTGAGTTTAAACGTTTGAAATTGTCATCTCCATGATGTGAAAGTTGATGAAATGGTAAGTTGACTATATTAAGTAGACCCCCCACAGTCAGCAGTGTGGCTATAATTGCTGGTACATGGGCTGCCTGTAGATGTAAATGATTGAACCTGCTGTCATAATAAAGTTAAACAGGAATTAATTTGGTTTTGCAGGCCAAATGAGCATTTGCATAAATCAAGTCTGTATACTTTACTATGGCAGAGTCTGTCTGTGGATAGCAGTGACTTGTCTTTGCTGTTTGCTCACCAAAAACTGTCACTGATATGGTATGATGTTAGAAAAATCTATACATGCTGCTTAGAAAATATATTTACATACATGCTGCCTAGAAAAATATATTTACAATGTGTGCTGCTTAGGAAGATGTGTATTTAAACATTCAAACATATATAAGTTGTGTGATCAAATATATAGAGAAATGTGTGCTTTAGTTAGGAATAAATGTACTTAAATCCATAATAGAGAACAAAGTTTATGTAATGCATTTAATTCTGTCTTACTAGAATAATAGTAGAAATAAACCTGCATATTATTGCTTGAAGCACAAGCTGCAGTGTAATCAGAAATTTGACCTTGGCAGCTTGCAAACACAGCCTGGCTCATGTCTTTCAAGTAAAGATTATTTTGCAAAGTTAGAAAATAATAAATCTGTTCACATGTGTGTCCTCTTTCCTGCCTCCACCAGGAGAGCAGCCTTGTGCGCGCTATCTCTGATAGTGCGCAGCTGAAACGAGGAAGTCAAAGAGAGGCATTAAAGAGGACATACATCTATTGTATTCGAACTAATCAGAGAACCTTGAATTGGCTACATCCTCAGGAGGTCATCGTGACTGACCAGGTGTTTGCAAGGCTGTAACATTCACATGGGAAAAAGACTTTTTGAAAAACACAAATTCAGCACTTTTTATGATGTAAAGACCCTGTCACTGACCACGCCAGTGAGGTGGGCAAAACTGATAATGACATGTATATAGTTGGTGTTCTTTTCTGAATAAAATCAGACAAAATTCTGTACAAACTTGTGTATGGTTTTTTGGCTCCTAATGTACATTAGAGTTTAAGATACTCAAGTTCTCCTGCATTATTGTTTGTTATTGATTGACATTGTTTTTGAATAACTCAATGATTTTACAGTCTGACTCTAACAAATTTATTTAACATCTTGGTCCTTGGACGGAATTCCCTTGGTAAGCTACAGGTCAGAATATATAGGTGGTATGAAATCTGCTTGAAGAAGGAAAGACCTCCGACTGAATTGTCGTGCCCAAAGAGGCTGTCCACTTGTCTGATCTGTGGCGGCGGAAAACTGGGTCCTAAAAAGCATATCAAACATAAGCAGGAGGCTCGGGTAAGCAGAATTCCTCTCTTTGTTTTTGTTTTAGATCGGGGACCAGGTTACACTGTGCTATTGCTAAGGTTTGTGATAGCAGGGAGAGAGGTAGTCAGTATTGTATCTTGAGTCATAGATCAGGAAATAAAACAAAGCAAAGTAAGCAGTCATTCTAGACACTACTGTGAATACGGGGAATAAGATACCACGTGGTACAAGAGAAAGGGTTACGTAACAGTTCTGTTCTTTTTCTTTCTTTTCTCTCTCTCCTTTTTCTCTTTCAGAGGCATGGGAAATGTATGCACTAAAGGGTCACGTGACCCGCCCCTAACAGAAGATGCAAAATATATGCAATTACAGAGAGCAGATAATGTGAGATATTTTGCAAAATGGGTTAACAAGTATGACTTTGATGGTAAATTGGATAAAATGTCATTAGTAAAACTTTTGAGACAGTTAAAATCTGGCAGAAGGTCAGGCAAAAAACAACGACAGTTGGGTGTTCCTCAAGCACATAGGTGGATTGAGGAAGCGAACGAAGGAACAGAAAAATAAAAATGCAAAGACATTATTTTTAGACAAAGAGGATAATAACATAATAGTAGCATCGGTCCCTCCTACCACGTCCACCGATGCCTTACTCAGAATATGAAGCGGGAGGCGGGCTGAACCCCACGTTACCCAGAGACAACAGGGATATTAAGACAACCATTTGTAAGAGAACCTATCGGGACTAGATCCCGAACATGTCAAACTTATAGATGTTCAGCCAAGCGCAAGTTTATTAGATGAGAGTGAGGAACTCTGTCCATTAATAGAAGTACCAAACCCACAGGCAGGACAGGAGGGCCAGGCCTCAACTCTCTTAGTGTATAGACCATGGACACGGAAGACATCCGAAAGCTACAGAAGGAATTCCCCATCCAAAAATTAACTTTGAGAAATTTCTACAGGATTTACAGGGTATGAGATTGAGTTACCACTTAAATGGGAAGAGGTAGAAAAGTAGTTAGACAAATTTTAGGTCCAGACTGGCACATGATTTGTAGGCGCCTGGAATGCCCGTGGCGCAACACAGGCCACTCCCACATAGTGGCGCAGGACTAGATACTAAATTGAAGGGTCTTACAGACCGCATTACTGAAAAATGGAAACCTAGGGCAGACTGGACTTGCATTAATCAATGCGTACAACAAGACAATAAAACAGTGGATGCATACTATGGTAGATTATTAGAATGTTTTAATAACCATAGTGGCATGCCTATTCCTGAAAATCAAAAAAATAATAGCTCATATGAACAACAATTGAAGAATGCATTTTTGAAAGGTTGTATTGCCCCTATCAATAGCTTCATCACGAAGCACATGATAAATCACCGAACAAGTAGGCTTCAAGCCTTGTTAGAATATGCTAGACATGCCGAAAAACATTTTAACAGTAAAAAGAAAAAGAAAACGCAGGTCTTCACAGCTGAAGACGGTGCGAAAGTTTTTGTAGTACAAGCAGCCAAAAAGGGTAAGCAAAATACTCAGGGTAACAAAGCGCTCTGACAGAAACTCAGAAATTTATGAGAGCAGAAAGAAAAAGGTGAGTGCTTCAATTGCGGTAAGAAGGGACATTTGGCAAGGGATTGCAGGAGCAAGGCACCTGCGGAAAAAAGGATAAAGAAGATGAGGATTGACTATATGACAGTTATGCTGCTCAGCAGTCACCAGGAGAGACTAATGAGCAGGGAATGATGTAAATACCTTAGAAGAAACAAATGACATGCAACCGGATGTAGAAGTTGGGGAAAGTGAAGTTTTAGATCTGGCATTACTGAGCTTAGAGCTCTATTTAGCAGACACGAAACCGGAAGTTACACTTCTGGTGGAAGGGAGAGAAGTCAAATTTCTGTGTGATTCAGGAGCATCACGAACTTTGATACATCCTTCAAAGTTACGGAACATTCTGAGTCACCTGATTACATATTAGTGAAAGCAGCAAACGGACAGCTGTACAGGGAACCACTTTCCCATGATATAGCAATAACTGACCCGTCGGGCATGACCCAAAGAAGTAAAATAGTACTTTCTGCCAAATGCCCCATGAACTTATTAGGAAGAGATCTTATGCAACTTTTGGCATAGCAGTAGTCCCTACCATGAGCGGTATGGAGGCACAGAGACAAACTGATACTTTTGTATAGGTGGAGGGTGAGGCTTATTATTGGTACAGCCAGGATCTGGTTACAACCGGTCCAGGGCAGTGACCAAGGAACTGATGAATGTAGCCACCAGCAAGGTGCCTCTCCTCGATGTTGACCAGCAGCATTTATTACATTGTACCCTATATTATTGTAGCACACCAGGACCTGATAAAGAATACGAACAAAAGTTGTTCAGGAATCCTGCAAATAGACTGATACTACGGACCCTATACTGGGACACTGAGGGCAACAGTGTAGTGAGCTGTTCGTTACCTCAGGAGTTTTTGGAATTGTACAAATCCAATAAACTACCACATGTTAGCCTAACCAAAAACAGGAATGTTAGGTGGGTAGACTTGGGTGACAAAGTGACAGGATGGGAAAGACTAACTGACTCAGAATTATTGGACTTAGGAGTACAGAAACAGAAACTGAATTGGTTAACGCAAGCACGCCCAGCTGTACACTTACAACAGAGTGAAGACAGCTGACTGGCGTTCTTGATAGAAGAAGAAGAAAAAGCTTTGAGTGAAATACCAAATGTTCTTTGGTCAACAGGAAAATCAGATGTAGGACTTATTCGAACAGCAGGGCCAGTAGTTATTACACCAAAATCAGCCTTTAGACCAAGAAAAAGACAATATCCTTTAAGCAAGGATGCGGAACAGGAATCAAACCTATCATAATGGCATTACTTAAGAAAGGGATACTGATGGAATCTTTAGATTCACCATGTAATACTCCTCTATTTCCTGTAAAAAAGCAAGCGGGGAATGGCGGATGGTACAAGATTTACAAGCTGTAAATGATGCGGTAATACCAAGAGCACCTACGGTGCCAGACCCACATACCTTGTTAAATGATTTGAAGCCAACAAAAATATTTCACCGTGGTAGATATTAGCAATGCATTTTCTCAATACCTATCCACCCTAACAGCCAGCATTGGTTTGCATTTACATTTCAGGGCAAAAGGTATAATGCACACCCGATTACCACAGGGATATAGTGAAAGTCCAACAATATTCGCACAAGAGATGGCTAGCAACCTGGCAGGGTTTCTCCACCAGGGGCAGCCAAGTACTACTTTATGTAGATGACATCCTGCTTGCAGCCCCTACCCAGCAGCAGTGTAGGGAAGATACAATAGCATTGTTGAAATTCTTAGCTGAGCAGGGGCATAAAGTGAACAAACATAAATTACAACTTTGGAAAGAACAGGTTAAATACCTGGGATATGTGATATCCAAAGAAGGTAGAACATTAGATGAAGATCGGAAAACAGCTATCTTACAAGCACCTAGACCAACTACCAAAAAGGAAATGATGTCCTTCTTGGGAACGACTAATTTTTGTCGAAGTTGGATACCGAATTATGCTTTAGAAACGGCTCCATTGGCTGATTTAATATTTAAAACACCAATGGCAGCACAAAACACTGCACTGGACTCCAGAAGCAGAAGCAGCCTTTTGTGGACTAAAACAACTGATAGCTTCATCATTAGTTTTAGGGCTTCCGAATTACCATAAGAGTTTTTTCAAACTGTAGATTGTAGGCGGGGATATATGACGTCAGTACTGACGCAACAACATGGCGGCAAGCAACGCCCCATAGCTTACTATTCATCACAGTTAGATCCGGTGGCACGATCATTACCACCCTGCGTACAAGCAGTAGTCGCAGCAGCTATGGCAGTGCAAGCTTCAGCCTCAGTGGTATTATTTCATCCTCTCACGTTGAGAGTACCTCATGCAGTTGCAATAATTTTGTTGCAAGAAAAATAGCATTTTATCCCCTGCCAGACATCTTTCTTGCATGACCATACTATTGAGTCAACCCCATATGACAATTGAACGTTGTACAACATTAAATCCATCGACATTACTTCCGATTCCTGTGGATGGCACACCACAGCTGCCTACAGGAAGTGGAACAAATAACCACACCCAGACAAGATCTTACTGATGTACCTTTAGCTGGCCTTGAGGTGACATTTTTGTAGATGGGTCCTGTAGACGAGGTCCTACAGGAAAAACCTAGTGGGTTATGCAGTAGTAACTGATGACGAAATCATAGAAGCACAACCCTGCAACATAACCTGTCAGCTCAAGCAGCAGAATTGATAGCTTTGACACGTGCTTGCACTCTGGCAAAAGACAAATGTGTTAACATATATACTGACAGTCAGTATGCTTTCTCCACAGTGCATGTCTTTGCACAACAATGGAAAAACAGGGGAATGATAACATCTACTGGCAAGCCGATTAATCATGCACAATTGATTTTGAACCTGCTAGATTCTATTCAGTTACCCACTAGAATAGCTATCTGTAAATGTGCAGCCCATACCAAACAACAAGATAGAATTTCAAAAGGGAATGCTCGGGCTGATGCAGCTGCGGCAAGCTGCCTCAGACCAGAAACTGTGCTTTTAAATGAAGAACTACAACCTTCTGAGACTCTTGATTTAGACATGTTGAAAACAATGCAGACATTGGCTACAAAAGCAGAAAAGCAAAAGTGGATAAAACGAGGAGCAATCCTTAAAGAGGGACTGTACATCTCCAAAGAGAAAAACCCAATATTGCCATCTAATTTATTTAGATATGCAGCTTTGTTGAGTCATGGGCAGAGCCATGTCTCAACAGGGGGGATGGTACAGTTAGTTAACAAAACATTCCAAACATACGGATTTACAATTATACACAAAAATTTTGCAACATGTCATATTTGTAGCAAGCATCATGCACAGGAGCATTTAAACCAAAGCGAGGGAGCTTTCCAACACCACCCTACCCGTTCCATACTATTTGTATGGATTTCATAGAACTGAATAAATGTGAAGGGAAAAAATACTGTTTAGTGATCATAGATATGTTTTCAAAATGGGTAGAAGCTTTTCCAACTAGAAATCCGGATGCAGCAACAGTAGCAAAAGCCCTAGTAAAAGAAATTATTCCTAGATTTGGCATACCGGAAAGAATTTATAGTGACAATGGAACACATTTTGTAAACCAGACAGTTCAACAGCTTGGGAGATTTTTTGGGATTTCTTTGAAAAACCATTGTGCTTATCACCCTCAGTCAGCAGGGCTGGTGGAAAGGTACAATGGAATCTTGAAAAACAAGTTGAGAAAATTAATGAGTGAGACTCAGAAAACTTGGATTTGCTGTCTGCCTTTAGCACTGCTGAGCATGAGAACTGTCCCAAATGTAAAGGGCTTGACCCCTTTGAGATAGTGTTTGAAGGGCATATTGTGTGCCACAATGGAAGGCCCTCATGCCTGCAGAGCTGGAGGCCGATGGCTCATTAGCTAGTTATATGAAGAAGTTATTAACAAATAAGACTGTTTTGCAGTTGAACTCTTTTCAGATAAACAAGAAGCAAAACCAGAGGCCGTGCTGACCCCGGGGTCCTGGATTTGGCTGAAAATCATAAAGAGAAAGAACTGGGCGAGTCCAAAGTGGGAAGGTCCGTACCAGGTACTATTGGCAACACCCACTGCAGTGAAAATTGCTGAGAGATCATCTTGGGTTCATTTAACCCACTGCAAACCTGTTAAGAAATTTAGTTTGGACATACCACAGGAACAGGATGGCCAGAGGCAGAATGAATAAAAATGTGAAACAACCCCAGAGACATTGGTTCACTGGCCTACTGATCATACACTTAATAACTATGTTTGTAGTAACCTTTTTGTTGTTATGGTTTTTCTTGCATATAACTACAGATGTGAAATTAATAAAACGTGATGAAGGACTGGCTATAGACTGGCACCCAAACTTTAACACATACCTGGCTATGAAACGAGTTTATGTAGAGACTATGAACGTTTCAAATTGCTGGGTTTGTACTGCAATACCCACAGCATATGGAGGACTTTTGATGTCTGCTGTCCCCTTGGGAATAAATGAAACTTGGGAAAAATTGTTATTTGACACAGGCACTGTGAGATCACAGGACAAAGTGGCATTATATTTGCCTGTTACTCAGAAAGGAATTGTTTGTTTTGTTAAAAATGATACACTCCAGGTTGGTTGGAGTAACTGTAACATAACTGTGTCTTACAAATGTTATATAAAACCTATAGATCAAGGTACTAGTTGTAGCACGAATTATGGTTCATACTTAAGCTTGATGAAAACAACATTGAGAGATGTGCAAAAAACTCCTGAAATATATAGACAATTATCTGTTATAGATAAGAAAATGTTTCATTCAGGGTTAACCCGCATCAGTACAAAAGTAGAAAACTGTTATTTTGTTTGTGGGAAAAAGGCCTATAAATGGTTACCTGAGAATTGGTCCGGCAGTTGTTTTTTGGGTTATCTGGTTCCAGCCATAAGACATACTGCAGAATTGCCCTGGGTAAAATAATGAATGTGAGTACGTAGCTCATCAAGCCGAAAATACAGTCAGAAAACCTACTAATCCAGTGGGTAAGATTGAAGCATGCTGGAAGGATCATTCCTGTGAAGGACAAAGAAAATTGACCCATATGGACTTGGGTGACAGTGTTATATCCTGGGCTGGGATATTCCCAACCTACGGAGCAGTCAAATCAATTTGGGAACTGAGGAAATTGTCAAAACTCCTCGAAGTAATGAGCAATGCGACTTTTTCCGCTCTTGAACTTGTGACTGATGAAATGAATGCAATGAGAACAGTTGTATTACAGAACCGAATGGCTCGACTTCACCCTAGCGAGAGGTGGTGCGTCTTGGCGCTTATCAAAGAAGAATGCTGTGTACATTCCAGACAACCAGCATGAAATTAATGATCACCTGGAGGTAATACAGCAGGTGTCAGCAATAAGCGGAACCAGGCCCAAACCCACTGACGAACTTTTCCAGAATCTGTTTGGGGGTGGGGTCGGTCCTTATGAACATTCTGATTGCAATTTGTGTGGTACTGCTCATAATTGGAGCATGTGTCTGCTGCGGGATACCCTGTGTAAAAATTAGTTAAAGACTTAGTTGATGTATCAGTGACTGAAACTATGTACCAAGATATGGAATTGAATTTGTTGATACCAAGTGAAAGTCTATCTGAAATATAAAACAAATGACTTACTTAGCTGAGAGTCCTTGAAAGGAAAAGGCTAAGAAATGAAATAATACTGTTTATGTTTCAAATAGCATTAAATGCATTAACAGGAGGGAGAATGTTAGAAAAATCTATACATGCTGCTTAGAAAATATATTTACATACATGCTGCCTAGAAAAATATATTTACAATGTGTGCTGCTTAGGAAGATGTGTATTTAAACATTCAAACATATATAAGTTGTGTGATCAAATATATAGAGAAATGTGTGCTTTAGTTAGGAATAAATGTACTTAAATCCATAATAGAGAACAAAGTTTATGTAATGCATTTAATTCTGTCTTACTAGAATAATAGTAGAAATAAACCTGCATATTATTGCTTGAAGCACAAGCTGCAGTGTAATCAGAAATTTGACCTTGGCAGCTTGCAAACACAGCCTGGCTCATGTCTTTCAAGTAAAGATTATTTTGCAAAGTTAGAAAATAATAAATCTGTTCACATGTGTCCTCTTTCCTGCCTCCACCAGGAGAGCAGCCTTGTGCTGTATCTCTGATAGTGCAGCTGAACGAGGAAGACAAAGAGAGGCATTAAAGAGGACATACATCTATTGTATTCGAACTAATCAGAGAACCTTGAATTGGCTACATCCTCAGGAGGTCATCGTGACTGACCAGGTGTTTGCAAGGCTGTAACATTCACATGGGAAAAGACTTTTTGAAAAACACAAATTCAGCACTTTTATGATGTAAAGACCCTGTCACTGACCACGCCAGTGAGGTGGGCAAAACTGATAATGACATGTATATAGTTGGTGTTCTTTTCTGAATAAAATCAGACAAAATTCTGTACAAACTTGTGTATGGTTTTTTGGCTCCTAATGTACATTAGAGTTTAAGATACTCAAGTTCTCCTGCATTATTGTTTGTTATTGATTGACATTGTTTTTGAATAACTCAATGATTTTTACAGTCTGACTCTAACAAATTTATTTAACATATGACAACAGTCATATCGCACAATAATGTATTACATTTTCTGTAATCCATGTAGAAAGGTCATTGCTATGGCATATGCTTGTATGTGCCCATGCATGTGGGGGTGTTGCAGTCTATTTAAAAGTAGCAAGTTGGACATGTTTTCTTTAACGTTCTATTAGAGTCACACATCAGTACTGAACACATTAAGTGGCTATGTGTGGTGATATGAGTAGGATGTGTCACTGACAAAATGGTGCAAGTAGCATTGCCATCTCATAGCTCTTGGCCTTCTGGTTGAGTTCTTGGTTGTTGCTCCTTCTGTCTGGAATCTACAAATCCTGTCTTTTTGGGGGTTTTATCCAAATGGTCAAATATGATCTAGCACCCCCCCAAAGGCGTTCTGCAAGTAAAAAGACATTTTGCCACGTAACCTGCAGGAAAGTGTGCACTGTGTGCATTAGTGTGTGTGTGTGTGTGTGTGTGTGGTGTGTGTGTGTGCGTGTGCGTGTGTGTGTGTGTGTGTGTGTGTGCGTGTGCGTGTGTGTGTGTGTGTGTGTGTGTGTGTGTGTGTGTGTGTGTTTGAATACATAATATCACAGATTTTTATATGTGAGCACATAACTAAGTTATTGATGCAGGACATAAGGGGTTTGGGTGTATACCTAATCATTGGTGGGATATGCATTATCCTTCATGATAGCAGGAAAAAGAGTAACAACCTAAGATATTTGTCCTGGATCCCGAAATTCCCAACTGCATTCCTGCCAGTACTAAAGACTCTGAGGAGAAATGCAGCAGATCTATTTAAATTCTGCTGTTTAATTCATTAAAATACTTTGATGTTTTTGAGATTAAGTAATAATGGCAGTAAAAAACACTTGCACCTATTTCCACTGTTGTGTGATCTTTGAGTTAATATATTTAGAGATTTGGGGGTTGGGACAGTAAGATAGGAAAGCAGAGTTTTGAGTTTAAATGCATTTTTGATGGATTGGGTTTTGTTAATTTGTGATCAATATACTGAATCTGATTTTTTTGTATCAATGATTCAGTATACACCCAAACCCCATAAGTCCCGTATCAATAAAAGGAACCCATAGTCTAAGATAGAGGTGCAAGGATAGCAAACTATTTAGCAACAGGCTCAACATGCACATAGTGCGTGAGTGTGTGTGTGTGTGTGTGTGTGTGTGTGTGTGTGTGTGTGTGTGTGTGTGTGTGTGTGTGTGTGTGCACGCGTGTATAAATATATATCATGAAAAGATTGAAAATACAAAAGAGCAAACATCAAATGAGTGGTAGGGAGAGAAAAAAAAGAAAGTAAAAAAAAACACTGAAAAACTTCCACAAGTGAATCATAAAACATTGAATACTTCTTTCACACTAAACAAACCTAAAAAAGTAAACCCCAGTTACAAAATCCAGATCAAGCATCATCTCAGTAGTGGTACTGTTTGGCAAAGGGTTTTAGTAATGTAATGTTAGGGTTGGGGTTAGGGACGTGGTAGGGTTAAGATTAGGGTTAGGGTTATCACACATGAATAAGTTTGGGAAGAAAGGCTTATTTTTATTTGTTCACTGATATATCCACCTGAGGGTTACTGCAGAGAGTTAGGAGTTATCAGACATTTGATAGTTTTGACTCAGGCCTCTCATACACAGGTCAAGGATTCTGTATATCATTATAGAATGTTGCCCCCTGTAGAAAGAAAATGTTAAGAAGGGCTAGTTAAAGCACCCTAAACCTGAACCTCTTTATTTGACATTCATGCATGACTACTAAAAATCTACACAATGTTTATATTTTTAAACTAAAAAAAGCCATTATCAAAACTGCTGTGTTATCTCATTTGTATAGACTCTGCCTTGCAGGCAAATCAGAGACAAGATCCGATCCTTTAATTACTTTCATTTTTCAAAACAGGGAAATTGAAAATTTGTAAGAAAGCATTTGCCACCTTCTCTGCTTCCACAGATGACAGAGCAAACACCTTAAGGTTTCTATTAGCATTGTCCACCACCATCAGGATATATGTCTTACCTATACAGTTTTGTGAACTAAGAAGCTTCATAATGTCTATAGTTACTCTCTGAAATGGTTCCTCAATAAAACATAGAGACATAAAAGCAGCTTTAGCTTTACATCCTGCCTTCTCAAACGTTTCACACTGATCAATAGTCCCACAGTATGCCATTATAATGACGAATAGAAATTCATCATATGCATTACCTTTGTATGTTTTGTGTCCACATTGCCAGACAAGGGAGATTACGAACTAAAATTAGAAGTGCCTGTTGATAGGCCCTTGATACTACTAGCTGCTGTATCACTTCCTCTTATAGCGCTCTTTAAGGAGCACATTCTCTGTTCAGTAACACTTGGGCACTGTATGTGGGTTGTCCATGCCCTTGAAGATTAGGAACCAACTTGGCAACTTCCATCATGTTCCATAAAATAAAATCTGAGAGCTAAGCCTGCCACAGTTCTTTTTTTGTGACCCTCCACATCTCCCAATAAATGAAGTCTGGTATCTTGAGACAACATTGAGTAAAATTTAGACTTGGTGCTACAACTCACCTCTCAACTTGAAGTAGCCCTTTCCAAGGGAAGCCCAGTACTTTTCATCAGCTGTGGCTGAGATTCATGCTAGTGCTAGTTTGTAACTCCCAGTATAGCCACTTCATCATCCTTGGGTGGAGGTGTGGGCACTGATTGGGTCTTTCCCTGTTGCCTTCTTCATGTGATTATTTCTATGCCTGGCTGCATGTAAACACATGTACATAAGGTACTGCATTACCAAAACGATTCCCTATTAAAACATCCACTGGGATGGTATCAAACACCAGTACTAACTGCTTGTTCAATTGCTCCCTTCCAAGTAAACTCTGACTAATGGTACATGAAAGGATGTTACTCCCATGGATGTCCCTAAGTGAAGTGTGGACTGCCTGAGCAAATATTGCTCCATTATAATCACTACAGGCATAAC
Organism: Protopterus annectens; assembly: GCF_019279795.1. Taxonomy (NCBI): domain Eukaryota; kingdom Metazoa; phylum Chordata; order Ceratodontiformes; family Protopteridae; genus Protopterus; species Protopterus annectens. The sequence continues at coordinate 439,944,032 of NC_056748.1, forward strand.
AATAATTGTATTCAAAACTGTATCCATCCTGGCAACAGTCTCTTTTCAGGCTAACAGGATAAATCACAGACCCCTGTAGTAGTTATCTCCAGACAACCCAACATTGTGATTCTGCTACCACTGCTTGCTGCCAATCAAAATTTTTTTTCCCACCTTGTCTCAGTGGGCACTAGTACTATATATGCGTGCTCACGTTACACTAAAAACGTCTGACTTCAAAACTTGCATGTGTACTGGAACTGGTGGCTTCCACATCTGTCTGCATAACCTGCTGTTGCTGTTATGCCTTAGTTTGTCCCCATGGTTTTCCTTCTACCCTTGTGTAGTTATGGCTTTCTCTTTCTTGTGTAGTTGTAACCTACAATCTAGCTAGAGATCCCCGTTCCTCCTCATCAATTTCATTCAAGATATCTCTCTGTGATAATAATCTTTTGGTCACACTCGCTAAAGACTAACAGCGTTGTGCGTGTAAGTCCATTTCAATTTAGAAGTTCAATTGCTAGTGATTCCAATTCAATTTGAAGTACAATTGTGTCTGAGTCCATCTCAGTCAGAAGTACAATTACTTCTTGGCCCAGAACTGTTTGAATTTTTTTGTTTGTTTGTTTCTTTGTCTTAACAACTATATATCTGTAAATTGATTGTTATGATAATTGTTAAAAACTGTCGATCATTCTGCATATCAGTGAATTGCTTAGTATCATACTGTTGTATTGTCGCACATTCTGCAATTAATCTGAGCTGTGCACTTGCGAATGACTACTGTAACCTTTGTGGAAACTGCCCTATGTACTGGGCTTATCGCGTTCATTACGTGCTACCTTGACTCTAAAGTTTGTTCAGCAGGATAGCATCTAGCTTTAAAGGATCTAATTTAGCAGAATACAAAGTTCTTTATTTATTACCCTGTTTGTAGAGTTTGCTTAGCTGGATAGCGTAGTGCTTGTAATAGATTAAACCAGCTACCCACATAGTAACTTTAGTGCTGTGCATAAATAGAGGATTCCACACTTTTACATGAACTGCTCTGTTCTAACGGATTTCCTAATACCCAATACTTGTTTACTGACATTATTTATGGATTGACCGGAATACACTATATATTTTTTGCTGCGAACGCTAACCTGGCGTTCCACACGTGGCAACCTAACCGGCGACTGCTTTGCCGCAGAGTTAGTCTAGGGTATAAGAAGGCTCCTAACTCACTGAGTTATTTTTTTATTTAATTTTTTTTTCTCCTTTCCTTTACTGCCTATGAAAATAAATCACCTTTATGTTGACTGCGTTTTTTGTACATATATTAGCTCCAAACGATGTAGTGCTAGAGCCATAGCTTTAAACAGCCTCCACTGTTACAGATACGAGAAACACCTTTGGAGCTACTCTTTCCCTTTAGTTAGAACGTAGCTAGCTTGCCACATAATCACTGTGTATCTTCTTTACTCCCTCTACAGTGAGTACATTAGTTGAAGTAGTTGAATATTTATCTTAGTTTAAAGCTTACATTACATTTAAAGACCAGTAGCTTTATCTCTACCCTGCTGCACCCTCTTTAAGAGTCAGTACTGGCTAAGTTATGAACTGGAATTAACTATATGCTACATTCTTAATATGTAAAGAACTGGCTTTAACTATATGTTAAAGTGTTACTATTTTGTAATTTCTTAGACATACCTGCTACAAGTATACATTGTTGTGAGTTCTGCTGCACAAATAGAAGACTGTATTTTTTCCTACTGAACCTTCACGATACTGAGACTAAGTAAACGTTTTGTTTTTTGCATATGCTGTCTAGCTACTGTACTATTTTCCTCACTAGCTGTTTCTCTCTCTCTCCATTTTTACCAGCCTTCAAGGTCCTACATGTCCCTGCACCTAACCTACTGAATGTAATCTGCCTATTGCCCAATTAATTAATACCGAGCAAAGAATTCCACTACCAGCTCCCTGGGTGACCTCCCTGAAAAGAAAGTGAAAGTATGTGGTCCCTACTTAAAAGACTGTAGCCATAACACTGTGTTATATATACTGCTAGGTTAGGCAAGACCCCAGTCAGGGCAACCAGCAGCCAAACTACCCCCCTCTTCTAGCATTGCTCTTACCCCTACTCATATATTTTAGCCATTTATTCCTTTCCCCTTTTCTTCCCCACTCTTGTTCTTTTTCTTAGACTCCTAGTACTCACAAACTCATCTCCCTTTCTCCCTCAACTAGATACCCCATAGCTGACTTACATACCTGTAATTAGGTAGCTGACCACTAGGTGGCACCTTTATATCAGATTTCTTGCCTTTTTAGTCTACACATTTCTCCTCCTTATCTCCTTACATAGACTCGCTGACCTTTCCACACCCTCCTTGCTCTATCAACCCGTCTAAGTCCCCTGCTTCTCTTGTCCCACTGGCTTTCCAATCTTCTCTGTCTTTAGGCATCTTACATCACTGGCTACTCCTCAAATAAAATTAAAACAGCCCCTTGGCTAACCAAAAGCACGCTAGCATCTATGCGACACAGAGATAAAGTCTGGGCACACTACCAGAAAAACAAATCCCCCCAGTCCATAATGAATATAAAATACTTCGAAATAAGGTAAAAAAGCTCATAATCTCCGATCGACAGAATTACTTTTCCACACTCCAAAACAATAATAAATCAAACCCTCAGAAATTCTGGAAAGGTATCTCTACTCTCCTTAACCCCAGCAAACCAGACACCCCTACCCCAGACCCAAATGCTCTTGACCTAGATTTGGCTACCCAATTTAACTCTTTTTTCATTGATTCTATTTCCAAATTAACATCATCTTTCTAACACCACTAAATACTCCAATACTCCCCACCCTCCCCACCATCACTCTACCCTGCACTGCTACTACATCCTCACTCCCATCTACTAACTCTCGTCCCTCCTCTCCTTCTCCTACTCCAACTACTTCATTATCTTCTTCTGCCCCTAATTCCCCCTCATCACACTCTCCTTTTTTCTCATTAAAACCTATACCCACTTCTACTATAAAGAAACTCCTTCTAAAACTGAAGCCATGCACTAATGCTCCTGATAATATCCCTTCTTACTTTCTTAGCAAAGCTGCTGAAGCAATCTCCTACCCCATTAGCATTTTAATCAAACGTTCTATCCAAGAATGTATGGTACCTCAAATTTGGAAAAAGGCGTTTATCATACCTTTACATAAAGGTGGCAACAACAACGTTACTAATTTCCGCCCCATCGCTATTCTGTCCCCCATCTCTAGACTCCTAGAAAAATGCATCCAACTACAACTCCTTCCACATCTCTTAGATAATCACCTACTAACTCCTACACAACACGGCTTCAGACCAAATCATAGCACTATGACTGCCCTCCTCTCCTTCCTTGAAATTGTAAATAAAGCCCGAGACTCTGGCCAAATTGTTTCTACCCTACTACTCGACCTCTCCAAGGCCTTCAACACTATCTCCCACAGCCTGCTATTAACTAAACTCTCAAAACTTAACTTATCTCCCTCCTCTCTGAACTGGTTCTCCAGCTACTTATCTAACAGATATCAAGCAGTCAAATGGAAAAAGGCTACCTCCTCATTTCTAAATACCCTTACTGGGGTACCTCAGGGCTCTATACTGGGTCCCCTTCTCTTTAATATATTTATAAATGATTTCCACAACTCTATCCCATTCCCAGATATCATCCAATATGCTGATGATTCTACTATTATTTGCTCTGCCACTTCTATCCCCTCACTCCTAAAACTGACTCAGGATGCCTTTACAACCACTGAGCAATGGATAAAAACAAATCACCTAGCACTCAATGCCTTTAAAACTAAATTAATGTTATTTACCCCCTCTAAGGCAACATCTTTCGATATAAACACATTCTCCATCACTAGTCAAAATAATGTACCTCTGGAACTGGTGTCAGAGACCAAGTTACTTGGGGTCCAAATTGATAGCCAGCTCAAATTCAACTCTCACCTACAGCTAAATATAAAAAAAACCCATCAAAAACTAGGTATGCTTTACCGACAATATCCTTATCTCACACCTGCTACGAAAATCACCCTCTCTACTTCATTTCTCATCCCTCCTTCTACAGAGCTCCACTCCTAACTAATCTACAGTCCTCTCTAAAAACACAACTTTCCTCTTGCTACAACAAAATTGCCAAGTTCGCTACCAACTACAAGTCCTCCACACACCACTGTTCCTCTCTCCAAAAACTGAAATGGCTAGAGCTACCCAGTTATCTCACATATATTCAACTAAATCTTGCACATAAGCTTATTTTCAACCCTTCCCTCTGTCCCTCCCTTTCATCAGCTTTTAAAATGCACCTTCCTGATAGAGTATTAAGATCCAACAATCAAAATCTGCTAGAAGTATATAAACCAACTCGTCCCCCAGGAAAAAAAATTGTCTGTCTTATGGCCTTGCACACCTTTGGAACTCCCTACCACCTTCCATTCGCACCACCCACAACCATTTTATTTTTAAAAGATCTCTTCATTCACATCTTGTATCCCAGTGGGAATGCTCTTGCTCCCATGGGCCCTATGGGCTCACTCCGCTCCCCTACCCTGCCCCCAAATCTCACCCGCCCCCAGCACCTCACCTTCTTGAAAATTCCATCTTCCTTCCTTCCTCTGTTTCCTCCTGCAACTCTCCTTGTTATTCACCCCTAACTCTTACATATTAATTGCAAATTCCATCTTCCTTCCTTCCTTCCTCTGTTTCCTCCTGCAACTATCCTTGTTATTCACCCCTAACACTTACATATTACTATTCCTATGATAATTGGAAATAATGCTCTAAGCCACACTCCATAAGTGTTTGCTTCCGAATATGATATTATTTCTCAATATTTTCATGCTAAATTTCCTTTTAGTCTGTATTATCTATTAAGTATTTACTTGCAAATTATTTTTCCGTACCTTTAACCTTTGTATAAGAGTATAATTTGTGCAACTATTAAGAACAACCTATTGTAACCTATTTAGTTTTGGAGCTTTTCTCCCCAGGACTCCATTGAAAACGGGTTCATTTGGCCCAATGGACTATCCTGGTAAACCAACTGCAAATAAATAAATAAATAAATAAATAAATAAATAAATATACTACTTCCATTCTTTCTAAGCCTCTTATCTCTCTTCCATACCTCTTGCCTTCTGACTCACCTGCACTCTCCTTACTTCACTGATTGTCTCCTGTGACAACATATGCCTCTGTCTCAACCCGCTCCGTTCGCCCTATGGGCTCACTCCGCTCCCCTACCCTGCCCCCAAATCTCACCCGCCCCCAGCACCTCTACATTTATTCCTAACTTACCCCTCCTACCACATCTATCATCCAATCTCTGCCCTCTCATTTACTACCCCTCCCCATTCTATTATCCAATCACAGTCCTGTTATAACTACCCCTTCCCAATTCTTTCATCAAATAATACTCCTCCTCTTACTTCCACACCCACTGCTACTCCTCCCACTCCAATTCCTACACCTCAATACACTTAGTCTTCCCCTGTCATTGTCCTCTATTTTAACTCTAGCCATCCATTTTCTGCACCTTCCCTTCTCAACTAGCATATTAAATTCCTTTCTCTACCACATTAACTACCCCACCCATTTCTAAACATGCCTTCCCAAATTCCCTTCACTATCCAACTCCCCTGCTTCCTTCTCTTCTTACTAATACCTCTGCATCTCGCTACTGCTTACTCCCATAAAGCTCCCCAATTCCTTCCTCCTACTCAAACTATCCCTAACACCCAACTTCAATCCTCCCTACTCTCTCACTTCCACACCATATCCTCCTTCCTTATCCTTCCCAACCCACTGCACCTTTTCCATCTCAAGCTATTCCCTATCTCTGTAAAAACACTCTCTCTTAAATTTCTGCTAACCTCTGATAAATACTTACCATGCAAACACCAAAGGCCAAAACCTATCACCTGTAACATCCTAGCCTTATCTGGAGACATTCATCCAAACCCTGGCCCCTGCCTCAGCACAGACTACTCCATCCCTCCCCCCTCTTCTTCTCCCACTATAAATAAGACTTCCTCCCCTTTCCCTTCTCTACCCACTACCCCTCTTAGCATTCTTAAGATCTTCACTATCAATGCCCAGAGCCTTAACAACAAATTTCACCAGGTCCAAGCTTGGATTAATCACAACCAACCTGACATCTTAGCCATATCCGAAACCTGGCTGAAACCCCATATTTCTGACTCAGAAATCTTACCTCCTGGTTACCACATCCTCAGAAGTGACCGCATAAATAAAAAAGGTGGAGGTTCTGCTGTAATCTACTCCAATCTTCTCTCCTTAATTCCTCTTCAAATCCATACCCCTCAGTTCAAAAATTCTGAAATCACAACAGGCCTTCTCAGGTTGAATAAACATAAAAACATCTGCATAATTTCCATATACATCTCCCCTGGCAACAATATCTCCACCCTTGAAGATATTCTTCACTGGGCCTCAACTGAAATAAAATATGAAACCTTTATTCTAGGCGATGTCAATATTGACAGGAATAAAATCAACACGCCATCTCCTTCACTATCCATTAACCTTTATAACTTCACCCAAGTAATCCATTCAACAACTCACCCTAATAAAAACCATCCTCCAGGTTCCATCATTGATTGGATACTAGTCTCCCTTCCAAACAAAATCATTCTCTCTGGCACCATCCCTGACACCTTCAGTGACCATTTCCCTGCCTTCATCCATCGATCAACAAGCTCCATCCAACACCAACATGTTTATATTCAAACGCGTAACCTTAGCAACTTCAACCCTTTAATTTTTTCTAACATCTTTAAACAAATTAACTGGCAAATCTTAAACACCCTCCCTCTCGACAACGCTGTAGAGCATTTTAACTCTATCTTCTTAAATACTCTTAACTCCCTAGCCCCTCTAAGAAACAAATGAATCAAAGCCAATTCTACTCCCTGGCTCTCCAAAGAAACTAAACAAATTATGCGTCTCAGAGACAAATACTGGAAGCTTTACCAGAAAAGTAAACTGTCCTCTGTCTTGCTGCAATACACACAACTCCGCAACCAAGTAAAAAAACTTATTATCAAGGACAAAAAAAACTACTATAATATACTTCAGTCCAACAACAACAAGAACCCTAAACTATTCTGGAAATCAGTCAACTCCCTTCTCCATCCTGGATCTAGGAATAACCCCTGCCCTGATCCTAGTTTAAATGATAGTGAACTGTGCTCCCATTTCAACAGCTTCTTTACCGAATCCATAGCTAAGCTAACCAAAACATTCCCAAATAAGAATCCACCTAACTCCCACCACACAACTCCCAATAACCCAAATATCAATCCCCTAAATTTCCATCTCAAACCTGTATCCACCATTTTTATAAAAAAGCTTTTATCCAAATTAAAGCCTTGCTCAAATGCTCCAGACAACATACCCTCCTCCTTCCTCAAATGTGCAGCTGAAGGTATTGCTCTCCCAATCAGTATCTTGATTAATAGATCCTTAAATGAATCATATGTGCCCAAACTCTGGCTTTCAGCCTACATTCTTCCTCTACACAAAGGAGGCAAAAACATGTCTATTTCTAACTTTCGCCCCATTGCCCTCCTCTCACCAATATCTAAAATTCTAGAAAATGTGTCCACCAGCAACTTTTGCCTTACCTAATTCAGAATCACCTTCTAACTCCCACCCAGCACGGTTTCCGTCCTGGCCACAGTACCATAACTGCCCTACTATCCTTCCTAGAAACTGTCAATCTAGCTCGGGACTCTGGACTCTTTGTATCCACAGTATTGCTAGATCTTTCTAAAGCCTTCGACACCATCTCCCATACACACCTTCTCCTTCATCTTGCCAACTTTAACCTCTCCCCTAATAATCTATCCTGGTTTTCCAGCTACCTATCTGACAGATCTCAAGCTGTCAAATGGAAGAACTCCTCCTCTTCCTTCTTGCCTACACCCACTGGCATTCCTCAAGGATCCATCCTTGGACCCATGCTTTTCAACATCTTTATAAATAACCTTCACACCGTCATCCCTGACACTACAGTCATCCAATACGCTGATGACTCTACCTTGGTCTGTGCCACCCCCAACATTCCTGAACTTCTGACTAAAACTCAAATAGCGTTCTCCACTACAGAGAACTGGATGCACCAAAACCACCTTTCCCTCAACTCCAATAAATCTAAAATAATAATTTTCCTCCCCTCCAAGGTTTCCTCCTTTGACAAAAACACTTTCAATGTCCTAAGCCAATCAAACACTGCTATAGAAGTAGTCCCCTCTGCAAAACTCCTTGGCATTACCTTAGATGAACACCTCAAATTCGATCTTCACATTCAACATAACATAAAGAAAACCCACCAAAAGCTAGGCATGCTATATAGGAACAATCAATTTCTTTCCAACTTCTCTAGGCACACCTTGGCAATCACCTACCTCCTACCTTCTCTTCTATATGAAGCCCCTCTACTAACCAATCTGTCCACTTCCAACACCTCTAAACTTGAAGCTTGCTATAATAAGATCTCCAAATTCGCCACTAAATCCAAAACATCAACTCACTACTGCCGCTGCCTTCAATCTTTGAATTGGTTAGAACTCCCTAACTACCTAGACTATCTCCAAATAACCTGCGCTCACAAATTAATATTCTCCCCTGATAAATGCCCAGCCTTAAAGAACATTCTTCCCCCTTACATCCCAAACAGATCTCTGAGATCTGAACACCAAAACCTAATCTCCATTCACAAACCCAAACGTCCCGCCGGCCAGCTTCTACTCTCCTTCTCTCTAGGTAAAAAATGGAACTCTCTCCCTCCTTCTCTTAGGACTATACCTAACATTGAATCCTTCAAAAACCAACTCTTCCTACACCTATCTTCCAAATGGAAATGCTCCTGCTTTCACCCTACATAACTCTTCCCACTAAGCTCTCCATACTCCTGCTCTACTTTACTCTTAACCTTATTCTAAATTCTAAGAACCTGAACTAGCTGATTTTAAATAAACTCCAAGCTTGTAAATATTGTGTAATTCCTAAGAGTAACAAAAAAAAAAATTGTGTTTTGCTTTTTTAAATTGTCTCATGATGTATATTACGTTTGCTATTTTTTTTTTTGAATGTATGAGTCTTACTCTTGTATTTCATCTCATTCATTATGTAACCTTTTTTGTATTTTGTAACCTTTATTGTACTGTATTGCACATGGAGCTTTTCTCCCCGGGCCTCCACTGAAAATGGGCACTTCTTGGCCCAGTGGACTTCCCCGGTAATCAAACTGATAATAAATAAATAAATAAATTAATTAATTAATTAATTGATTAATTAATTCCTTGTCTGCCAATAAAGTTGGCATGGATTCAGGCAGAGTACTGGATGTTTATGTCCTCACCAAAAGGTCTGCTAGCCTTTTCAGTGTTGTGGCTTGACATCTACTTGTTCACCTATAAAAGCAAATGCTTTTTTCTGCAGTATAATCACGTTCACTATTTGCCTTTCTTCTGTGTTATTTAAATTTCTACTTATAAGCTTTAGAAATCAGCTTAAAAATTCAAATAAATGTTTAATTTTGTAAAAGTCAAACATTCCACACCATTCATTACTGATACAGCATGCATTGCCTTATCAATGAATAGAGGAGTTAAAAACCTCATCCACTGCCCCTGGTCAATTTGGTGTTGACTAGTCACTCTTTCAAGTTCCAGAATGAAACCATCAAAGTTCTCCTCCTCTTTATGGTACAGAAATAATTTGACATTTACCTCAAAATCTAGGATTTAGCTTCCTCCTCTCTAGTATTCATGTGCTTTTTGTGATGATCCAACATCATCACATGTTAGAACTGCTTTAATCTTTAATTAGCTTACTGACACTCTCTCTTTGCATCTTAAACTGTTTAATATTCTCAGGTACCTCAATCCCCAGACATCTCATCTCCAGTTTATGTCTCTTTAATTCCATTGAATTATGAGGTTATTAAGTCATCTTGGGATAGATTGGACTGTTCCTTTTCTGAATGTAGCACACCATCAACATTAACCATGTTGGTTGGACTGCATTCAAGTTACACACACAAAGCTGAAATCATAATCTCCTTGGACATATTGCAAGCAAACTTTCCTTAGATTTACATTCCTTATTTTGCTGTGGCATGGGCAACTTGGCACATTCTACAGAGTTTACTTTTGCCTATTTTTAAACTATTATAATTAAAAAAATAAAATAACTGTTCTGTAATCTATACCATGGCATTTTCACTTTGTGGCTGCAAGGGTACACACACAGATTCAGTGACAAAACTGCTTTGTAGTTTAAATAGGTTGAATTGCAATATTCTACCACTGATCACCACTGTGAGAACCAGCCAGTGACACCCAGATGGGAGATGAGTTCAATCACTGCTAAGTAGTGTGACATCCTAGTCCATGACAGAGGGATAGGGGTTTGAATCCAACCATTTCCAACCAATTGTGAGGTACAGTGGACTGCAGTCTTTGAATCCACTGCACTTCCACAAATAAATAATCTAAATCTAAAATATAATGGCCACCAGGATTATCATCTCTGGAGTTAAAGAATGGGTTCTAAACATAATAAAGTATAAAAATGCATACATTTGTACAAATGTGAACCACATAACAACTCACTAGGGACAGCCTGGTCTTATGAACATGCTCATAGGTACAGCTGTCCTGGGAACAAGCGAACATTATCACTATACCAAAGAATATGCTTCAGACTGTCCCCCCGCCAAACATAGTCTTTGTCCTAGCTTGCCAACCCGTTTCTCAACACTTTCTCTGAGTTTCAATAACTTCTAGTGCTCACTTGTGTATAGTAACTGGACTTTGAATAAACTGTTATGTGCACACACACACACACACACACACACACACACACACACACACACACACACACACACACACACACACACACGTACACAAACAATTTCAAGGGAAGGCTGATGATATTCTCTAATACTACAGCGTTCTATCCTAGCCCTGCATAGTAAATTGCCACTAACCCAGACTACCTAATGGGAATTCTCAGATACTGTTCTACACTTGAAAATAAGTCAGATAATTATAAGAACAAATAGCATTGCTTAGTTGTACTTTCTGGCCAACTACAGCTTGATGGCAGTAAGTGTTCTAGAGTTTCTGTGATTTAAAAAGCTTGTTTCAGCTACATGTTGAACTTATTTTACTGCCTGCACTTTAACAAAGTCGTTTTTGTATTTAAATTACCTGTTTAACTGTTGTAGGCTACACACTCAAGTGTGATAGCCAGTTCTGTGCATTTAAAGTGTTTTTGATTGTATCTTCTTTATTTTCTGGAAAAAAAAAAAAAAATATATATATATATATATATATATATATATATATATATATATATATATATTTGTTTTCCCACTTTTCTAAGCTAGTATAGTCCAGTTTTCAGGTTAGTGCTGAATTCAGGGCTGTGTTACAAATTTCTGTGTTTGCCCATACCTTACTTGGATAGAAGGAAGTTTCTCTGTTCACTGTGAGAGAGGGAGCTTAGAGAAGCCTATCTGTCTCCTGGAGGAGTGGTTTCAGCCCAGAAATTAGTAGTTTATTGGCCATTTTGGGGTAATTTCTATCCCTTTCATTTCCCTACTATATAGCCCACATTTGCAAGGTTTTTGTGCTAGTATACAGCTCAGCAAACTCCTGCCTGGTGCCCTGCAGAGTTTTACAGCAGCAGCAGAGAGCCAAAAGAGAGACTTTGGTGTGATTAAGTATCATTTTTCTGCATTTTCTTGCTGCCTTTAGCTAATTCCACCTAAAACACCAATTTTCTAGAGTTTCTGTGATTGAAAAAGCTTGTTTCAGCTACATGTTGTACTTATTTTACTGTCTGCACTTTAACAAAGTCATTTTTGTGTTTAAATTACCTGTTTAACTGTTGTAGGCTACACACTCAAGTGTGATAGCCATTTCTGTGCATTTAAAGTGTTTTTTTATTGTATCTGCTTTATTTTCTGAAAAGAAAAAAAAAAAAACAAAAAAATATACTTGTTTTCCCGCCTTTCTAAGCTAGTATAGTCCCGTTTTCAGGTTAGTGCTGAATTCAGGGCTGTGTAACAAGTTTCTGTGTTTGCCCATACCTTACTTGGATAGAAGGAAGTTTCTCTGTTCACTGTGAGAGAGGGAGGGAGCTTTGAGTAGCCTATCTGTCCATGGAGGAGTGTTTTGAGCCCAGAAATTAGTAGTTTATTGGCCATTTTTGGCTAATTTCTCTCTTTCATTTCCCTGCTATAAAACCCGCATTTGTGCGGTTTTGCGTGCAGGGAAACGTCGGTTAGCTAGGGTATAACTATTCCCGGCTCCACAAAGTCTACTCTTCAATTTTTCCCTTGGAACTAGACAAACTTTCAACTTAAGCACTCAAACCATTCACTTCTCATACCAGCACTTGCTCAAAACTTATAACAAGCACTAATAAACCTTAGCGCTAGACCCTCCCTATACTGTAGAGAAAGACAAGGGTCTCTATTCGACCTTTACCAGCCAATCAGTAAAACAGTTCACTGTACCTATCCAGGCATGTGCAAAGGGCAGTTTCAGGTGTACTCTCCTGCCCAACTGGTGAATCTGGGCATTTTGAGGCAATGTTGCAATTGCCTCATGTACACAGACAACCCTCTCCTCCTTCCACCAAACACTAATACATGCGAGAGATGCAATTATACAGCCAAACTGGAGGCTAAGCTCTCTCAACCCAAGAATGGACCAGGCAGTCAAGAGGTGAAGGTAATTACTTGCATCACACCACCAGTCTCACATAGACCTATGAAACCAGCACCGGCAAAAAACACACATAAATACATGAAAACATACTCGAAGGCTCTAAATAAAAATCTGCAAAAGCAACAGAGACCTCCAAAGCAGCCATCCAAGCAACCTCCACCCCCCAACACAAACCATGAAACACACACTTCACAAAACCAGTGTGCCACACAATCACAGCCCTTAAGGCAAAACAACATACCCAACACACTAGTAATAGGTGACTCTATAGTCAGGCACACTGACGTCCCACTCACTAGGCTGAACAAGGAGAATGTTACTGTTAGCTGCCTGTCAGGTGCCAGGATCTGCCACATAACACAAGCACTCAGGTCACTCCAGAACAAGTACAAATATGACTCTGTCATTGTCCATGTTGGTGTGAATGACCTGAGCCATACTTCCCTGGACTACATGAAAAGAGACATGGAGGAGTTCTCTGATCACGTAGCCCAGGCCAGTATGACTAAGACCCTGAGTAGCATCCTGCCCTCACCAAGAATGATACCATGGTATAGAGAAAAAAATATCAATTTCAACAATTGGATAAGCTTCTGGTGTCATTCAAAGGGGATCCAATGTCTGTCAGCCTGGGATGACATGCTCAACAAGCCATGCTGCTTTGCTAGAGACGGCTTGCACCTGTAACCCTTAGGCTTTCGAATACTGGCCAAGGCTCTTGCCACCCCCATAGTGCCTTTTTTAGGCAAGGCTCAAAAGACAAACCCACCACCATAAATAGCACAAGTAACAAAAAACTGAGGGTATTGCTACTCAATGCCAGAAGTCTAAACCTCAAAATGCACGCACTTGCGGTACTCCTCAGTATAGAGAAAACTGATATATGTGCAGTAACAGAAACCTGGTTTAAGGCTCCAGAGAACACCCCAGCACTACCAGGCTACAACTCATACCACATATTTTGGCCACAAAACCTGGACCGAAATACAAAAGGCGGGGGAGTATCCATATTCATCAAGGATACCCACACCTCCAGGTTAGTGGCACAGCACAATGCTTCAGAGATCATCCACGTGTAACTAACAATGGGCAAAACTGCTATTCAAATTATAGCTTGCTACAGATCACACACCATGTCTCAGGACCCCCACTCCGCACTCCTGGAAACACTGGGAAACATAAAGGTCCTAATAAACGCCCTGATATTGGGTGATTTCAATTACCCAAACATTAACTAGGAAAACTACTGAAGTACAAACTCCCCTGCCCAACATTTCCTAGAATTTATAAACTCAAATGCCCTGTATTAACTGGTAAACACCTACACCAGAGGTGACAACATATTGGACCTGATTATCACCAACATGGGCGACTGGTGTTCCACACTGGAGGTCAACCCCTCGCTGGTTAGATCTGACCATAAACTAATCACTCTGGATATCCACATTCCGACACCACTCCCTATCAAAGAAACCACTGTGAAAAACGTTTCAAAAGCAAACTTCATGTTACTTAAGACCAAGGTGGGAAGTTTCAAAGCCCCCATGCTAAAGGATAATGCTGTCCAAGCTGCAGAATCCTTTACTAATGCACTCTACGGGCACCTACAAGAATGCATGGATCATGCTATCCTAAACAAAACCAAGGCTCACTCCTCCAAGAAAAGGAAACCAGTCTGGTGGACTCCTGCCATAAACAAGCTATACAACAGAAGGAGGAAACTAGTACAGAAAAGAGTAAAATCACAAGAAGGGAAGACACCCCTGATCAGTATCAGCAAGAAAATACGTTCCCTCATAAAATCATCCAAGGCGAGCTTTGAAAGAAAAATTGCCATGGACTCCAAAGATAACCACAAGGCATTCTTTAGCTATGTCAAGAATCTAAGGGGCAAATCTCAGATCTGCTCAGAGTTAGCGCAGAATGGCACAAAATATACTGAACCAGTCGATATAGCCAACATCCTGGCAGACAGGTTCAGTGCAAACTTCACCCCCCCCTCACCCCCAAAAGGGCCTATAACTATACCAGAAGAATGTAGTGCCCCTGAAATCACAGACACTCAGGTTAAAAGAGCCCTCTCCAAAGCCAAAACCACAGCATCAATGGGACCAGACGGTGTCCCAGGCTGCGTCATACACGAGCTCAAAGATGAACTAACCCCTCACCTAAACACACTGTTTAAACTCAGCCTCTCCACAGGCTACATGCCCACAGAGTGGCACACAGCAATGGTTATTCCACTCCACAAAGGTTGAGCCACAATGAACCCTGGGAACCTGACTAGCTTGATCCGCAAAGCTATGGAGCGCATCATCATGGATCTCATTAAAAGAGACATTGGAAACCTCCAAACGCTGGGCCCTACCCAGTTCGGCTTTATTAAGGGCAGATCATGCCTCCTAAACCTGGTGGACTTCTTTGAGACACTTACCAAGGCTATTGATGAGGGAAAGATGTCCACACAGCTTACCTAGACCTCGCAAAGGCCTTCAACACTATTCCCCACTCAGGTATTATAGGCAAGCTCACCAGCCTGAACATAAACCCCTACATCACAAGATGGGTTGCCAACTGGCTCATGTACAGAACCCACATGGTAAGAGTTGCAGGAGCTAGGTCTGACTCTAAACCGGTTACAAGTGGCATTCCCCAGGGCTCAGTCCCAGGACCCCTCCTGTTCTGCATATACTTCTCAGAGGTACAGGCAAGCACAGGAGGACTATGGCTGACCAAGTTCATAGACGACTGCAAACTAGGGGCTATAATTGACTCTCACTGAGATAGATACCTGGTGTCAAAACCATGGCCTCAAGCGAAATGCCATAAAGTGCATAGTCATCTCCTCTGGAAAAAACAAAGTACCCACAAACTACCACATAGGTGATAGCCCCCTAAATATGGAAGACATAATAAGGGATCTGGGGACCCAAGTAGATAGTAACCTCTCCTTTTATAATCACATTGCCAAAGTGGTTAGAAATTCCTTCTATGTGGCCCAACTAATCACAAAAGGGTTTGCATCCAGATCGAAAGAGGTCATTGGGCCCCTCTATGCATCACTCATCAGACCAGTCATAAAGTACAATGCCCCATTTGGGATGTACCTTACAAAACACCTGCAACAAATAGAAAGACCACAGAAGTACCTCACCAAGAGGATCACTGGCCTCAACCAGATGCCCTATGCAGCTCAACTGAAGAAACTCCAGCTGTACTCGGTTGCATACGGCCTACTCAGAGGTAATCACTGCCTGACATACAAGACCATGTCCAACCCAGAATTGATGGACATGCTCCACCTAAAGAAGACCATATCCCCTTGAGCCACATGTTTCAGGGATCTAAACCTCACCATAACAATAAATAGGACGTGCTGGAGGGATAGATTCCTGTCCCAGAGACTTCCCATGCTCTGGAACAAGATTACAATCTACATTAGGCAGAGCTCCTCGTTAACGCTCTTCAAGAGAAATCTTGACGAGTGGATGGGAAACAGAAAGTTTACCCCAGGGATCACTTCAATGGCTCTGCTGGACAGAGACACAGGGAACTAATCTAAGGGGGCAGCGAAAGCCAACACATTCCGGCTAGGCTTATAAATGCCTTCGGGTAGATAGCCTAGTACCTACCTATGAACCTAAGTTATCACCAATTATCAATGAATATAATATTATCAGTTAATAAATAAGATGATCAACCACAAGATTTTTAAAAGTGAATAAATAAAAAAATACTTTTTAAAAAAAATTGTGATTAATTAAATATGCAGGGAAATATAAGCTTGCACAGAGTATAGAAAATAACCACTTTATACAAACCAGCTACAAGAAAGAAAAACATCTTTCTAGAGTTAAAACCTTCTTCTAGCATCTTCTAGCTATCCCATAACTAACAGAATGACTGAACCTTAAGCTTTATTTATTTGTTTACTTTATTCATTAACATTTGATTACTGGGAAAGTCCAACTGGGTAGAAGTCCATTTTCAGCTGAGGCACAGGGAGAAAAACTTCATATTATTATAAAACATTTTAAGAACAATAATTTTACAATCTTCAAAAACAAAACAAAAACATCTGCAGTTTAAATATTTATAACAAATTAGCCATAATAAATAAAAACATTGGTTAAGAATCGATACAAGGTATACAACAATCATTTAATATTTAGAGAAATGCTAGACAGTTTGTAGAGAAATTAAAGATAAGTTAGTATAATACAAATAGGAAATTAAATATGAAGTGAGGGGAAAAACATGATTATGGCATATTTAGAGAGAAAGTCAGAGAAGATAATTAGATAGCAGTAAGGAAGTAAGTTAAGAAGGGAGTGTAAGGAGGTATAAGGAATGAAAAGGTACTTGTTCACATTTAGGGATATAGGTTATCTTGGTTTTGAGCAAGAACAGACACAGAGTTTAGCTAGGAAGTCTTTTAGAGGGGTTTTGAAAGATGGGAGGGTGAGTATAGACCTGATGGATACAGGTAAGGAGTCACAGGCCTTAGCAACCTTGTATGAGTATAAACAGTGCCCAGCAGATTTACTAAGTTTATAGACAGACAGTAGTTTTTAGTCACTGGATCACAGTGTCTGACTGGAAACATAGTTGTGATGAATGTTTTTTAGTGTTGGACAGGCAGATGAATGCTGTATAATTTTATAGGTGGTAATAAGTTATGTATATGTTAGTTGGTGTGGCAGTTATAACCAGTTTAGGCATTTCAGTGCTATACAGTGGTGGGTTCTGAAAGAGGTATGTGCTGCAAATTTAACAACTTTGTTATAGCTTTATTCAAGTTTCAATTTTTGTGAAGCCTGGATGCTAGTAAGGATGGGAGCGCCATAAAGAAGACTGGAAAGGAGATAATTAGTGGCAAGTGTGGTTCTCATTGCATTGGTGAGAACAGTTTTGGCTCTGTAAAGCATCTCTAGTTTTTGCTGAGTTTTTCTTATGAAGTTTTGTATATGCAGGTCGAATGTAAGATTATCATCTACTATCATCACTAATAGTTTGCTATGAGAAGTGGCTTCAATGGTTGCATTATCAAGAGACAGGACTTTAAATTTAGTTTTTTCATGAGAGAGGGATTTAGAGAAAAAATAGTAGTTTGGGCTTTTCTGGGCTAACCATGAGTTGTGAATTACAAAGCCATATTTCAGGGGCTGCTAATGCTTCCTGAGTAATTTTTTGGAGGTGTGCCATGTTGTTAGATGTGCAGATGGGAGTGGAATCATCTGTCTATTGTTTTAGGGTGACTTGTTGTGTGGCAGTACAGAGAGTGTTGGTGAAAATGTTAAAGCAGAGAGGACCAAGGATAGAGGGGTCTTCTTTATGTCCTCGAAAAGCAAGCTGGCTGAATACGAAACGCCTGACACATAATGCTCAAACGCTGACTAACCCAAAACATGTATATTCCAAAACTGGAAAGAGTGAATCACCTACTTTGTCCACGATCCCTTATACCACTGCACTGAATCAAGCAGAGGATTCTTTCCTTTCACCAGAAAACGTATACGTAGTTCAGTTTTCTCACTATACAAACATTTTTGTAAGGTTAGGTAAAGTTTATATATAATATACAAACTTTACCTAACCTTACAAAAATGTTCCTAATGTGACATATTAGAAGTACGATTACATTTTCTGGTAAAGGGAAAGGGCACCGGAAAACATAAACGTACTTCTAATTTCTCACAGTACGAACATTTTTATAAGGTTAGGTGAAGTTTGTATATAATTTACAAACTTTAATTAACCTTACACAAATGTTCATATTGTGAGAAATTAGAACAGTGGTGTTAGGGATCGTGAACAAGTTACCTGAATCTATATTTCAGGTTTCGGGACATACGCATTTCGGGTTAGTCAGCATTTGGGCGTCATGTGACAGGCATTTCATATTCGGCCAACTTGCTTTTCAAGGTCATAAAGTAGACCCGGATAGAGACATGTGGTGAATGGGAAGTAAGGAGAGAGCCTAGACTGCCATTGTACTGACTGATACCTATTGGACAGGTAGCTTTTGAACCACAGAAGGTGGGCCAAGACAGACCTGGTAAAGACATTTGATGAAAAAGTTTGCTGTGACAAACTATGTTGAATGCTTTAGACATGTCTAGAAATAAGGAAGAGACTAGTTTGCCATTATCTCTAACTTTATTGACAGTATCTATATGAGTTAGAAGACTGCCTTAGTTAGTACTATGCAGAGGACAGAAGTCAAGCTGTGTAGGGGATAGGAGTTCTTCCTGTAGGAGATACTCTAACATTTCTTTTTGAATACAGTTTTCAAGTATTTTGGCAAGGGGAGATAAGATCACTATAGGTCTTAAGTTATTGATGTCTGCTGAATTTCCTCTTTTGTGGATAGGGCTAATGTGTGACTTTTTCCAGAGAGTGGGACCATGAGATTCCTGGACTGACTTATTATAAGGATGGAGACAGGATAGGCAATGCTATTGGCTGCTATTTTTAGGTACTTGCTTGGAAGATCATCAGCTGAAGAAGAACATGGTTTAAGTTTGTTTAAGAGTAGTTTTATATAGGATGTAGGCACAGGTTTGAAGGTGAACATGGATGTGGTGATATGTGGCTGTTGGGCAGGGTTGGGATTAGATACTGAAGAATCCTTGGTTAGATATGCTATACTATCTATAAAATAAGAATTGAACTGTTTTGCAGTTTTGAGTGGTGAAATATTGGGAGAGGGGTTTGGGTTGAATTTTTGGCTGGGATATAAGATTTCTTTAATGGATGGTCAAATTTTTTAGGGTTGTGTTTAATATTATTTTGAAAGTTATTGTAGTATCCTTTAATTATTTGCTTCTCAGTATGATTGCAAAGCATTCTGAAGTTTTCAGGACATTGTTGTGTTTTATATTTTCACCATTCTTTCCATGCTTTTTCACTATCCTGCATTAGCATTATACTCTTTTTGGGTAGCCAAATTGCATTATTTGTTTTTAGTCTCTTTCTTCTGGGATGTGTAAGGCTATTTGGGATATTTAGAAAAAAATGTATTGAATTCAGTTATAACAGTGTCTAGGGGGAGGATTTTTTGGAAGTTCCAGGTAATAGATGATAGTGTAATAATGAACATTTATGGGTTAAACCTGCAAAGGTTACATGTTATTTAATAAATATGCTGTTTAACTGGATGTGTGAGACATCTGGTCATATAGATTGGGAGATGATCACTGATAGAGTCTGACATTGTACCTGTGGTGCAGTATTTGCTAGGATCTGATACTAGGAGCTGTCTAATAGAGGACTGGATGTCTTGCTATAATGTCTGGGGCTATTAATTAATTGTGTGAAACCATAAAAGTTCAAGATAGATGTAGGGGAGTTAGAGGTATTCAGCTATACTGGCTGAATTTTTAGAAAATGTCACAGGCAGACAACTATGTGCAGAACAAGCTCACAGGTCTGTACACTGCAGTTCTATGACAGCTTTCCTCTCAACTGCCACTTAATGACTATTAATTCAGCTATATGGCTAATGCCATTCTCACACAGTAGTGCCAAATGCAGATGAGCCGAGTTTCACATTTACCTGCTAATTGTGCTTTTACACTTCTAGGTTCATGGCCTATGAATATTGAAAGAGTTGGTAATTACAGGGCAGAACAAGTGCAGTTTATTTTACATGTCTACTATATATGATCAGCTGACATATCTGTTACAGTCTGACTTGGGAAATAGTGGCAGATTTTTTCCTCAAATATCACAGAAAGTTTCCCCATATCAAATTCTGTAGGAAAACCCAGGCTCAATATTTTATTATTGTGCATATATTTACAGGTTGTGAGAGGAATGCATATGTATTAGTCTGTTTTCACTGATACAACAGACCAAAAAAAAATCATCTGTCTCCATTCTTTGTGGTAGCACAGATCCACAGTACATAGGCTTTGCTAAATATCAAGCATTAGTGAAGAGAGTGGATGTCAGGTCTCTAGACATGAATGGTTATGAAGCCTGTTTTGTGGTAAACCTGGAAAATTTTACTCAAACATTTAAAGAAGGCTAATAACGGAAGAAGGAAAAAAGCATATGCAGTATGAAATTTGTATTGATGGTAATGGACGTACTAAAGTGACAATCCATTACACATTCAAATCAAGAGAATATGCTGCATAATATGCAAACGATAACATTAGAAATTCAATAAAATATAAGTAAAACATTTTTTTAATAAAGAATGCTTTTTATTGAGTCACTCTAAAAAGTAAAAACTAAGGAAGAAAAGTGAACACTTTGCAAAAGAAACCCAGACAAGCTGATTTCAAAAAAATATCTGAGGTTGGTTTTGCTGATTCCTGCTACTTCTTCTGGTAAGTCATTACCAGAATCAGAAAAAACAACCTCAGATGCTTTTCTGAAATCAGCTTGTCTGTTTTCTTTTGCAATGTGTTCACTCTTCTTGTATTGTAGACAATGAGCCTCAAGGATCATGAGAAAATAAGCCAAGAGTGGTAAAGTCAAAGTGTAATCCTTTTCCAACTAAACCGTCATGTCATACATAAAGCCTAACACCCAATTTCCCATTATCTCAGTTGCAGCCTATGTACTCTTCCCTACCCCAGAGCTACTAAAGCCACCAGAAGATCTATGCTATTTACACTTCCGAGTCCAGCAAGCACTGAACCCCTTTTGCATTATCTATTATATTTATTAATAGTAATCATTCAATGCTACATTCCGCGGTGGTGCAGCAATAGCGTTGTTGCCTCACAGCAAGAGGCTCTCCCGTTTGATTCTCGGCTTGGGTTTGGAGTGCCTTCTGTGTGGAGTCTGCATGTCCTCCCTGCAGTCGAGTGGGTGTTCGAAAGACATGCGTTAAATGGGTGTGCCTTCATTGAAGATTGGGCGTCGGGCTGCAACTCGACACCATAAAAAACAACTGCCAATCATTAGCGGACCAGAGTTTCGCTGTGGTGACCCCTAACCGGGAAAGGCCGAAAGACTAACAACAACAATCATTCAATGTTACCCTAAATGTTTATTGACTGAGTGGTTGAGGAATGTAGGTGGGAAGTCAGCAACGCAGGCAAGACCTACATCCAGTGGGAACCAATCATTATGCAATACAGAGTACTTCAACACCCTGGACAGCTCAGTGCATTGAGCAATGTGACAGAACCACAGAGGGACAGAGAGACAAAGCCACAAAGCTAATTTCAATAAAAAGCATTCTAATACCCGCTGGCCATTCGCAATGTGAAGAACACCCATTCGACCAAATTGTTTGTGAAAGCCACACAAAAACATTCATTTACCACCTACCTAAAACCATTTCCTTGCTTCCCATTGAACTGGCTGATTGTTTTTCTTCCTCCTGCCGTCTGTCTCTCAACCTGGTTTCTACCCACTCTGGGCTCCTACCCCATCCCCCCCGCCCCGTTTCCTGTAACTTATACACTGACTACCAGACCCCCTGCTTACTCATCACCAATCATCCACTACTTCCTCCCTACAAACACTCCCACCAGTTACAGTCTGTATACCGTACCACTCCCCACCCCCACACCTCCCAAACCACCTTGGCCACTACTCCTAACCCTCACACCGTACAATGCCCATCCATAATGCCTACTTCTATCTCACTCTTCCATTACTTACCATTCTCTCACTCACTACCTCTTATCATATACAACTGTCCTTCCCTAATATGTCCCCTACAGCCTCATACAACCCAACTCTAATAGAAAACACCCACTCCTTCTGCATCTTCTCATCACTTTATACACTCACCGATATCTACCTTTTTAAACATAAAATATCTAAACCGGCCTCCCTCAACTGGAAACCTAAAACAAAGCTCAACTATTACTACCTCTCTCCATGTACTCCTATGTATACCAATAAATAACTTTCTTCTCTCTGGTGATATTCCTCAAACCCCAGTCCCATTCCCCCATCTCCACAGGTATCCCGACAAACTTCACCCCTCATCCCCACCCCAACCTCCCACAACCCTCACTCCTAGTTAGATATCCTCCTACACAAAGACCATCTCTATCTACTCCCTGAATGCTCAAAGTATTCTTAATAAAACCACAGAACTGCATGCCTGGATTGCCCTTAACTCTCCACATATACTTACCATATCTGAAACTGGCTTAAACCTACTATTCCAAATACTGAAATATTACCACCTGGCTATAACATCGTCCACTCTGATAGAACCCCAAAGAAAGGTGAAGGTGTTGCCATACTTTTTTCTGATCAGCTAAACTTCTCACCTCTTACCATAACTATTCCACATTTTCACCCTGCTGAAATACTTATCTTGAACTGTCATCTAAATACACATAAGAAATTTGCCATAACATCCATATACATACCATCAGATAACAATATCCCACTCTTGAAAATATTCTTTCCTGGTTCTCCCTCAATATAACCTGTCAAATTATCATCCTTGATGATATGAATATAGACTGTTCCAAAGTAGCTACTACCTCCTCACAATGTAGCATCAATCTACATGGTTTCCATCAACTTATCTCCTCACCCACTCGCATGCATAAAACTTCATCTTCCACCTCTATACTCAATTGAATCCTCACTAACACCCGCACCCTCTACCATAGCCCATGCACCCTACCTGATACCCTGAGTGATCACCTCCCTACCTGTATCCAAAGATACACTCTCCAAACACCTAAGTCACATTCTTATAGAGACTGTCACAAATTGTCCAACTTCAGTCTTGATTTATTCAACTCCTTACATTCACAAGTTAACTGGTCAGCCCTCTGACATCTCCCAATCAATGAAGCTGTATCTATCAAATATTTCTTGACATCCTTAACTCCCTTGCCCCAATTAGGAGAGTTAGGATTAAAGCCAACCTCGCTCCCCTGGCTAACTAAGGAAACTTGATCAATTATGCACAAATGAGATAGGGCATGGAAAGCTTAGCTAAAAACCAAAACACTATCCCTTCTCCAAAACTACAGACAACTCCAAAACATCTCCAAACAATTAGTCAATAAATACAAGAAAACTTTCTATTCCACGCCTCAGTTTAATAGAAAAAATAATGCACAGAAATGCTGGTCTACTGTAAACAAAATCCTTACTCCTGGAAATCTGACCGCATCCTCCCCCTATCCAAGTAATACCCCTCAAGAAACTGCCAACCTTCTCAATAACTACCTCATCGATACAATTCAAAAGCTAACACATAACAATCACATCCCTAGTTCCCCTCCCACCTCCAATAGCACACATAGCAATAACCAATTCTCTCTTAATCCTGTTTCCACTACCTATATCAAATCCCTACTCCTCAAACCCAGATCTCCCTCTGCTGACAACCTTCCTCCTGCTTTCCTCAAACTTGCAGCTAATTCTACAGCCTTTCCTGTCACCTTATTAATCAACAGATCCATTCAAGAGGCCATAGTCCCAGACATTTGGAAATCCTTTTATACTGTCCCCCTGCAAAGGCGGAAACTCTACCGACTCATCTAACTATAGGCCCATAGCTATACTTTCCCCTTATCTAAAATAATTGAAAAATGCATCCACACTCAACTCATGAACTTTCTTCTATAGGAAAACCTGCTTGCACCCATACAACATGGCTTCGGACCACACCATAGCATGGCCACTGCACTACTATCTTTCACCCACCTAGTACCCGAGGCCAGAGACAGTAATCAACTAGTATCCTGCCTTTTCTTCGACCTCTCTAAGGCCTTTGATACTGTCACTCACCCTCTATTTCTATCAAAACTCTCCAATCATAATATCTCTGTAGTCACCCTTGAGTGGTTTGCTAGTTAGCTATCCAATAGGCACCAATCAGTCAGATGGCTCTCTTCCTGCTCTTCCTTTCTATCCATCAAAACAGGAGTTCCTCTAGGCTTCATTCTTGGACCTCTGCTCTAATATCTTTACCAATGAACTCCACACTGCTTGTAGACAATCTTGTTTTATTCAATATGCAGACGATTCAACACTCATTACCTTCTCGAACTCCATCTCTGACCTACACACACACACACACACACACACACACACACACACACACACACACACACACACACACACACACACACACACACACACACACACACACACACATACCCAACAGTCCCACCTTTCTATTGAAAAATGGCTCTTGGGCAACCAACTCATCCTAAACCCAGAAAAAAACAAAACTCCTATTATTCCTACTTTGTCCTCTAGCACACCACAAAACCACCTTCTTCATTACATCCCTTGATAAAACTACCATTAAAGCAGAGCTCCACACCAAACGTTTAGGGACCATAATTGATGACAAACTGAAATTTAACCTGCACATTCAACAATGTATTAAACAGACCCAACAAAAACTCAGACTATTGTATAGAAATAGAAAATGTCTTACCCCTGACACTAAACTCTCCCTTGCTCAAGCACTCCTACTTCCCTCCCTTCTTTATGCAGCTCCAATATTTACTAATCTCCAATCCACATTTCTATCTAAGCTAGAACAAACATACCATAAAATAGCTCATTTTGTCACTAATTCACAACATCACTCACACCACCGTCTTCCTCTCAACAAACTCCAACGGCTAGAATTTACCCAACAGCTTCAATTTACTCAATTCCGAATCTTACACTCCATTCTACATAAACCCACAACCTGCCCTTCCCTCTCCTCCCTCGTCATCTATTACACTCCTAATCGCTGTCTTCATACATCAAATCAACAGCTCCTTACCATTCACAAATGTAACAAAAACATAGGTAAACTCCTATACAAACACACTGTAGCCCAGGCCTGAAATAAACTTTCATCATGCCCTCCTGCTCTTCAAAAAACAACTAAAACAATTTCTACTCAACTCTAGAACTTGTTCTTGTCATCAACCCACCTGATCTCTCCACTCCTTCTGACTCTCACCCATTTGAACTGTCATCTGTCCTCCATCCATGCGGCACAATAATACTATTTGACTCGCTCAACTTACCTCTTCCCATTTACTGACCCCCTCTATTTGCCCTCCCTATCTTTCCTCCACATCTATAAAAAAAAAGAATAACTAGGTTGATGTTAAATTTTTAAAATAATTGAATTGTATTTTCATGCCTCACATTATATATTATTTAACTTTGTTTCACTATGGAAAACCTTGCTCAATTGCAAATTCTGATTTTTTTATTGATTGTCTTTCTATACATTGTATTTTGTATCTGTTCTGGAGCTTTTCTCCTTGGGTCCCCACTGAAAATTGGCTTTTCTGCTGATCTGGACCAACCTGGTTATCAAATGTTAAATGAATGTCAAATAAATAAATAATAATAAAAATAAAAAGAATGGAGCTGGTATAATAGAAGACCTTCCATACATTGTTTGAGATCAACTTGGAAGACACATATGTACAATTCAGTTCCCATCAAGTTAGGGCTTCCCTGCTACTGTTCATTGTCAACCCGTGTGTAGAAATACTGCTGTCAAAGATGAATTTTGGGTGGTGGGGATCCCCCTTATAAAATAAATAGTTAAACACGTGTAGAGGTTATAACTGCAAATGCTCAGTGTTATGCTTTTCTGGTGACAAAACTTTTGATCTTATAAAAAAAAAAAATTTTTACCGAAGTTGTTAAATGTCCAAAAAATAAAAGATCAATTGTAATAATGACAAAAACAAATAATGCTAAATTACAGTCTACTTAGCTTAAAGTCTAAGAACTAAAGTTTAGAATTTACTAAATTTTAAGAGTTAGTAAATACATTTGGGCAGAATAATACTATTAATTTAGTTCCACAATTTCACAGATGGTGCAAAACAAATAATATATTTGATAGAAGAAACAAACTCCTTAAGCAGTCTATAACCAATTCTGGATTTCTGCTACCGGATGGCTGATTACCCATCTATGACAAAGCAGAGACATCTGCAAGGGTGACTTTCATCTGTGACCATAAGAGAAATGATTTTTGACAGAATTAATAAAAGATCTTATCTATGAGGATGTGTTGGAGGCAGATCCAGATCCAGCAGTAGATGACATAGGCAGTCCCCTATGGTCCCATGGCTGGGGGTGGGTGCACGCTGGCCAGGATGCTTAAATACTAATTAATTAAAAAAAAAAAAAAAAAAAAAAAAAGTCTTACCACCCAATTTCCCATGATCTCAGTTGCAGCCTATGTACTCTTCCCTACCCCAAAGCTACTAAAGCCACCAGAAGATCTATGCTATTTACACTTCCGAGTCCAGCAAGCACTGAACCCCTTTTGCATTATCTATTATATTTATTAATAGTAATCATTCAATGCTACATTCCGCGGTGGTGCAGCAATAGCGTTGTTGCCTCACAGCAAGAGGCTCTCCCGTTTGATTCTCGGCTTGGGTTTGGAGTGCCTTCTGTGTGGAGTCTGCATGTCCTCCCTGCAGTCGAGTGGGTGTTCGAAAGACATGCGTTAAATGGGTGTGCCTTCATTGAAGATTGGGCGTCGGGCTGCAACTCGACACCATAAAAAACAACTGCCAATCATTAACGGACCAGAGTTTCGCTGTGGCGACCCCTAACCGGGAAAGGCCAAAAGACAAACAGCAACAATCATTCAATGTTACCCTAAATGTTTATTGACTGAGTGGTTGAGGAATGTAGGTGGGAAGTCAGCAACGCAGGCAAGACCTACATCCAGTGGGAACCAATCATTATGCAATACAGAGTACTTCAACACCCTGGACAGCTCAGTGCATTGAGCAATGTGACAGAACCACAGAGGGACAGAGAGACAAAGCCACAAAGCTAATTTCAATAAAAAGCATTCTAATACCCGCTGGCCATTCGCAATGTGAAGAACACCCATTCGACCAAATTGTTTGTGAAAGCCACATGAAAACATTCATTTACCACCTACCTAAAACCATTTCCTTGCTTCCCATTGAACTGGCTGATTGTTTTTCTTCCTCCTGCAGTCTGTCTCTCAACCTGGTTTCTACCCACTCTGGGCTCCTACCCCATTCCCTTCCCCCCGTTTCCTGTAACTTATACACTGACTACCAGACCCCCTGCTTACTCATCACAAATCATCCACTACTTCCTCCCTACAAACACTCCCACCAGTTACAGTCTGTATACCGTACCACTCCCCACCCCCACACCTCCCAAACCACCTTGGCCACTACTCCTAACCCTCACACCGTACAATGCCCATCCATAATGCCTACTTCTATCTCACTCTTCCATTACTTACCATTCTCTCACTCACTACCTCTTATCATATACAACTGTCCTTCCCTAATATGTCCCCTACAGCCTCATACAACCCAACTCTAATAGAAAACACCCACTCCTTCTGCATCTTCTCATCACTTTATACACTCACCAATATCTACCTTTTTAAACATAAAATACCTAACCCGGCCTCCCTCAACTGGAAACCTAAAACAAAGCTCAACTATTACTACCTCTCTCCATGTACTCCTATGTATACCAATAAATAACTTACTTCTCTCTGGTGATATTCCCCAAACCTCAGTCCCATTCCTCCATCTCCACAGGTATCCCGACAAACTTCACCCCTCATCCCCACCCCAACCTCCCACAACCCTCACTCCTAGTTAGATATCCTCCTACACAAAGACCATCTCTATCTACTCCCTGAATGCTCAAAGTATTCTTAATAAAACCACAGAACTGCATGCCTGGATTGGCCTTAACTCTCTACATATACTTACCATATCTGAAACTGGCTTAAACCTACTATTCCAAATACTGAAATCTTACCACCTGGCTATAACATCGTCCACTCTGATAGAACCCCAAAGAAACGTGAAGGTGTTGCCATACTCTTTTCTGATCAGCTAAACTTCTCACCTCTTACCATAACTATTCCACATTTTCACCCCGCTGAAATACTTATCTTGAACTGTCATCTAAATACACATAAGAAATTTGCCATAACATCCATATACATACCATCAGATAACAATATCCCACTCTTGAAAATATTCTTTCCTGGTTCTCCCTCAATATAACCTGTCAAATTATCATCCTTGATGATATGAATATAGACTGTTCCAAAGTAGCTACTACCTCCTCACAATGTAGCATCAATCTACATGGTTTCCATCAACTTATCTCCTCACCCACTCGCATGCATAAAACTTCATCTTCCACCTCTATACTCAATTGAATCCTCACTAACACCGCACCCTCTACCACAGCCCATGCACCCTACCTGATACCCTGAGTGATCACCTCCCTACCTGTATCCAAAGATACACTCTCCAAACACCTAAGTCACATTCTTATAGAGACTGTCACAAATTGTCCAACTTCAGTCTTGATTTATTCAACTCCTTACATTCACAAGTTAACTGGTCAGCCCTCTGACATCTCCCAATCAATGAAGCTGTATCTATCAAATATTTCTTGACATCCTTAACTCCCTTGCCCCAATTAGGAGAGTTAGGATTAAAGCCAACCTCGCTCCCCTGGCTAACTAAGGAAACTTGATCAATTATGCACAAATGAGATAGGGCATGGAAAGCTTAGCTAAAAACCAAAATCCCTTCTCCAAAAGTACAGACAACTCCAAAACCTCTCCAAACAATTAGTCAATAAATACAAGAAAACTTTCTATTCCACACCTCAGTTTAATAGAAAAAATAATGCACAGAAATGTTGGTCTACTGTAAACAAAATCTTTACTCTTGGAAATCTGACCGCATCCTCCCCCTATCCACATAATACCCCTCAAGAAACTGCCAACCTTCTCAATAACTACCTCATTGATACAATTCAAAAGCTAACACATAACAATCACATCCCTAGTTCCCCTCCCACCTCCAATAGCACACATAGCAATAACCAATTCTCTCTTAATCCTGTTTCCACTACTTATATCAAATCCCTACTCCTCAAACCCAGATCTCCCTCTGCTGACAACCTTCCTCCTGCTTTCCTCAAACTTGCAGCTAATTCTACAGCCTTTCCTGTCACCTTATTAATCAACAGATCCATTCAAGAGGCCATAGTCCCAGACATTTGGAAATCCTTTTATACTGTCCCCCTGCAAAGGCGGAAACTCTACCGACTCATCTAACTATAGGCCCATAGCTATACTTTCCCCTTATCTAAAATAATTGAAAAATGCATCCACACTCAACTCATGAACTTTCTTCTATAGGAAAACCTGCTTGCACCCATACAACATGGCTTCGGACCACACCATAGCATGGCCACTGCACTACTATCTTTCACCCACCTAGTACCCGAGGCCAGAGACAGTAATCAACTAGTATCCTGCCTTTTCTTCGACCTCTCTAAGGCCTTTGATACTGTCACTCACCCTCTATTTCTATCAAAACTCTCCAATCATAATATCTCTGTAGTCACCCTTGAGTGGTTTGCTAGTTAGCTATCCAATAGGCACCAATCAGTCAGATGGCTCTCTTCCTGCTCTTCCTTTCTATCCATCAAAACAGGAGTTCCTCTAGGCTTCATTCTTGGACCTCTGCTCTAATATCTTTACCAATGAACTCCACACTGCTTGTAGACAATCTTCTTTTATTCAATATGCAGACGATTCAACACTCATTACCTTCTCGAACTCCATCTCTGACCTACACACACACACACACACACACACACACACACACACACACACACACACACACACACACACACACACACACATACACACACACACACACACATACCCAACAGTCCCACCTTTCTATTGAAAATGGCTCTTGGGCAACCAACTCATCCTAAACCCAGAAAAAAACAAAACTCCTATTATTCCTACTTTGTCCTCTAGCACACCACAAAACCACCTTCTTCATTACATCCCTTGATAAAACTACCATTAAAGCAGAGCTCCACACCAAACGTTTAGGGACCATAATTGATGACAAACTGAAATTTAACCTGCACATTCAACAATGTATTAAACAGACCCAACAAAAACTCAGACTATTGTATAGAAATAGAAAATGTCTTACCCCTGACACTAAACTCTCCCTTGCTCAAGCACTCCTACTTCCCTCCCTTCTTTATGCAGCTCCAATATTTACTAATCTCCAATCCACATTTCTATCTAAGCTAGAACAAACATACCATAAAATAGCTCATTTTGTCACTAATTCACAACATCACTCACACCACCGTCTTCCTCTCAACAAACTCCAACGGCTAGAATTTACCCAACAGCTTCAATTTACTCAATTCCGAATCTTACACTCCATTCTACATAAACCCACAACCTGCCCTTCCCTCTCCTCCCTCGTCATCTATTACACTCCTAATCGCTGTCTTCATACATCAAATCAACAGCTCCTTACCATTCACAAATCTAACAAAACATAGGTAAACTCCTATACAAACACACTGTAGCCCAGGCCTGAAATAAACTTTCATCATGCCCTCCTGCTCTTCAAAACAACTAAAACAATTTCTACTCAACTCTAGAACTTGTTCTTGTCATCAACCCACCTGATCTCTCCACTCCTTCTGACTCTCACCCATTTGAACTGTCATATGTCCTCCATCCATGCGGCACAATAATACTATTTGACTCGCTCAACTTACCTCTTCCCATTTACTGACCCCTCTATTTGCCCTCCCTATCTTTCCTCCACATCTATAAAAAAAAAAAAGACTAACTAGGTTGATGTTAATTTTTTTAAATAATTGAATTGTATTTTCATGCCTCACATTATATATTATTTAACTTTGTTTCACTATGGAAAACCTTGCTCAATTGCAAATTCTGATTTTTTTATTGATTGTCTTTCTATACATTGTATTTTGTATCTGTTCTGGAGCTTTTCTCCTTGGGTCCCCACTGAAAATTGGCTTTTCTGCTGATCTGGACCAACCTGGTTATCAAATGTTAAATGAATGTCAAATAAATAAATAATAATAAAAATAAAAAGAATGGAGCTGGTATAATAGAAGACCTTCCATACATTGTTTGAGATCAACTGGGAAGACACATATGTACAATTCAGTTCCCATCAAGTTAGGGCTTCCCTGCTTACTGTTCATTGTCAACCTGTGTGTAGAAATACTGCTGTCAAAGATGAATTTTGGGTGGTGGGGATCCCCCTTATAAAATAAATAGTTAAACACGTGTAGAGGTTATAACTGCAAATGCTCAGTGTTATGCTTTTCTGGTGACAAAACTTTTGATCTTATAAAAAAAAAAAAATTTTTACCGAAGTTGTTAAATGTCCAAAAAATAAAAGATCAATTGTAATAATGACAAAAACAAATAATGCTAAATTACAGTCTACTTAGCTTAAAGTCTAAGAACTAAAGTTTAGAATTTACTAAATTTTAAGAGTTAGTAAATACATTTGGGCAGAATAATACTATTAATTTAGTTCCACAATTTCACAGATGGTGCAAAACAAATAATATATTTGATAGAAGAAACAAACTCCTTAAGCAGTCTATAACCAATTCTGGATTTCTGCTACCGGATGGCTGATTACCCATCTATGACAAAGCAGAGACATCTGCAAGGGTGACTTTCATCTGTGACCATAAGAGAAATGATTTTTGACAGAATTAATAAAAGATCTTATCTATGAGGATGTGTTGGAGGCAGATCCAGATCCAGCAGTAGGTGACATAGGCAGTCCCCTAGGGACCAATGGCTGGGGGTGGGTGCACGCTGGCCAGGAGGCTTAAATACTAATTAATTAAAAAAAAAAAAAAAAAAAAAAAAGTCTTACCACTGTGGTGGCACCGTCTTCTCTTTTAAGGACGACCATGCATGCATCGACTGTGGATGTAAAGTCATTCCATACTTGCTTGCAGAATTTAAAATAGCCATTCCGGTAAAAGAAAAGGTAAGGCAAGTGTGTGTGTGTAAGTAATTTAAACTTGAAGTTCCATTTATTTCTGAATGAGAAAGTGTGTGTGTGTGTGTGTGTGTGTGTGTGTGTGTGTGTGTGTGTGTGTGTGTGCGTGCGTCTGAGTGTATGTAATTTAAACTTGTTGTGTTTTGTTTCTGTTTAAAAAAATGTGTGTTTGTGTGTGTGTGTGTGTGTGTGTGTGTGTGTGTGTGTGTGTGTGTGTGTGTGTGTGTGTGTGTGTGTGTGTGTGTGTGTGTGTGTGTGATTGTGTATGTAATTTAAACTAACCATTCTGTTTGTATGTGAGATAGTGTGTATGTAAGTGGTATTAGTTTAAAATAAGTAATCCTATGTTTTGCAGGTTAAGGACACAAGCCTTCATTTACACAGGTGTTGACATAATCGGATTTGAGTATGATGCTCAGAAAAAATATGCACTGGACTGAGTTCAAAATATGCTCTTGTTTGCTCCATTACTCTGATTTTCATGGAAACAGCAACAAACTCTGCCTCACATGAGATTGTGCTGTCATTTTTGTAAAGTGAAAACAGAAAGCATTATGAGGGTACTATTCTTGAAACTAGACTGTATGTGAAGCCGTCCTTAAAAAAATTGAAACAAAGGATCTTTATCTTATGGTGCCTCTATCAGAAGCAAGTATGATGGTGTAATTTAGGGGGACCTTTTAATATTGTTATGTGCAGTTTTCCCAGAACATTGCTTTCCCACTGCACTGATAATACTTATATAATTTCTCCCTCCCATAGTTTTCAACTATCCCTGATTTTAACTTTTTTTTTTTACCTTGTCCCTCGTAACATGTTTTATATTTGTAGTAATTCCCTGAAGAAAACAGTCAATAATTGCAAATATTTGTGACTCACTTCTTTGGAAGATGCTTGCTGTTGCAAAATATATATAGTATCCTTAACTTTAATTAAAATGTTACTTAAAATTGTCAGTGATTGTGGTCGTTCATCCCTCATTTACTTGTTGTTGTCTGCTATCATTGAGCAAAGTGATTAATATTAATGCAGCAATATGACTTCTTTGCAAGTTTATAAAGTAACACATTTTAACCATTCTGTGAGCTTCCTTTAAAGTTTAGGAAGCCATTGGTAAGTGTTCCACATTTTGGAGATTGAAGGCTGATAGAAAGGTAATTTTTACCCCTGCCCTTGCTGCACTTTCACAAACTGTTTTTCCCCCTTTGGTGAACCCTCCTCCTTTTGTAGGGGCTTCCTGGTACATGCCTCGGTGATTGTTTATATTTAAGACATACCAGGATGTGCAGTAGCAACTAGCAAGCTCCTTTAAATATTAAAATCATTACACCAGACTTTACAAATCATAGCACATGGTCAAAAGGAGGAGCACTTTCTTATTTATTTTTTTTCAGAATACAGAGTACTATGCATTGGACCTTATGATAAGAAAGCATTGTTTGTAAAATCTTGCTTTAGTAATTTAATAATGTATGCAATGCCCTTAAACATGTCTAACTTCATGAAGAGAATCAGTAAATTTAGGAGGAACACTGATAAATCTTAAGGTAAAATATCACGCTATGCCAGAATCATAGCAGTTAAGATTTATGCCTTGGTATAATTGTGTAGCACCTGTACCCACATAAATTGTTTTTGAGAACAAGAAAGCCACCCCAGCTGAGCAATTTTCAAAATGAAAGAATACCATTTGCAGACCTCAGCTGAGTCCAATGTGTAAAGGTGCAGACTGAACTTTCAGTTATAGCTGTTCCATCTCCAAAATGTGGAACACTCACTGTGTGTGCGTGTGCGTGTGCGTGTGTGTGTGTGTGTGTGTGTGTGTGTGTGTGTGTGTGTGTGTGTGTGTGTGTGTGTGTGTGTGTGTGTGTGTGTGTGTGTATGTGTGTTTTGCTGTGCTGTGCTGTGTGAGAGAAGGTAGGTGTGTGTGGGTGTGTATGTTTTTAAAATACCTCTTAACTGTCCAGATTTAGCTCATAGATTTGGTCTATCATAAAATTTGTGTTTTTTCTGGCAATTCAGGCAGGATTGAAATCACTAAATAACGATGTATATATATATATATATATATATATATATACATATATATATATATATATATATATATATATGGGTCTACTTTCATAGACCGAATGTACGGATCGCCAATAATAAAGTTAACATCCCCAAACACCCGAACACACGACACCAACAAGTTACCGACCCCAAACACCTACACAACCACACCTAACTCACTTAACCCACCCTAAAACATTCAGCCCGTCCACGCCACTATCACTCCACCCGCATTCTAACCCTGACACACTTAACACTTCCCTACACTGCTCTACGTCACTTCCACACACTTACCTCACCGGAACCCTTAGTCCGACACCACCGCACACTCACCTTTTCCACACCCTAACCTAAAATCCCTCACTATCGTACACTTACCTGTCCGCTCCCCAATCCTAAATCTTTCATTTTCGCACACTTACCGTATCGCGCTCACACGCTGCCGTTGTCGGTCTCTCAGCTGTCGGGATATCGTGTTTTCGGTAATCTACCTGTTCGGTCGTTCCGTCTCGGTCTTCTGGGTGTCGGTGACGTGGCGCTTAAAATCAGTCCCTATTTTGAGCCATTGTATCTGCATTATTTCAAGCTTTGTCCAGATATCTTCCACTGAGGTTCAGAGGTATGCATACCTCAACTGTCCAGATTTTTGCCTCATATTTTTGGACTATTCCTCACAAAATGTGTGGTTTTCCGGCAATTCACAGAGGATTGGAGTCACTAAATAATGATATAAACATGAGTTTCAGACTTCATACCCTTCAGAAAATGCAACATTCTAAGTGTTTAAGAGCAATATTTAAAATCTGTCCATATTTTTGAGCCTTTGACCCCCATTATTTTCTGTAATCATTGTAGAAGTAAACAAGAAAGAAGCATGCACACTGACAGGTTTGAACAATGTTTATGGTGGGTGGGAGGTTGGCATGATGATTAAGGTGTTTACCTTACAAACAAGATGCAGAGTTTGATTCTCACATGAGGTAACTGGCTAGGCTTAAAAAATGGCCCATGAGGGCCATTAGCTTAGTTCTAATCTAATAATAATGGTAACTGGGGAGAAATAGTCAAGTAATGGAACACTGGAATGGATGGGGAGGGGGCTGCTTGGGGGTGTAGGGGGTTGCTGCAGGAGGAGCTGCCCTGGTGGGGCAGATCTATTACTCTGCCTAGGGGCCCGTTTGACCTTGATCCAGCTATGGGAGGAGGAGCTCTTCCAAGATGATTGCCTGATCTAAGAGATCCAAGGAAGCCTCCTACAAAGAGCATGGAAACATGGCCAAAAACCCTGAGGATTATAATAAAAGAAACTGACAGTTTCTCAAAAAATGAAGAACAAAACATCCAACAAAGACAAGAAAATAAAGGAGGGCAAACAAGACAGAATGCTATGAATCTTCTCAGGGCTAGTACAGAATGTAGCCTTCTTAAAGCAAACAAGACAGAATGCTATGAATCTTCTCAGGGTTAGTACAGAATGTAGCCTTCTTAAAGCAAACTGGCAGATCAGCAGAATTCACATTTTAAAGACCAGAGAGTCATGCAACTGAAAAACATAAACTGGCTGAGCTCCCCAGAAGAACACTTCACACCATATTTATAGATGACAGATATAGTGGAATTTAAGATTAAAATACTTGGTTGACCAGTAGAATAGAGGAAGAAGAGAAGATATAAGGTTGATTGTAATCAATGAAAGATTTCCTGAAAAAATGATAAATATATACAATAATATGGTATGGGACCTTTCATGTAATCTAGGTATCTGGATGGAAAAATCAGAGAAACTAGACAAAGCAGTAAGAAGATAGAGGCCTGAGTGACCCCAGACACATGCAATTTACAATGCACACTTACAGAGCAAGTTTGTAAAGGAGAAACTGAGATCAAAAGATTGCAGCATGATTAAGCTGTCAACTAAAAATAAAATAAGTGCTCAGACCCAAAGACAGTGCACTGCAGAGAGACAGCTAATGAAGTCTGAACAAACTGCACTCATCCATAAGCTGTCCGACTGAAAATATCAGCACAGATCAAGAGCTAAAAGGGACCCAGTTTCCTAGGAAGATTGCAGAATCAAGACATAGTTTCAGAAACAACAAAAGGATGAACCAGCTTAGTAAAGTAACCATGTAGGATCAAAAAAAGAGAGACCAGAAGCATGATCAACATGGACACAAATTATCCAGCCTAAAAGAGAGGAGAGACCCGGTCAAGAACCATAGGAGGTAGGAAGAGAAAAGTCAACAGATGGACCAAAGCAAAAGCATCAGTGAAACAGCAAAGGACACAGGCAAAAGCAAGAACTGGGTGGAGTGGTCAGAAAAGGAGAAAGCTATGAATGGTAAGTGAGATGTCCCAACTTGGAGGAGAGCAAAGGACCTGGGAAGTACAACAGGCAATGGCAGAATGGCTGGAACAGAAGCCTGCTCAATTGGTACAACAGTTCCTATAGGAAAATAGTCTGTAGATAAATAGCCAGGTGCCCATAAGAAACCCTGCAAAACAAAATAAACAAAATGAACAAAATCAGAGAGGAAGCCTCAGACTCACATCAGGAAAGTGTATATTTTTTTATTTTATTTTTTTTATTTAACATTTGTTGACCGGGAAAGTTGGACTAGGTTCCACAGATCCTGTTTTCAGCAGAGGCCCGGGGAGAAATGCTCCAGAAGCATGTCTTTAGAATATGGGAGGAAACCGGAGTACCCAGAGGAAACCTATGTAAATGCAGGGAGAACATGCAAACTCCACACAGAAGGCACCCCAGCCGAGAATCGAACCGGAGAACCTCTTGCTGTGAAGTGACAGCATTAACCACTGCACCACTGCGCCGCCCAATATATTTTCTTATGCTTGACTTTACAAAATCTATTTTAAAATATTGGACAGAGAAAGCATCCAGGTGCTTATCACCTGGCATAGGTATAATGGCAATAGCTCAAACTCAGACAGTGCTCTAACTGATAAGCCTAAGAAGCACTTCCATGTGCCCTCGGGGATAGGAAGGGGGCTACTTATAAAATTAGCTGTCTGTTTAATGACAAACATGTGTATGCTCACAATGTATACACTGTTAAAATATTCCAGTCATTCTACATGCAGTATGTATAATAAAAGTAGTCATGGCATATTAAAAGAAGAAACAGGCATAATAAAGGGAGATGGATGATTTGAAATGGCAGCAAGGCCTGCAAAGTCCTGGAGCCAGGGCCTTGTAAACCATAATCAAAGCAATGTAGCATTACACCATCTGAGCCCTACAAAATAGTGATGACATTCCAAGCATATCAGTTAGTACAGTCATCCAACAGCAGGGAAAGAAGTATGTAGAATCAGTCAGGGAGTCTATATATACATGTATATATATGTATGGAGATGCATATATGTGGACAAATCTATACATGATAAATATATACATATATACATAGAGAGATATACATCCACATTCATATCCACATATATGCATATATATAAAAATGAATAAATATATATATATATATATATATATATATATATATATATATATATATATATGTATGTATATACATAAATCTATGACAGCTACAAAGACATGCAATCAGAGGGTCATGGTGCTGCACACTGGAATTCTAAA
Organism: Protopterus annectens; assembly: GCF_019279795.1. Classification (NCBI taxonomy): domain Eukaryota; kingdom Metazoa; phylum Chordata; order Ceratodontiformes; family Protopteridae; genus Protopterus; species Protopterus annectens. The sequence continues at coordinate 439,982,331 of NC_056748.1, forward strand.
TCTGGAAATTCACTCACTGGAAGTATTCCTTAAAATGGGGAACAATGACATCTGTGCTGTAACAGAGACCTGGTTAAAGGCAGCAGGAAGCACCCCTACAGTACCAGCCTATAATTTATTCCACAAATTTTGGCTGCAGAATGTGCACTGAAGCTCCAAAGTTGGTGGTATTTTCATATCCATAAAGGATTCACACACCTCCAGAGTGGTTGACCAACATTATGCATTATAGATCCTGCAGGCATAGCTGACATTGGTTAAGACAGTGGTTCAGGTAATAGCCTGCTGTAGGTCCCCATACATGTCCAAAGACTCACACTCCAAGTCCATAGATACCCTGGAGAATATTAGTGTCCAACTTAACACTAATCATACTGGTTGACTTCAACTACCTCATCATTAACTGGGAAAGCTACTCATGTACCGATGCACATCCCCATCACATCGACCTGGTCCTTCCTAACATGGGTGACTGTTGCTCTACACCAATAGTTAACTCCTCCCTTGTTATATTTGAACACAAATTAATCACCCTTGGAAATCCACAGACCTCCTACCCCCTGCACAGGTAACCACTATGAAAAAGCTTTCCAAAGCTAATTATGGCCTCATAAAATCAGAGGTGGCTAACCTCATGGCAGCCATGCAAATGGAGACTAGTTGCATGACAGCTGAATCAAATGACAATGCACTATGAACATGTACACAAATGCATGGATACCGCTTTACCCAATACAACCAGGACCCTCACCTCCAAAAAAAGGAAGATGATCTGTTGGTTCCCTGCCATAAAGAAACTGTACAGCAGAAGGACGGAACCAATATGGAATAAGGTGAAGTCCCAAGACAGGAAATAAACTCTTATCAGCCTCAATGAATAGTTGAGATCCCTCATCAAATACTACAAAGTTAGCTGTGAGAACAGAATTGGAGCACATAGTAAAGACAACCACAAGACCTCATAGAGTTGTGTAAATAATCTCCATGGCAATACCAAGAATTGTTATGAGCTACTAGACAATGGTACCTCCCAGACTGAGCCAACAAATAATGCCAATATACAGGCTGGTATCTTGATTGTAAACATTACCTCTCACTCCCTCCCAAGGACCAATTACAACACCAGTACACCACAAGGCATCCAGTATTACTACAGCACAGGTTAAAACACCACCATCCATGGCCAAGAATACAGCTTCTATGGGACCTGAGAATATCCTTGGCTGTGTTCTACATGAACTACGGAGTGACCTGGCACCTTACCTGTGTGCCCTGTTCAAGCACAGCCTCACCTCAGGCTGTGTCCCTACTGAATTGTGCACTGCTGCAGTCAACCCTCTCCACAAATGAGGTGCAACTACAGACCTTGGGAAATACTGCCCCAGCTGACTGACAAGTCTGTTATTCGAAGCTATGGAATGCATCATCATGCACCTAATAAACATGGATATGGGAATCTGCAGACTCAGGATCATACACAGTTTACTTTTGTGAAGGGTAGGTCATACCTGCTTATTCATCCTGGTCAACTTCTTGGCGTCACTTACCTGAGCTGTGGATGAAGGCAAGATGACACATACAGCCTACCTTGATCTGCCCAAAGCCTTTGATAACATTCCCCATTCACTAAGCTAGCCATCAACCCCTATATCACTAGGTGGGAACAGAGGCACAAACACAGGGGTAGATTGGACATACTGCTGCCATACATTAAGACAGTTGCAACATCCTTTATGAGGAATATGATGTTGGTAATACCAATAGATGTGAGTATTTACTGACTGCATTCCCCAGAGACCACAACTGATTTACCAAGGACACCAACTATCTGGTGAACACACAAAACATAACAAGCAGACATGTGGCCAGTCTGTGGACAGAGTGCCAGTGGATAGGTATGTCAGAGACATATCACTGTGAGTCGTGATGTCACAAACTAAATGCATGTCCACACAAACCATGTCAATCTATCAATCCACCATGTGTATAACAGCACTGATGACAAAGAATCTGTTTGCAAATCTGAGGATATGTCCCCCATATTGGTTGGCTGTCTCCACATTTCCTGTCCTGTGACGTATTGCTACCCACTGTATGTGAATCTGTAGGCCACCACCTCTGTAATGTTCCTCACACAGGCAAGGAAATGGGGCAAGGCCCACATTAAGGAATGTCCCATATGTCGGAACTAGCAGCTGTGTCCAGGCCTACAGCACAATACAATGTGGGCACCTACATAGTGGTATGGCCATAGCAATACCTGACATCTGCACATCTGTACAGAGGACAGACAGAAAGTAGATAGCCAACAGGTTATGCATTAGGATGAATGTTTTGAAAGATACGGAAAGGTATGCCATTACTACATGACAGCAGTCATCAATGACATGTCCAGAAAACATAATAATCTACAGTTAATATCAACATATCAGATCAATATCCAGTAGGAGATACATATAAACATACAACTCAAACACCAAGAACAAGATACTCAGTAGTCATAGTCCAGCTTTGCATGCAGGGGTATATGGTTCCAGTACTACAATCTGCAATCTACTCTTACTTGAAAAAGCACTGTTTAAAGTACTAACGTAATGATACAATATGTGTTAAACTTGTTCTGTCAACAATTGCACTGTAGCTGGTGTAACATGCAAGTGTGACTGCATATAACCTGGGGTCCTGCCCATGTATGAAACAAATCCAAAGAGAAAAGATTGTAGTACTACCCATGTATACCCAGGTGTCCCTTACAGTATAGTCACACCCCTTGCTACTGTAATGACAGCACATAGAAGCATGTTATGTACAGGAAATTAAATATACTTATTAAAGATGTCATTACCCTGCTATTTTATCAGACTGGAATATTATCACTGATAACCAGGGCTAAGCTATGCTTAGCAGGTTTAAGCATTGCTTAAATGTAAATGCTAAGCAGATTTGCGCACTGGTAAGTGAAGCCTACATGGTGTAAGCGCTTATTCATTTAACCATACATTAGCACCTCTTACAGTCATGCAAACCCATGCAAACGTGCTCAAAGCTGCTCAAAAACACTTTAACCACTCTGTATTCAACAGTCCTTGTTCTGCTTAGCAACAAAATAAACAGGCCTTGCAGGACTTGAACCCAGGACCCTGCACACCATAGCCTATGCAATTTAACAGTAAGTCATCTCAGCTGTATTGGATGAGGATATTTTCTCAAACATACCCATCTTTACAGCCAGTTTACAATAGGGAAGAGACAAGTGTGCAATTAGGAAGGATTGGTATCTATAAATATATATATATGAATAGAAACATACATATAGAGAGATAGAGATATGTAGGGAGATACATATATGTGTACAACAATATATAGATATATTACTAATAAATACTGAGGAGTACACACACACACACACACACACACACACATATATATGTATACAAATATATATATATATATATATATATATATATATATATATATATATATATATATATATATATATATTATATATATATATATATATATATATACATACATATATATTTATTAACTATATTAACTATATATATCAACTCCAGGGTTGCACAACATTGGGGAGGGAGGCAAATCCCAGGTTTTTGCCTTGAATACAGGTTGTCGACCAAATGAGCTGTCAACCAAATGAATGTCAATCAAATGGTCTGTCGCTTTTATGAAGTAGACCCATCTACATATATATATATATATATATATATATATATATATATATATATATATATATATATATATATATATATATATATATATATATATATATATATATATATATATATATATATATATATATATATATATATATATATATATATATATATATATATATATATATATATATATATATATATATATATACATGCAAATGTACATACATATACATATATATATATATATATATATATATATATATATATATATATATATATATGCATACATGTCCCAAAATGCCCATACAAACATATGCTGCTGATAGACCACCCACAACTGAGGCAGCATGCACAATTGGATACAAATGTAGCCATGACACTCACATCTGCCCCCCCCACAGTCCAAATAAATAAGTGAAAAGTACACTGTTACAAAATCATGATAGGCCATACACAATGGCTAGACATACAACAACCTCTTAGCAAAACAAATAAAATGTCTGAACATAGCAAAGGAAAATACAACCAGCCAGTAATTCACACATGTTTATTATACTCTGATGTCTTGGAAAAAGTCTTCAAGGAGTAAACATTACCAGAAATGCATGCCTTAATCACAAGAAGCAATTAACACCTAATTACATAATTGAATACACAGCCTCCAATTACACTCATCATTTAACTCCCTACGGGATAAGGTATCACAGTTAATATTAATACATTGAGTCTGTACATAACAAGTGTCCTTTTATGAATGTTTCATCACACTGAGGAAAAGATGTTTTCTGAAACTACCTTGAGACCCACTAATGTCCCCAGCCTTAGAACTGACATGTTTCTTGTCAGTAATACATCTGACATGTTCTAACAGCCTAGTTTTAAATGTGTTACTGTCCTCCACATAAAATATGCTACAAGGCCATCTAAGAGCATTATCTGTACACCAATGTCTTCAATGTTTCCCAGCCATTCTCCTCAGCAGGAATTAAAGCACTAAAGAATGATAGACCTGTATACCTATCCACCTACTACTGTATGACATCTGGACAAAGCCTTACATAATTGGCGGACAGAAGCCCAGATACACGGCCATACATGAAATATTGCTGTTATACACTGAGAAAGTTGCTGGTGTTACAAGGTTTGTTGTAACATATCTTTTTGAGGGATATAAAGTCAGAAAAACAAATGGATGTTACCATCTACATAATGCAATCACCAGAGTATGCTACTGATTTGCAAAGGACAACACCTGTCTGCGGAACAGCTCATACATAACAGGCTAACCTGTGGCCATTATCTGGATGGCCCTACAGTTGAGAGCTATGCAGAGACAGAACTTTGTCAAATTGAAACCCATGCAGAAGTAGCATGTGCAGACAAACCCTGTTAAACTAGCAGTATTCCAAACATATAACAGCAATACTCACATTCTGCCCCTAAGTCTTAAACCTTCCCCACCATTTAGTTGGCTTGTCTCCACAAGTCTTGTTGTAAAAGGTAGTAGCTCACACAACTCCAGGATGCCTACCTCACAAGTAAGGAAAAGGGCCAATGCCCACATGGAGGACTCATATATAGGAGTGTGTTGCCATGACATTGTCTATTGGAAGAACTACACAGCTGCTCTGCATGCAGTTAGCAAGTGGGGAACCCCAACAGGTGCACAGGCCAACACCTGGTCATGAGCATCACCTACAAAAGCCATGATGCCACCTATTCAAACCAGCTCTATCCCTGCAGTGCACAGAGAGAGAGAGAGAGAGAGATAACAAATGACACATAAAGTGGAAAAGAGAAAAAAGAAAAAAGGTAAGTGGAACATGTAAGCAAGTAATTGAATGTAGTACCTGGTCTGTAGTAATAGGAAATATGATTTGGAGGAATATATGTCCCAACAAGACATGCTGTACTAATGTCCTGCTAAACAACTTCTATGGCTATAGCATCTGGCCCTCTGTGCAGTGGGAGATATCACAGGCATACCTCTCAACTGTACAGAGCTTCACAGAATGTCCACATTTTACCATCATGTATTTTTGTCTGTTCCTCCTGAGATCTGTACTTTTCTGGCAAATAGATGAGGATTAAATTCATCAGGTAATGACAAACACTTGAGTTTAAGACTCCACATTCTTACAAATATTCACTGTAATGCTAAATGTATCATACTACGAACATCCTATGTTTGTAACAGGAATATTTCAAGTCTGTCCCTATTTATCCCCCCATTTTAGGCATTGTCCAGATGTGATGCTCTAAGAGCTTGTGAGGTGGGATCACACCTCAGGAGCCTGACTCACACTGGGAAAGGGCAGCTCATATATGACAACCACAGAGGTGTCTGTCAAACAGTTGTGACTGTGCCACTGCTAGGCCAGTTAATGGGATGTTTTCCATATCCATGTTACATGCGATTATGAGTATGACATATGTTTGCCTTATAAAGCTAAGAGACCTATACAGGGCATGTGCATAGTAAAGTACTGTTGTAGACATGTGTGTTGAACTGCATGTGATATCCTGAATTAACAACATTCAACTGTACAGTGTTCTGCTGGACAATAAGCACATTTGTGACTGATATCTGTAGTCACATACACATATACCTGTGTTATTTCAGCCAAACCATTGGCAGGTCTGTGAGCAATGGCATTGTAACATAATAGCCTACTTATGACTGTTGGACATCTTCCAGGATATCGCAGTGATGTCAAACCGTACTGTGCAATCAACGTACTAATATATATTGCAGCTATATTAATACAGTATCAATACTGATGTCCCCTTTGACACCCATTTATGTGTGCCATTGTCCAGATGCACTGCAATAACAGGTTGAGATGTATGATTGAGCGGCAAGACTGCAACTACAGTGTGCCATACTAACATACAACAGAAATGTATACCAGGTTTCCCCTGAGCATGTGTATGTATGCTTATGTTCAGCTGGAAGGCAAAATACTAAATCACATCAGTTACAAGCATTCAGGTACATAGGTTGTGCATGTTGAACATTTGTGTAATATCAGTGCATACAACAGACAGTAATGTGTACAGCTACTGGTTGTTTCAGTGCCCTGACACTAATATGGGTACTAGAGTAGGCATGATATTCAGCTATTAATCAAAGAAGTGTCCACCTGTGTTATGACCCTCTGTCCATGCCTACCATTACCAGCTATATCCACAGCTATATACAGTGGATATCACAAGTGTACACACCCCTGTTAGAATGCCAGGTATGTGTGCTGTATGACAATCAGACCTCAGAAGATCATTTCATAATGTTTCTCATCTTTATGTGACCCCCTAACCTGTACAATTCCATTGAAATGCAATCAAATGTGTTTCTACGAAGGTGACCAACTATTGCCAAGTGAAGATGTGCCATGATGTTAGAGTCCAGACCAAGATGGATGAATGCTGTAACCATCTCAAGAGGTGCATACACAACACATCCATTTAAGGGTGTGTACACTCATTCACCTGTCTTACTGTACTGAGTATTATTTCCATATGTTTTCATAGACCCAATTGTTATGCTTCCAATTGAATTGTACAGGCTATAGGCCACACTACAGGTGAGAATTGTTATGAAATGAATTATTGTGGTGTCATGTTCCAATTGCACAAATATCAGGCAGTGTATCAGGAGTGTGTACCTTTCATAACCACTGTAGCTATATGGACACAGCAGTACCTGACCTGTATATCCAGCCTCCACCAAGGCAGAGTAATCCCCTTTGGTGGACAGTAACAATACACAAACCACATAATGGGTTGCTACATTGGCTGTAGAGGGACACATAGGTGCAGGCAATAACTTTGAAGCAAGTTCACCTATATCTAAGCAAGCATGTAAGTTCACAGGTGACTTCCTGTAAGGCTGACTATGACTATGAATCGGACATATCCACACCATCAAGGAAAACTGCAACCCTGTCTCCACATATGTTGTAAGTCTCAGATGAGACGACACAATTCATCCTGTACTGGGGGTAAAGAACACCTTATACACACATGCCGTGGATATAGGCAAACTGCATCACACATGTTGAGTGGGAACATCACTACCCTGTCCACCCCAGTTGTACAGGGAACTATGCACATCAACCACATGCCTCCCCTCAGCAATGGTGAGCATGTACATATTGCCTACAGATGGCAACATCAGCATATAACCATGGGGCATAATAACATCAATGTCTGCCTCCTACATGACCTCAGGCATGTGCTCAGAGCTCCATCACACCACTCAGTCAAACACAGACCTGCCATCATCCACATGGAAGATGCCCACTGTTAACCATCTACACAGAAATTAATGGAGGTTAGAGGATTATGCAATCAAGTGTCCAACACTGGGGGGAATAAGATAGCTCAGGGTCAGACATGTAATGCAAGCTACTATAGCCATGATAACTTGGAAAGTTTCAGTGTAGTGTGGATTATTTGCAAGTAATATCCACTGTTGATGTGCGTTTTGTCAACCGTATGAGGTCCTGTAACCATTTTCCTGTTTATGTCTTCCAAGTAACATACAGAGTGCTTGCCTACCAGCATTATCTGTTGGGGAAACAGACGTCATCACCCAATATGTGATTGGACATTGTGCCCTGTCATTTGGATGGTGAGCAGAAGATGTGTGGGAGAGGACTGCCCTGTGGAACAGTGTGGTCCACAGGGTAAATGATGCCGGCCCGCACAGTAGAACTTATGAGCATGTGCAGCATCAGGCCACCAACCTCAAATGCCATGTCCATCAATGGGCTGCTGCTGTAGAGAGGGATTGGCTAGCCACAGGTGGGAGCCCAGCTATCCAGCCCTCACTGACACCCACCAAGGAGCTCCTCACCACACTTGGGCCACACGCCGAGCGCACAAGCCATGACACTGATGGAAGCATTGTGGAGGTGGGCTGCACACACACACTGGATGAGGAGTGTGCCTGTAAGGGTCCAGTGGGGATTAGTACACTAATTTATCAGACATACGTGTATCTGTATTATATCTACATGTATGTGTCAAGTCCAACTGCAGTTGTGGATTAGGTTTTCTAATGCACAGAGGTACACATCTATGGTGAGGACAGGACATTGTGTATTATTGTGGTTAGTACTGTATATGTGCAGACATGCTGCATCCATCCTGTAGCAAGGCCACATGTGTGTCTGCTAACAATAACTCCCTTTCACAATTAGATAGGACCCTCCGGTCTGCATATGGGACAGCAGCCTGAAGCTGGTGAGTATGACATTGTTCTGTTGTTGCCTGGCAATCCCCCAGGCATGTGAAGCACATACAATTTACCATGCACACAACCATCAGTAATAGATATATTGCTTTATGCAATAGCTATATTGTTTGTTGTGCATGTTCACTTGTGCTGGAGTTAACTGTATTGCATCACAGTGGTCACCACTGGGGACTATCTGAAGTGAACTCAACATTCCTGTAGCATACCTCACAACTTGTCAGTGCCAAGACTTCTGGACAGAGGCCAGCAAATTGTGCTGAACAAACGGCCTAAGGTAAGGTCATGCGTGACACATTACTGGTATACAGTGGATATAAACTGTGTACACACCCCTCGTAAGATGCAAGGTGTTCCTGTTACATACTAATTAGGACTACAATATTACAGTCCACACCTCTTCCAACCTTGACTGTGACCCATAACAGGTACAGTTCACTTGTAAAACCAAGCATCTGGACTCATGTATTACACCTACAAGGCTGACCACCTGTGGGGGTGGCAGATGACCTATCAGTATGATGTTTCAGTCAGGTATGATACCTCATGCTGCCATGTGTGTCAGTACATTCACTGTGGCCTATTTGGCTTTAATATCACATACATGGGCATTGTTAAGGCACACAGACCACTTCTGACCATGTCTAGGTGTCAAATATATGGATATTCTAGACACATCTGTACAGAGGAATGTGCAATGGTTTAACCTCCTGCATGGGAGCCAGATGCTGTTACCACACTATATAAAGTAATGGCAGCAGGAGGTGGTAACCAGCCGTGTATAGTATACACATCAAAATGGTATAAGCCACACATGATATGATCCTCACTCACACACAAACAGTTGCCAGCATTAGGATTAGAACTCCTGCCTATCTAATTATTCCTCTTATAGTGCTACACAGTTAAGAGATGCGGCACATAACTTATACATTTCCACCTCTTCCAAAGGTACTTCTAAGGTGGATGACATCAACAGGTCTACTAATTTGGAGTGAAGGGAAGTGTAAAGGGTAGTACACAGGTCAAAAGTGGTATGAACCAGACAGTACATAATTCACACATACATACACACACTTGCCAGTATTGGCATTAGAACTCCTGTCCATCTAGGTATTCTTGCTATAGTGCTATGCAGTTATCAGATGTGCCACAGAGCTTATACATTTCCACCTCTTCCAAAGATACTTCTAAGGTGGATGACATCAACAGTTTTACTAAATTGAAGTGAAGGGAAGTGTAAAGGGTAGTACTCAGGTCAAAAATGGTATGAGCCAGACAGTACATGATTCACACACACACACACACACACACACACACACACACACACACACACACACACACACACACACACACACACACACACATATGTCAGTAGTGGGATTAGAACTCCTGCCTATGTAGGTATGTCTACTATGGTGTTATGCAGTTACTGCACATGCTACAGAGCTTACTGAATTTTCATATGGCCAAAGCTGCTGATAACTGCTCAGCTGTGGTAAAGTATTACAGGTGGCAGACTGCCTTCTGTTCCACCCATACATCATGCTAGTTCTTTCTGTCTTGCACTTCAACTAGCATTGTGGCTTGGCACTTCACCAGGCTATTGTATCAAGAAGTGTGGCACACCTGGCAGCCATCAGCATTACTCATTCATCACAGGTGTAGCCCCAGTACTTACTAGTTATGTCCACCCCTCCTGGCATGTTTGAAGGGCAGTTATCTGTGCTTTCACCCATTAACCTGGTGCACTTGTCCATTCTGGGGTACTGTTGCAACTGCCTCATGTACACAGACAACCCTCCCCTCTAAACGCCAAACACTCAGACCTGTGAGGGTTACCCATGTATCACCCAATGTGGACATATGCACTCTCCAGCAAAGAATGGACTGACGGGTCAAGAGGATAAGATCAACACCTGCACCACACCATGTGGAACACGTGGCTCACCATGACACCCACTTTGACAGCCATGACATACAGTGAAAAGCCACACACCCACCTTCCCAGAGGTACTCAATGGACATTTATCCAAACAGCACAGACCAGCAAGGCAGACACCGACTCAGACACCACGAAATGCCACATGCCAAGGGACACATATTTAAACTACACAGTATGCCCCCATCCTAAGGTCCTACAGCTAACCACCTTGCACAATACAGTGATCATGGGTAACTCAATACTGAGGCACACACATCCCACCCAATAAGTTGAATATGGAGCAGATAGCCAAATATTTATCACATGCCAGCATCTAACACATGACACAGCCAGTCATGTCACTCCACAACAACTACTTGTATCAATCCATATCCATGTGGGTGTGAATGACATGGGACACTCCTCCCTGGACTACATGACAGGAGACATGGTTGAACTGTCTGATTATGCGGTCCAGGCAGGTGTGACAGATGTAATTTATTCAGTGTAATACCTCACAAAATAGGTTTGGAGTGGCTAGAAGCTCAATTGGTATTATCAAAAAAGTTTGAAGGACATAGGATTAATACCCTTATCACCTTAATGGAAGCAGTATTAAATAATAATTATATATTTTTTGAAGGGCAATTCTTTAGACAGTTGGTAGGTTTTGCTATGGGGGCAGTGTGTGCCCCCACATTTGTCAATCTTGTGATGTCCTTCTGGGAATTTAACACATTGTTCACAAGCAAATTCAAAGTATTTATTTCTAACTATACACATTTTTTAGGCAATGTCTTTTTTGTTTGAAGGGGTTCTTTAAGTGATTTAAATGAGTTATTTGAATTCATTAACAGTTCAGTTGATTTTTTTGCAATTTACCTATGAATACCATAAAATAGGATTGTTTATTTGGATGCTGAAGTTACATTGGATCAGAATCAAGGTTATTTATATTCTAAAATATTTAGAAAATCTACCTTTTTAAATGCATATTTGGACTATTCTAGCTGCCATCCTTTTCACCAGAAAAAAGCTGTAGTGAAGGGTCAACTGGTGAGGGCAGCTAGAATGGTCACAAGGAAGGCAGACTTCGAGTATGAAGTAAATTTTATTTTGAACATGTTTACAGTTAGGGGTTATCCTGAACATTTATTTAAAATTTGCGTGATGAAATTATGGATAAGAGAAATAGGAACATATATTCACATATATTAAATTTGCACAATCCACCTGTTCTGGTTTGCGAAAATCAAAACAGAAACATTAATAATATGTTAACCAATGGGCGGCTTTCTTTCATTAGCACATACAACAAAGATAGTGAAGAAATTTGTGGGATCATAAAGAAAAATTGGCCTTTATTAATGTCCAATCAGGACCTATTGGATTTATTTGGTATTAACCCTAAATGTGTGTTCAAAACAGATTTAAATTTTAAAAATTGTTTTATTTTACATTTGTTGACCGGGCTAGTCTAGCTGGATACAGGTCCATTTTCTGTAGAGGCCCGGGGAGAAAAGCTCCAAAAAAACCCAAAAAGAATAGAAAATCCATACATACATTTAAAAAAGTAATAGCAGTTAAAACTTACCAAGAACTAAAAAAGCAGTTGTTACAAATTTATTATTATTTTTTTTTAATATATAAAAGATACATTAGTCTAAGCAAGGAATAGAACTAGCAGTAATAATCAATGGGTATTGTATTTGAGATACAATATCTATGTATACATGCATTATATTTATAACAACATGGTAAAATTATTAGGTATTAGAGTAGTTGTAATTTGAAAGGAGAAAAGTTAGTCAGGGTTAGTACAGGGAATTTGTTTGAAAGAGGTAGTTGTAAATTAAAAGAAGAACATTCAAACAGAAAAATTGGAAATTTTAAGTGTGGAAGATGTAATCAGAGTGCTTATATAATGGAAACAGGGTGTGTATTTGAGTTGAATAGTAAAAAATTGTATATACATTCACATTTTGACTGTTTGTCTAGTAATATTGTCTACTTGGCGAAGTGCCTGGATTGTCCTGCATTTTATGTAGGAAAAACTGTTAGAACATTTAAATCCAGGATATATGAACATATTATGGATATTGCAAAAAAAGTTAAAACTAATGCACTTAGTAGACATATTGATAAATGTTGTGATCACAAATTTCGTTTTTTAGTAATCCAACAGATTAACTTTGATACACAGGGCCTTATTGTTCCAGAAAAGTTAGAAGAAAGTGAATTGTATTGGCAAATAATTTTAAATGCAGCATAGTTTCCAGGTTTAAATGAACATACAAGTATTTCTAGCATTTTAAAAATGAAAAGATACGGTTGTTATATGTAACCTAAATAGGTTGTGTCTTTAAATATTTTAATTGTTTTTAATTGTAACTAATTACTGAGTTTTTAGGAGTGTATTTAAGGGGAGTATTTTTGTATGGAATTTGTTCTGATGAAGTCTGGTTTTATGCAGATGAAAGCACTTAACCTTTAATAAACTTGGTGGCACTGAGGTCTTCTTTCCTAGTGGTTCGCATTTATTTGTGAGAATACTACTTATTTGGTTATTAGGTGTGACAGTAGCCCTGGGCAGTTTACTGCTGTCACCTAGAATGATGCTGCAGTACTATCAACAGATGATTGACTGCAACATTGGCTTATGTGTTATGTCACATTCTCGGGGGATGCAGAACCTCTCTGCTTGGGATGACAAGATTGACAGAACCCAATGACTTGCCATGGATGTCCTACATCTGTCACCACTGGGTTGTTAGGTACTCGCTAAGTCTCTTGCAACCCCTATGGTGCCTTATTAAGTTCCCTATTAGAAGACCAAAGACGCATTCTTTCAAATGCATCTTGGTCGAACTCAAAAGCCTGAAATGGCAAAATATCGAAGTGGCTTTTAAGTGAATTCTCTCCCTGGGAAAGAATTTGCTTGGCTGCTTCGTTACTTTGCCATTTTTGGCACTGTAGTGTGGTCTCAGAGTTGGTATATTTAAGTAGGGGCTGTGGGGGTGAAGCCCCCCACTTAATGTAATGCTTCAAGTGTTTAATATTTTTTTTTGTTGGAACAGTGATTTTTTTTTTCCCTATTAAAAAAATTGCTGTTTTGACAGTTCGAAATTGTAAGCTTTCCCTTACACAGGATCAATCACTGTTTGCTTTTTTAAGCGTTCAGTGATCTAATATAGACCCTCTTCTTAGGCAGTGTTCCTAATGTTATTACCACCATAACAGCTACACATGTATGCAATCTGAGGGTCATGCTGCTCAACAGTGGACATCTAACTGTCAGGATGCAGTCACTCATAGCAGTCATTGGAGTAGAGGACACATGTCTGCTGTAATGAAAAGATGGTTCACAGCAGCAGACAGCAGACCAGCAGTATCAGGCTCTGATGCATTCTACAGCTGTCAGCCCACAAGCATGGACTACAGCACATCTCCACAGGTGGTGTCTCCATATTCATTATGGATAGGAACACCTCCAGACTAGTATCCCATCATAATGCATTGGAGATACTTTCGGTACAACTGCCTTCGGGTAATAGTGCAATCCAGACCATAGCCTGCTATGGGTCCAAATCTGTGTCCCTAGATGGTCAATGTACATTCCTCAACACCCTGCCATCTATGATGGTCCAGCACAACAGTGACATAGTATGTGTGTCATCAACTTCCCTTCCATCACCTGGGGAATGTAGCCAAGCACCAGTACAGTGGCCCAACACTTCTGGGCTTCATCATTTCCATTGCCCTAGTCCAGCTCATACTGACCCCTGGCAGAGGATGCAACAACCTTGACCTGTGTTGACCACTTAAATATGGGACTGTTGCTCATCCACAGATGTCAATCCCTGCATGGTGAGATTCACACAGGCTGTAATCAACATGGAACTCAACATGTCAGCCACGCCCTCCACAAAGATAACCACCTGGCAAAACCTCTCTAAAGCTGACTTTGCAGCCATGAAAACAAGGGTGGATGTCTTCACTGCACCCATGGCAATGGGAAATAGGTGCATGACTGTGGAATCATACACATAGGCACTGTACAAACAGGTACATAAATGCATGGTACTAGCCAGAGCCAAAAGAACCCAGACACTGTCCTCCAAACACTGGGAGACAATGTGATGGTCTCCTGGCATTTCTAAACTGTGCATCAGAGGGAGGACACTGTTTCAGGAAAAGGTGGTGTCCCATGACTGTTGAACTCCCTTATTAGCCTCAGACACAACTTTGGATCCCTCATGGAATCTCCAACAGGCATGTATGGCATCAGGGATGCAGCAGACACTGAAGACAGTCACAACAGCCTTTGATATTTACATCAACAACCTCCACAGCATTATACACAAGTGCTGCAAGTTACTGCACAATGCTAATACCTATCCTGAGACAACAGATATTGGCCACAGTCTTGGCAACGCATTCAGTGCCAGCATTACCCCTCTCACCCCCACAAGTAAAGTGCTGAGTGAATTTGTTCTCACATGCTGTATCCCATTTCTGTTCTAGGCATCTGTATGTCACCAGGATGTGGCCCTGCAGCAAGGCCACGGGGTATGGAAATGTGGTAACACATCCACCATGTCATAGGCAGGGTACAGTATGTGCACGGTAATCCCCAGTCTGTAACACAGTGATTGCATATGCCTCACAGATTATAGGGATGAGGGTTGTACATAGGTATATGTTAATTTACATCATCTGTTTTAAAATGGAGAATGGTACATGTTCTGGTTTGGACACACCTCCGATTGCTAATGACCACAGCCACAGAGGATATTCATCAACCAAACACACTGGGATTACTATTCACTCACACACACTCACACACACACACACTCACACACACACACACACACACACACACACACACACACACACACACACACACACACACACACACACACACACACACACACACACACACACACACACACACACACTTGCCAGTACTGAGAGCCATAGGTACATTGCTTCATAGGTGTGTAGTAGGTGAATGGGCCTGAATGCTGTACAAGGCTAGCCTAAGGAAATACCCTGGCATCAGGCCACATGAAAATAGTCCCCAGTGTGGCTCAGGAGTATAGTCACTGGAGTGGTCCCCAGAGGTGGGTATTGTATTCCCCATCCACTCATCCAGATTTCTATTGTGGGTGGCCAGTGATGTGCACTGCTTCCCATGTATGTGATTTATATTCCATAACATGGACAGTGTCTGGGTTGTGCACATGTCCCACATGCATGTTCTTTGAAGTGTGGAAGTGTGCTTGAGGTCTCTGTGGCATGTTGTGTGGACAGATTGGCATCTCTTGATGTAGCATTCCTGACCTCATTTGGTGAAACCTTCCAGTTTAGTTTGTGGAGGGCAGTACAGTGATGGGAGGAGGATCTGTGCCCAGTGGTGCCCAGTGGTGAATTTGATGATTTTGTTGTAGCAGGAGGAGAGTTTTGTTTTGATAGAGAATTGTAGGTTGGTTAAGAGTGGGGCACCATAAAGGAGAGAAGGGATGAGGTATGTGGTAGAGAGGAAGAATCTAGTGGATGGGGAGAGGAAGCGAATATGGCGATAGAACATACCAAGTTTCTGATGTGTTTTTTTAATGTTTGTTTGTATATGGGAATCAGATTTAAACTGATTATCAATGTGAACTCCTAACAGTTTAGCACTGGAAACAATTTCAAGGGATGTGTTGTTGTGACTGGTTATGAGGAAGGAATTTATGTCGATAGTTATGCTTTTGGATAGGGTGAATAACATGAGTTTGATTTTTGATGGATTGAGAGCTAGATGGTTATCTTGCATCCATTTTTCAGTGGTTGAGGAGGCACCTTGAGTTAGTTTTATAAGGGAAGGAATGGAGTTAACAGCACAAATAATTGTTGAATCATCTGCATATTGGACTATTTTAGCATTTGGGATATTGTGGTGGAAGTCATTAATGAAAATGTTGAACAGTAAGGGACCTAAAATGGAACCCTGGGGTACACCAGTGGCAGTGTTGAGGAATGAGGAAATAGATTTCTTCCATTTGACAGATTTTTGCCTGTTGGAAAGGTAACTGGTAAACCAGTTGATACAAGAGGGTGAAAGATGTAGGTTAGAGAGTTTGGTCAGCAGGAGGGAGTGGGAGATGGTATTGAAAGCCTTAGAAAGGTCTAGGAGGAGGGTGGAGACAATGCAGTTGGAGTCCCTGGCTTTATTTACAGTTTCAAGGAAGGAGAGTAGTGCAGTAGAAGTGCTGTGACCGGGTCTGAATCCATGTTGTGTTGGGGTTAGTAGGTGACTGTTAGTGAGGTATGGTAATAGTTGTATGTGGATACATTTTTCAAGTAGTTTAGAGATGGGAGATAAGATGGCGATAGTTCTAAAGTTGGAGATGTTATTATTGTTTCCTCCTTTGTGAAGGGGAATAATGTAGGCTTTTTTCCAAATTTGGGGTACATAACCTTCTTGGATTGACCGGTTTATAAGTATACAGATGGGGAAGGCAATGGCTTCAGCAGCTGTCTTTAGGACGAAGGAAGGGATAGTATCAGGGGCATTAGAGCAAGGTTTTAATTTTAGAAGGAATTTTTTTATAGTAGATACAGGTATGGGTTTGAGAGAAAAGAGAAGGAGGTGGGAGGTGGAAGAACCTAAGGAGGAGGGGTAGTGGGAATTGTAGCTGGATGAGTGGAGTTATTTGTGAAGGATGATGTTAATTTGGATATAGAGTCAATGAAGAAACTGTTAAATTGGGAGGCTAGGTCGGTATCAGAAGTATTGTGATCAGGGTGTGGGTTTTCCTTTTTGCCAGGGTTGAAGAGGGAGTAGATACTATCCCAGAATTTTTTTGGGTTAGTCTTGTGATTGTTTTGGAGGGTGATATAGTAGGATTTGCGGTCAGAAGTGATAATTTTTTTAACTCTGTTGCGGACTATTTTGTATTCATTTAGGGTGGCTGGGGTTTTTATAGTGGTTTTTCAAGGCTTTATCACGGAGGCACATGACAGCTAAGGTATCTTTGGTTAGCCTTGGGATGGTTTTGCTCTTAATTCTTTTAGTTCTTAGGGGGGCCAAGGTGTCTAGTAGGTTTAGAAATGATGTATTAAAATAGGTGACAGCTTCATCTAGGGGAAGTGTATTTAGGGGACTCCAGTTAAATTGTTTAAGTAAGTCCGAGAAGGTGTTGGGGTTAAAGTTTTTTAAGGAGCGTACAGAGATGGTGGTATGTGGCAGATGTAGGGAGGGAGAATGACGGTGAGCGAAAGTAGGAAAGTGGCCACTGAAAGAGTCAGGGAGTGTACCACTACTGGAGATAAGGTGTGGATGTGATACCAGAATCCAGTCTAGGGTGCTTCCAGAGGAATGGTCCTTAGATGGCCTGGTTATTGAGTTGATTAACTGATGAAAGTTGTAGAGGTTTATATTTAGGGGGTTTGTTGGACATTGGACAGAGGATCAGTTGATGTTAACGTCACCTAGGATAACAGTTAAATTAGTAATGTTGGTGGAGAGCCAAGAGAGAATGCCCTCAAGAATAGGTATGTTGTCACAAGGAGGGATATAGTGGGAGGCTAAGCATATTGTTTTATGCTTGTTTAGGTGGAGTAGGGCTAGAAGTACTTCGGCATTGGCAAATTGGGGAACAGGCTTAGAATATGAAGTAACTGAAAAGGAAGAGGAATAGAGTAGATCAACTCCACCTCTTTTTTTGTGGGTTCTGTCTTTCCTGATGATATTATAGTTGGGGGGAGTTATTTCAGAATCTTTTATGGAGGATTTCAGAGATTGACAATATGTCAGGACTGTTATGGAGAAGCCAGGCATGGAGGTTGGGGATTTTGTTACATATACTTTTAGCATTTACTGCTGAGAAGGAGATGTTTTTTGTAGATGAAGGTGTGTAGGAGGGGGTGGTTGAGGAACTGATGGAAGAGGTACCAGGGTTAGGGTGTATGTCACCAGAAAGTAGGGTGGTGATAAGTTGGTGGAGATGAAAATAAAGGTGATTAGAGTGTTTTGTGTATGGTTTAAGGGTTGTATATTTTGTATAAGTAGTGCAAGTTAAGCTTGGAGTAATATGTTTGTAGGTGGGAAATAGTTTGAAGGGGAAGAGTAGGGAGAGGTTGCAGAAGTATAGGTGAGGGCTTATGGAGGTAGAGGAGTGTTTGTGTTGTTTAGGGATTGAACTGGTTGTGTGATAGTGGGGGGCGTGAGTAGTGTTAAAGGGTTTGGTGATGTAGGTTAGATAGGATAAACATAGTAGTAGTAGTAGATGGGATATAAGTGAGGAAGGTTTTGTTAGCATTGCTGTAGTTTAGGGTTGTAGTTGGGATGAGTGATTGGTGTGACTGGAGTGTTGTATGGCTGGGAATGGTTAGGCTAGATGTTGAGAGGTGGTAGGGGGTGGAGCCAGGAAGAAGGGGGTGGGGAAGATAGGGGCTGATTGGAGTGGGTGTGGTTAGTGTGGTTTAAATGTAGAGGTAGTGAGGGCAGGTGGAAATTGGGGGCAGGGTAGGGGAGCGGAGTGAGCCCGCAGGGCGAACGGAGCAGGAAGAGCCAGGAAAGGAAGACCAAGGATGAGGCTATGAAAAACAATCAGTAAGGGTAGGAGTAGAAACACAAGGTAAGAAACATAAGGTAAGTAGCCACAGGGGTTAGGGGCAGGGCAGTGAGTCAAAGCTGGAAGGAAAACATTGAATTCACAGGGTGGAGAGGTAGAGAAGGCAGTTGGAGGTTTTTTTTTTTTTTTAGTTTTCCTTTTTATTTTTAAAATTTAGAGCTTATAAGATTGAAGTAAAGACAGTTAATGGATGTGTGCTGCCATCTCCTGACCAAAATGGGTAATTGCAGATATGTGGAGCAGCACTGGGAGGAAAGGAAGGGAAGAGTCTATGGAGCCAAGAGAGGTTGGGTCGGTGCTGGGCTGCTGGCTAGCGCACGCTGGGTCAGAAAATAACATCAATCAATGGCACAAAATGACTATGCAGTAAGGTACATATACTCATTTTAGTATTTGGTTCTTGTGGGGAGGCAGAACAGTTTCCCGATACACCGCATGATCCCTGAGATGGTTCTTACAGGTAGGGAACCAGGGTACTATGTAGCACAGGTAAGATGTCTGGGGTAACTTGTATGTAATTGATAGCAAGACTCGTTTTAGTATTTGGTTCTTGTGGGGAGGCAGGACAGTTTCCCGATACACCGCATGATCCCTGAGATGGTTCTTACAGGTAGGGAACCAGGGTACTATGTAGCACAGGTAAGATGTCTGGGGTAACTTGTACATAATTGATAGCAAGACTCGTTTTAGTATTTGGTTCTTGTGGGGAGGCAGGACAGTTTCCCGATACACTGCACGATCCCTGAGATGGTTCTTACAGGTAGGGAACCAAGGTACTAAGTAGCACAGGTAAGATGTCTGGGGTAACTTGTACATAATTGATAGCAAGACTCGTTTTAGTATTTGGTTCTTGTGGGGAAGCAGGACAGTTTCCTGATACACCGCACGATCCCTGAGATGGTTCTTACAGGTAGGGAACCAGGTACTATGTAGCACAGGTAAGATGTCTGGGGTAAATTGTACGTAATTGATAGCAAGCCACAAACAGAGCCAGCAATCGAAGGCATGACCTGGACTGGAAAGGGCCAGAGGATGATTTAAAAAATACTGTAAATACCGGCATTGGGTGATGTAGTGGGTGAGAGATTCCACAAAATATTTTATATATGTAGACGTATGTACACACACAAACACTTGCCAGGAATGAGATTCAAAGCTTATACAGCAGGAACTTCCAGTCGGACATTCCCGGTCAACAAATTTAAATAAATAAATAAATAAATAAATAAATACCTATGTAGTTATTGCTACTACATTGTTCCACATTTATCGTGCATGCCATGGGGCTTACATGCTAGAGAGCTGTGCAAAGGTATCTTTGAAGGTGAGTGACATCAACAGCAGTGCTAAAGGAGGGGTAAGGGAAATGTAAGTGTGAATGACCATAACATCAAGTCTCTAAAAGGATACACACATGCTCTCTCACACAAACACTCACATTTACACAGTTGCCAGAATTAGGATTGGAACTCCTACCTAACTAGCTTGTTACACTACAGTATTACACAGTTATCACAAGTGCCACAGAGCGTATATGTTTAAGAGCTGTGCAAAGGTATCCTTGAAGGTGAGTGACATCAGCAGCAGTGCTAAAGGAGGAGTAAGGGAAGTGTTATAAGTGTAAATGACCACAAAAGGTGAGTGACAGCAGCAGCAGTACTAAAGGAGGGGATAGGGGAGTGTTGTAAGTGGGAATGACCACAAAATTAGAACTCTACAAGGATACACACACCCTTTCATACAAACAGGCACATTTACCAGGATCAGGATTGGAACTCATACCTAATTAGCTTGCTGCACTACAGCATTACACAGTTATTGCAAGTGCCACAGAGTGTAGATGTTGGAGAGTTGGGCAAAGGTATCCTTGAAGGTGAGTGACATCAGCAGCAGTGCTAAAGGAGGAGTAGAGAAGTGTTATAAGTGTGAATGACCACAAAACCAGGTCTCTGTAAGGATACACAGACTCCTTCACACAAACACTCACATTTATACAGTTTCAAGGGTCAGGACTGGAACTCCTAGGTTCATAGGTTCATAGGTTCATACTAGGCTATCTGCCCTAGGGCATTTATAAGCCTAGCCAGAATGTGTTTGGCTTTCACCACCCATTTTAAATTAATTTTGCTATGCCCTTTTTCGAGGTTAGTATACTGTGCCTCTGTCTAACAGTGACACAGAAGTGATACACGGGTTAAACCTATGATCTCCCATTCACTCATCAAGATTCCTCTTGAAGATAGTCAATGAGGGACTCTGCCTAACCTGGACTGGGATTTTATTCCAGAGTGAAGGGAGCCTCTGGGTTATGAATCTGTCCCTCCAGCATGTCCTATTTATTTCAGTGCTGAGGATCAAGTCTCTCAAGCGCATAGCTCGATGGGATTTGGATTTTCTGAGGTGCAGCATGTCCATTAATTCCGGGTTGTACATGGCTTTATACGTCAGGCACAGATCGTCCCTGAACAGGCGGTATGCCACTGAGTAGAGCTGGAGTTTCTTTATCTGGGCAGCATATGGCATCTGTTTGAGCCCTTTGATCCTCTTGGTGAGGTACTTTTGGGGTCTTTCCAGTTGCTGCAGGTGTCTGGTAAGGTACATCCCAAAAGGAGCATTGTACTCAATTATGGGCCTGATGAGGGATGAGTAAAGAGGCACAATGACCTCCCCTGATCTAGATGTGAATCCCTTCACGATTAGGTGGGCTATATAAAATGTTTTTCTAACCACTTTGGCCACGTGGTTGTCAAATGAGAGACTGCTATCAACTTGGGTCCCCAGGTCCCTAATTACTTCTTCTATGTGGTAATTTGTGGGCACTTTGTTTTTGCCAAAGGGGATGACTATACACTTTTGGCGTTTAGCTTGAGGCCATGGCTCTGGCACCAGTTGTCTGTTTCTATGAGGCCCTTTTGGAGGATGCTTGTGTCAGCTGGAGAGTCGATTATGGCACCCAGTTTGCAGTCATCTGCGAACTTGGTCAGCCACAGTCCTTCATTGTTGGCCTGTACCTCCAAGAAATATATACCGAACAAGAGAGGTCCCAGGAGTGAGCCTTGTGGGACGCCACTTGTAACTGGTTTGGAGTCTAACATGGCTCCAGCAATTCTAACCATGTGGGTTCTGTCCTTGAGCCAGTTTGCAACCCATCTAGTGACATAGGGGTTTATATTTAAGCTGGTGAGCTTATCTATAATGCCCGAGTGGAGTATTGTATCGAAGGCTTTTGTGAGGTCCAGGTAGGCTGTGTGGACCACCTTTCCCTCAAGAGAAAATAGTTGGTCAGTGGTTCATAGTTTAGTTGCCCTTGTGAGCCATTGTAATCCTAGCCAATTATCCCTTGTGAGACTCAAACCCTGTACCTTGTGTTTGTAAGGCAACTACCTTATCCATTAGGCCACCCTCCCGACCCCTTTAAGTTAGTACCAGGCTAACAGTCCTTGTGGGCTATTTTCAGCCTAGCCAATTACCCCATGTGAGAATCAAACCCTGCATCTTGTGTTAGTAAGGGAAACACCTTAACCATTATGCCAACATCCCACTACCTAATTATTTTGCTACACTATGGTATTACACAGTTATCGCAAGCACCATGGAGCTTCTATATTGAAGAGCTGTCCAACGGTATCTTTGAAGGTGAGTGACATCAGCAGCAGTGCTGTGGGAAGGGTAAGGGAGGTTTAATGAGTGTGAATGGCCTCAACCACATTCATCTAGAAATACACACCCCCACACACACACACACACACACACACACACACACACACACACACACACACACACACACACACACACACACACACACACACACACACACACTTTACATTTGACAGGACTGAGATTACAGCTGCTACATGGATACCTATTTGTACTGTAGTGTTACACAGTTATCACAAGCACCACTGACACTATAGGGCTAAGGGCTAACCAAAGGTATTTCTACAGTGAATGACATCACCACATCATGTGATATAGACCTATGGGATGTGTAGTGGGCGGGACAGGCCTCATAATGGGATTCTCTCTGTCTTTCTCTTTTCCACATCTGTGTGTGTGTGCATGTTTGACATATTATATTATGCTGGCCTTAGATATGTGTGTGTATTCCTGTCCAGTGTGTGTGTGCGTGTGTGTGTGTGTGTGTGTGTGTGTGTGTGTGTGAAGTATCAATGGTGTACAAATAGGTGTGTCTGCACAGACAGCTGCAAATAACCGATATCTGTAGTCCACTGTGTTGTCAGACATGGGCTTCATTTCTCTAACTGTAGGAGCATGCCCAGTATGACCTTCTATATTGAATGTGTGCATCATTCCAGGTAGGGTTGGACTCCGGTTCAGGGTTTTGTGTGCTACAGCTACACCTAGCAAACTGTTTTTGCAGGATATCTGTAGATAGGTTGCCAATATGGAGACACAATGGGCTTAACATACAAGGTATACTGTAACTATTGCTGTCTGTGCTGCTTGTGTGACATGTTTGGTTGTAGCACAGATTTTCTGAAATATGTGCTGTTTTACACTGTGATGTGTCATGTCATCAACTACTGACAGTTATCATTCTTTGCTCACAGTTATTTACTGGGAAATACAAGTTGAATGAAGCTGAGACCAATATTCTGAGGCATATAGACTATACATTCTGGCACACACCTGCCATTGTGGAGGGGTAGCTACAGGCAATAGACTCCTGGTTCTGTGTAAATGGCCCAGCACCTTGTTAGTATGCTGCCTGGGGGTTCCTAGGTTCATAGCTTGGTACTAGGCTATTGGCCCTAGGGCCTATACAAGCCTAGCCATAAAAATTCCCTGGCTATTTCTTCCCACACTATTTACTTCCCTGGACCCCTGTCTAGCAGGGTGACTGATGTGATCCCCGGGGTGAATTTCCTTCCTCCCATTCAATCATCAAGGTTCCTTTTGAAGTGGGCCAAAGGGGTGCTCTGCTTGACATGTATGGGCAGTCTATTCCAAAGTCTGGGGAGTCTCTGGGTCAGGAACTTATCCCTCCAGCATGTTTTTTTTATTGTGATGACAAGGTTTAGATCCCTGGAGCGTGTGGCTCTGAGGGATTGGGATTTCTTTAAATGTGGCATGTCCAACAGCTCTGGGTTTGATATGGCCTTGTATGTTAAACAGAGATCGCCTCTGTGTAGGCGATATGCGACAGAGTAGTATAGCTGGAGTTTTTTAAGGCAGTCAGCATAGGACATCTGCTTTAGGCCTGTGATTCTTTTAGTGAGGTATTTCTGCGGCCTTTCCAGTTGTTGCAGATGTCTTGAGAGGTACATGCCAAATGGGGAATTGTATTCTATAATGGGTCTAATGAGGGATGAGTACAGTGGGACAATGACCTCCTTTTTTCTGTATGAAAAGCCCTTAGTGATGAGGTGTGCCACATAGAAGGATTTCCTGACTGTTGTGGCGATGTGGTTATCGAAGGTGAGACCACTGTCCACATGTGTCCCTAAGTCTCTTATCACACTTTCGGTGTTTAGTGTACTGCCACCTATGTGGTAATTCATGGGTACATGTTTTTTCCCAATGGGGATAACTATACATTTCTTGGCATTGAGCTTGAGCCCATGGTTCTGGCACCAAGCATCTGTTTCTGTAAGGCCCTTTTGTAGAGTATCCACATCATTTGGGAATTCAGTAATGACTCCCAGTTTGCAGTCATCTGCAAACTTTGTTAGCCAGAGTCCCTTAGTGTTGGCCTATACTTCAGAGAAGTAGATGCCAAACAAGAGCGGCCCCAGGACTGAACCCTGAGGTACTCCACTTGTCACTTGTCTGGAGCTGGATTTGGAGTTGGCTACTTTTACAGTGTCGGTTCTGTCAGTAAGCCAGTTGGCAACCCATCGAGTGATGTAGAGATTAATGCCCAGCTTAGTAAGTCTATCTATGACTCCAGAGTGGGGGATGATGTCAAAGGCCTTGGCGAGGTCCAGATATGCTGTGTGGACTGCCTTACCCTTGTCCACGGCTCTGAAGTCTGATTCGAAGAATATATCAGACTGCCAGACATGTTATGTATAGGAGGCCTTATATTTGAGGACAAAACCTGAACATTCTGTTGTAGTCTGTACAGTAGTGAGGTCTGTGTACTTATGGTGATTGTTGACAGAGTGTCAGTACTGTGTAGCAGTGCATTGCGAATATGTTATTTGGCCTGTGTACAGACTGGGGTAGATGTCAGTGTTCTTGGCCCTGTTTTATCTGACATTGCATGCTGCTGTAGTTTCTGGTACCCTATCAGCATATATGTTTGTAGGGCCAAACTGAGACATGTCCCATACCAGTCAGGCATCAGACTACACTGTGAATTGGGCCAGTACATGTAGGGTTAGTGTGTGAGTGGTAAATATGACGATGTTTTTTCACACAGTCCATATACTGTACTATTAATTAGGCTTACCATAATGTGACTGTGACTGTGTTGAGATTGGTTGTGGGTATGGCACTTTCACACTGGTGTCTGTTACTCCGTGCTGTTACATGCCTGTAGTGCCTGCTATATTTGCAATTACATGTGTATTCCCCCATAGGAAAATTGGGTTAGTGTTATGGCAGTCTGCCTGTAGTTTAGATAGTGCTTGATGACATGTCTAGCAGCCAAGTGTGACACATGCAGTAACTGTTATACAGACCTGTTACTTGTGCTCAGCTGTACCCGGGATATGACACAGTCAATGTGTCACCACAGTGCCACACCCCTTGTAAAAAAGGACAGCAGGCCAACATCCTGCTGACACACAGACACCTATAACACAAACAGAATACACTACGGAGACCACAATCAGTCAGTTTAATAACCGCTATAATGCATCATGGCTGGAGAGCTACACACCCTGACATATAAGCATTAATCATTCCAGCCAACAACACTTTAAACAGCATTACATTGCTAAACCTTAGTACATTCACCTTGTGCTTCAGAACCATATTAGCATGTCCCTGCATTGATGGCATGGATGATGGGGATGTGGCACAGGTGTCATCATAGGCACAGGGTGTGTTGTGGGTTTTCCAGAGGCCTAGGCTGAGCCATTTGGTTGACATCATGTGTGTGGGTTATGGTGTTCTTTATTAAATGGCCTGTGTAGATGTGGTATGTGTAGGTATGGAGGCGCCCTAGCTGTGTTGGTGATGTGTGTGTGTATGTTTGCACACATTTCTGCCATGTGGCTGCCCTATACAGGAGTATGTTGGACAGCTGCAGACCATACATGGCAGGGTGTACAGTTCACCATGTCCAGCCATGGACACAGGAACTGTGCCTGCCAGAGGTTGCATGGGCACTACCAGGCAGAAGCCCAGATATGGTACTCTCCCCTGATGATGAAATTTGTCTGCTGGATCTGCATCCCTATTGGAACCA
Source organism: Protopterus annectens (assembly GCF_019279795.1). NCBI lineage: Eukaryota > Metazoa > Chordata > Ceratodontiformes > Protopteridae > Protopterus > Protopterus annectens. The sequence goes on from NC_056748.1 coordinate 440,009,191, forward strand.
GCCAGGACCATGTGCAAGTGGCCTGCTGCATTGTGGTGTGAACAGCCCCCCCCTGCAGTGCTGGTGCTGGTATTGCCACTACAGGAGTGGCCATGAGTTGTTGCACATCTACGTAGACCTCCACCTGTTGGTGTTGGTGACCTACATTCACATGGCTGATGCACTACTCCCACCACATGCTGTACCACATACACCACACAGTCGAGGATTCCCACCATCTCACTCAACTGTCTATCCATGACCTCTTTAAAATAACGTTGGGCACCTTCAAGATCACGGATGTAGACATGTACAGCAGGAAGTGTAGCCCTCTGGAGCCTCAGACTATCTCTGGTGTAATGTTCCATACATGGCTGTGCCTCCATGATGGCCCAAAATATGCGTATGGTGACACCTGCTGTGGCACTTCTGCCAGGGGCATGATGGCCAGCAGCCCTCCTATGAGCACTCCTGTATATCTGCCTGTGTGGTACCTCACCAGTTATCTGGCTATGGATGCTGTGTACAGACACACTTGCCATAGTCACCACACTTTCCTGTCCCATCCCACCACCCACCAACTTTCCCTCATCTATGGCCACAGGTGATGGGGTATGTATGGGCATTGTGACTGTGTAGGAGGATGGGGTGGATAAAAGTGGGATGTCAACCAATGGCACAGATTCAGCCCCTGACAATCCTGCCTGTGCCTCACTATGCCTATCATCATTGCAAGAGTCTGTATGGACACTAACATCAGTTTGCCTGCAGGAGGGACCCTGACCCACCTCGCCAACTGTGAGGTGCAGACAATAAATGTAAATTAAGATATGACCTATGCAATCCAATGCAGTATCAAACAAATGTGTTAGTCGTGCAGATGCTGAATGAGATGTAGACAATATGTGGTTTGCATAAGTGTGCGCATCCTTAACACAATGGTTTGTTGAAGCACCTGTTAGGTGAACTACAGCAGTCATGATTCCTGTAAGGGGTATACTAGCATGGCCCATCTTCACTTGTCATTACTCTGCCCTACAGATGTCCCCCAACTCTGCCAGATTGCAAGGTCAGCTCATGTGCACAGCCCTTGGAGGTCACACAGTGGCTTCACTATTGCTGTAGAGTCAGGGTTGTGTATGGCACAATTCATAACCTTCACTGTGCTCAGATGCAGCCATTCTTAGCACTTTGGATGTATACTTCAGTTCACCGTTGTGTTTCAAGGTGACAACCCTCCCCATCCTCAGCCTTATTGCAGATGCTTGACAACTATGGGCCACACATGAGTGTTATTTTGCAGTGTTCCAAATTCCAAACACCATGTCTACTGGCCTAGTTCCAGCTAATGAACAGCAAACCTAAAAGTGTACACTGGCACCAGCAAGCTAAATATTGGGGATGGTGGCCCTGAGGTGGAGTGAGGTGTTGCTTGTGCACCACACGTATCTTTATAAATACTCTCTGTAGGTTTGAGCCTTGGTCTCATGACCCATTACACATTGTAACACATGCCTTTGGGAGACTTGATATTATGCTTATGCTACTTGTAGAAAGCCCTGGATGATGTATCATGTGGGACAACTCTTCTGTCTGATTACCCTAACCCATAGGCCACACTTATGCAGAATCCAGGCAATTGTCGACACATGTACTGCACTTGCTAGACATTCCTGCAAGTCCCTCAGTGTTGCTGCATGTTTCTGGGCAACCTCCATAACCAGTTTGCAACATGTTTTGTCATCTGTTTTGGATGGGTATCTGTTTTTTTCCTACATCAATGTTGTCCCACACTTCATACACTTATACATGACTGTCTCCAGTGTTTGCCATGGTATATGCAATGGTGAGGTAAGGCTACTTTTCCCCCTCCTGAGTGCTACCTTTCGGATATGGGATCCATTTCATGGTTTGTAAGATGTATGCAAGCCACGACTGCCTCTGTTGCAGGTGAGTGGGCAAATGTCATGGACATACTTCTTGGACAGCAGACCATTACTTGGTGTGACATTGAGGCCCTGTGCTTGATAGAAGGTGTGTACTCAAGAAGGCTGAATGCTGTCAGTATATCACAAGCTGCTTCCACAATATGTTATTTGGAGTGTGTGCACACATATGCTTCCAGTGTTTGTTAAGGTATGTATTCCCCATATTTGTTGTCCTAACATAGGATTCCATATCCATTCATTGCTCACGTTAGGATCACATTACAGGTGGTAAAAGGTGTGGAATGTGGTATTGTGGTTTGCCGTTGTTTATATCAGGAACAGTTGCCATTGTAATAGTGGTGTATACACTGTTGTAGCTACTGTATGAGGGTAATGTTTCAGACATGTCCCTACTGTAGACCATTTGTCCCACCATTATGTATATCTCTGTCCACACATCTTGCACTGACAGGTTCCTAGGTATATTGCAGGACTCTTACATACCCTTCAGATATGCCACCATGGTGACCACTGTGATACAGTGCAGTTAACACCAACAATAAGTGAATATGTATAACATGCATTATGGGTAGGTGTGTTAAATGTGTGCATGGCAAACTGCATGGCCATAACATAGCCAGTGTATTGGTAAATCTGAACAAACCAACTCCATACTCACCAGCTACAGGCTGCTGCCCCAGTTGTATACCAGAGGGACCTAAATAGCTGTGTGAGAGAAGTAATGTCCGTAGCCACACCTATGGCATTGGTACAGGGTGGGAGCAGCATTTCAGCACATTGACAGTACAAACCCACAATACTAGAAATTATGCACATCTGTTCATTACTACACTGCAGCAACAGACTATTCTATCTGACATATGCATGTAGATAATTTACAGATGAAAATGGATAAGCAACAGTGGTCTAGTAATGTGCCCTGGGGCCTTACCTGTTCACTCCTTGTCCATTGTGTGGGTGGCACCCACCTCCACAATGTTGTCTTCAACCTGCTGGCTTGTCTGGAGGGCAGGTGCCCCAAGGCTGGTGAGGGACTACTCAGCATGTGTCAGTGGGCTCTGGATGGCATGATCCCCACCTGTGGCTAGCTGGTCTCTCCTAACTGCAGCAGCATGCTGACGGGCATGGCGGATCAGATCTGTGCACAGATGCCGCACCTGCTCATAATTTCAGTTGTGCAGGCTGACATCATTTACCTTGTGGATGAGCTCGTTCCACAGGGTTGTCCTCTCCTGCAGATCCTGGGCCCTGTGGCTGAATAGTATGGCATGATGCATGATGAGGTATTATTGGTTCATAGGTTGGTACTAGGCTATTGGCCCTAGGGACTATACAAGCCTTGCCATAACAATTCCCTGGCTATTTCTTCCTGCAGTATTTACTTTTTATTGGATGAGTGCATCATTTTCAAGGTTTGTGAACGCGGGCAAACATTCCCAGGGCATTGTACCTGGAAGACATAAAATGGAAAAAAGGTCACAGGACCTCATACGGTTGTTCATGTGCACATCAACAGTGGATATTACTTGCAAATAATCCAGACTATACCATAACACTATAAGCTATCATGGATTTGACATCTTGCATTACACTCCTGGCCCTGACCTGTAGAGTTCCCCCAATGTTAGACACTTAATGGCATAATCAACTATTCACCATTCATTTCTGTGTAGTGGGATGACATCTTTCATGTGGATGGTGTGTGGATGGTGGCATGTCTGCATTTGACTGTAGTGTGTGATGTAACTATGAGCACATGCCTGTGTTCATGTAGGAGGCAAACTGTGATGTTCTCATGCCCCATGGAGACTTGCTGTTGTTGGCATCAGTCGGCATTATGTCCATGCTCACCACTGATGCAGGCAGGAGTGTGGTTGATATGCATATCCCCCTGTACTAATGCTGTGGACAGGTTGCCACTGTTCCCGCCTATCCTGTCTGATGCAGGTTAACTGTATCCATGACATGTGTGTATGAGGTGTGCTTTACCCCCAGTACAGTTTGACTTATGTTACTGGCTCTGAGACTGCGTACATATGTGGAGACATGATTGCAATTGGCCTTGGTGGTTTGGATATGTCTGATTTCTAGTCATAGTCAGCCTTACAGGAAGTCACCTGTGAACCCATATGCTTGCATAGATAGAGGTGCACTTGCTTCCAAATTGTGGTCTGCACCTATGTGTCCCTGTACAGCCACTGTTGGATCCTATTATGTGTTTTGTGTCTTGCTGCTTTCCACCAAGGGGGATTACTGTACTGTTGGTGGAGGATGGTTGTACAGGTCAGGTACTGCTGCTTCCATATAGCTACAGTGGATATGAAGTGTACACACCCCTGTTATAATGCATGGTACTTGTGCAATTGGAACATGACCCCACAAAAGCATATGTCAACACAATCCCCACCTGTGATGTGTCCTATAGCCTGTTCAGTTCAATAGGGAACATAACAACTTGTCCTGTGGAAACATATGGGAATTAGTACCCAGTACATTAAGCCAGATGAATGTGTGTGCACACCCGTACATTGATATGTTGTGTAAACACCTGCTGAGATGATTACAGCATCCATTTGTCTTGGTTTGTACTCTAATGTCATATCACATCTTCACTTGGCAATGGTTGCTCGCCTTCCAGGAAACAGCTTTGTTTCTTTTTCAATAGAATTTTTCAGGTTATGGATCACATTTGAGGTGAGAAATGTTTTGACATGACTTTCTGTGGTCTCATTGGCATACAACACACAGACCTGGCATTTCAACAGGGGTGTGTACACTTTGATATCCAGTGTATATGGGTATTGATATAGCTGTTAGTGATAGGCATTGACAGTGGGTCATAACACAGTTGTACACTTCTCTGATTACTATGTGATAAGCATGCCTACTGTAGTACCCATATCAGTGTCATGGCAATGCAACAATCAGTAGCAGTACACATTTTATTTTGTTGTATGCAGTGACAGTGATATTACACACATGTGCAACATGCTCATCCTATTTTCCGGACTGCTTGTGACCCATGTTATTACTTCTGTGCCTTTCAGGTGAACATATGCATACATACACATGCTCATGGGACACCTGGTATACATTTGTGTTCTATGTCATTATGGCACACTGTATTTACAGTCTTGCAGCTCAATCATACATCTCAACCTGTTATACCAGGACTTCTGGTCATTAGTCCACATCACTGGGTGACAAAACATGGAAGTCAAATTTGGTTCCAGACCTAGGGACAGTGTGTGAGTATTGCTGTTATATGCATTGAATACTGCTAGTTTTACAGGGTTTGTGTGTACATGCTAGTTTTGCATGGAATGCAGTCTGCCTGCATAGCTCTCAACTGTGGGCCTATCTACATGATGGCCAGAGGATTGGCTGTTATGTTTTGTCTGTTCCCCACACAAGTCTTGTCCCTGACATATCAGTGGCATTCTCTCTGTTGATTGCTATCAGTACATGGCAACATTCATTTGTGTTTCTGATTTCATATTCCTGAATAATGGTAAGTTGCAACCAAACCTGTAACACCAGCAACTTCACAGTGTATAACAGCAATATTTCAAATATGGCCCTGTGTTTCAGCCTCTGTCCTCCACTTATATACCAGGCTTTGTCCAGATGTCATGCAGTAAGAGGTTGATAGGTATGGTCTATCATTATTTAGTTGTGGGGTAGGGTCCATATATATGAGGGCTACAGCTGGACAAAACATGTTTGACCCTGTACAGTCTGGAGGTCAGTGTATAGAGAACAGTGTTATATGCCCTTGTAAGACATCTTATGGGGGAGGGGTATTAAATGTTTTTAAACTAGGCTGTTACAACATGTGAGGAATATCAGTAATAAAAAAACTTAAAGGTATATAGCTGTACATTTTCATACATTTCAACATGGTAACAGTGGTGGCCTAGAGCTTACTGTCTTGCACACAGTTCTGTTTGTCAGTGTGATTGTGACATTTTAAGTTAAGCATTGTTATGTAATGGATACATTTACATTGTGAGAATTAATTGTTAAGTGTTGATTGATTCTTGTCTTCAAGGCAAGTGTGGTTTTTTACTGTTGTACTACTT